>NC_090651.1:333647445-333950540 GCF_040937935.1 Hyperolius riggenbachi
GAGGACGAGCGCTGTGGAGTTCCTCACACTGAGTCCGCACCATCCCTGCCCAATGAGGAGCCCCCCAGACAGTCACAGCATCAAGAGGGCTCCACACAGGGAGCTGCAGGAGACCGCAGGCTAGACAGCGAGACGGAGAGCGACCACGATGATGCGTGAGTCATAGTGTGCTTTGTGTGTTGTGTAATATGGGGCTAGACTGCAGAATGTCTTCTGCCAGCTGGATAGGTAATGCCCCTCCCACTTCTCTTGCTACTCTGACCATATTATTTACAGTGAATTTTTTCCAGCCGGGTGGCATGAAAAAGTAGCCAGGTGGCGCAATATGAAAAAATGCAGGACTGGTTCTTCTTTGTGCAACTCTGCTTATAATATAGGAGGAGGTGAGCCGATGACAGCCGGGTGCTCATCAAAACTAGCCGGGTGGAGCACCCGGCTGAAAGAGCCTGGAGAGAACACGGATTTAGTATTTAAATACGGCCAACATCTTCCGCAGCGCTGTACAGAGTATATTGTCATGTCACTTAACTGTCCCTCAGAGGAGCTCACAATCTAATCCCTACCATAGTCATATGTCTGTGCGTATCGTGTAGTGTATGCATTGTAGTCTAGGTCCAATTTACGGTAAGTGGAAGCCAATTAAATTATCTGTATGTTTTCGGGATATGGAAGGAAAACTGAGTGCCCGGAGGAAACCCACACAGACACGGGGAGAACATACAAACTGTCGAGGCCAGAGTGCCATCTACTACATCACCAAGCTGACAATCCAGGGATCTAGTATTGGAGTTCTGGGACTGATTTGTTCAGTTGGGAACAAAGACGATTGTATTGATGTGAAGTGGTTTGCCTAAGGTGCGTACACACGCACTACTAAAGAGAACGACGGGTCCGTCAGACCCTCCCGCTGGGCGGTCGTTCTCCCGACAGTAGCGCGTGTGTACAGTCTGCAGACTGATAAGGCTGTTTCTGAACGATCCGCTCAGCTCCGGTATTTGGCTCAGTGACGTCAGCATGGGAATTGTAGTTCTGTGTCCTATAGACAGTTGTTGCAGGAGGCAGTATCAGTCCTTTCCTTTAGCTCTGCTGGTAGGATAGTGCAATTAGGACTAAAATAATGTCATCAAGATAGTCAGAACTATTTTGAAGAGGCACTTAAATGACATGTAGTAAAATGCAGTAATTTGAGGGTATCTGCTTTTCCGCTAATTTTTCCTTGTTTCAGCTTTAGGAACACTTCCTATCTCTGTATTGGTATGTAACCCCGCTATCCCAGAGATGCTTATCCTAAGCTGATTTAGATATGAGGAATTCTCTTCCCCAGAGCATTCTATGAAACTGTATATTTTCTACTGGCTTTAGAACTCTCGGTAAACAAACATTCCACTGATATGCACCTGCCAGCAGTAAAGAGGTCGCCACATTTCAGAATATAAATTAGGGTGGGGAAAGATTTTACAATGGGCAAACACTGACTAAGGGCCCTTTTCCACCAGCGTGTTTGTGCTGGCTGAATCGCAAAGACGCAAACCGCTAGCGATTTTACAATCGCTACGGTTTGCTTTTTAACATAGGAATCATTTCCACTACCGCGATTCGTTTGTTACGGGAACGCGAATGCGCGGCGGAGCGATATTTGCCGCGATTTTGCTATGCAGTGCATAGCATAGCAAAATCGCGGCCGCAAACGTCGGGGAATCGCCGGTAATTGCGATTCAGCAATCGCTAGCATTCAGCGTGAACGCTAGCGACTGCTAGTGGAAAAGGGCCCTTAATAAATTCTCAATGAATAATTGTTAAAAAAAAAAATGTATTTGTTACATAATTTTCACAACAGTTTGTCTTCAAATTACCAGCAAGCTTTATTTTTTGACATTTTAAAGCTACTTGATCTGGGGGGCTGAGCTATAGTGAAGCTATAGCGCGGCAGTGGGGGGTGCAGAGAGTGGTGATGTGGGGACACAGAAGCATGTCATGAGGCAGGGAACATGCTTTTATGTCCTATCTGCCCACCCCCCCCCCTCCCTTCTCCAAGAACCGCCTCGGGTTCTCTTTAAGCAGAGTCCTCTTCAAGAAGGACCAAGAATGTGTATAAGGAATTTTGTAGCTGCCCAGATTTACTCTTTAGCAATCACTTTTGTGAAATCACTTTTGTGAAATTTCGGCCTTTGTAGTCGGGGCCAAGACTAATGGTGCACCGTGCAGTAACTTTCCCCACCTAATTTACACACTTTCTTTTCTCCTCTAGTTTCTTTACTATTGGTCCCTCTGAAATTCCACTCCAAGTGCATTCTGGGAAACGCCGGACTCAGTCACTCAGCGCACTTCCCAAAGAGAGAGACTCTTCCTCTGAAAAGGATGGACGCAGCCCCAATAAGGTATTCGGAAATGACCTGTAAGACTGAAGCTGATATGCTGCACTAAGCAGTATGGTGCATTGCTATAATGGAATTATACCAGGTTTATATGTTCAGTGCTGCCTGCTGTATTGTGTATACTCCTCCAATTGCCTGAGTGACAGTGCTATCTTCTGATTGGCCAGCAACTAATTACCAGTTAGGAGGTGATGCTTCAGCATCGATATGATCTCTCCACGTTAAAAGTGGCAGCTAAAAAGTTTTTAGTTTGTGCTAAATCTTCACCTAAATCAACCTCCTAAAAGAATGTGTTTGCAAATAGTAGTTGAACTTTATGAAATGTCGTTAGATTTGACATTCAGTGGGATTTGCATTTCTAATGAAAAGAGGCACCGTAGTGACATATAGTAAAATGCAATAAATTTTTCAGGATACCCACTTATGTTAAAGAAAATCTGTATCGAAAAAAAGGGCCCTGGGGGTACTTACCTCGGTAGGGGGAATCCTCTGGGTCCTCCTTCCCACGGTGGTCTCGCTGGGCCCATCCGAACGGCGGCCATGTAAATATTAACCTTCCCGGCTCCAGCGCAGGCGCAGTAGAGCGGACCCGACTGGGATCGGCTATTTTCACCTGATCTGAACCCAGAGCCGCTACTGCGCCTGAGCTGAAGCCGGGGAAGGTAAATATTGCTGGTGCTACTGTGCCACAGCCTGACAAATTGTCAGCTGTGTCTTTGGAGGGGCCCAGCGAGACCACCGTGGGTGGAGGAGGATGGGGGAAGCCTCAATCTGATCCAGAGGCTTCCCCCTCCCGAGGTAAGCACCCCCCAAGGGACCTTATTTCGATACAATCTCTAAATTTCTTGGTTTAAACATCAGAAATATTTCCTGTATCTATTGCTTTATATTGGTATGTAGCCCCGCCCTCCCAATGATGGTGCAGCCTAGGTTGTTCAGCCATGCAGAATTCTTCTCCCAGAGCATTCTGGGAGACGGCGTTTATTTTGTACTAGTTTTGGAATTCTTAGAAAAGAACATTAATTGAAGTGCACCTGACCGGTCTAAAGATTTTGCCATCTGTAATGAATGTCAGATGGAACCAGTGCTTTTAGCAGCATATGGCTTGCCTTTTTTAGAGTGAATTTCAATCTCTAGTGGGCCCCAGCCCTTAAACTTCCTAAACAGCTGATTAACTCGCTTTTTTACATGACTTGGGAAATAAATATGGAAACAAGTATGATACAGCTTTAAGCACAATAGTGTTAACCTTAAAGATGTACAAGAATGTCTGGGTTCTGCCTTATTGTATACACCGCAGGGGTGTTGTATAAACCAATTCCGAAGGTTCACTCAAAGGGAACCTTAAGTCTTAGAAAAAAAATGACTTTTACTCACCCGAAGCTCCCCTCAGCCCCCTGCAGCTGAACGGTGCCCTCGCCGGGTCCCTCCGATACACCTGGACTCGCCGGCGGCCACTTCCGGTTTGGCTGTCACTGGCCGACAGGCTGGGAACGCGGCTGATTATCCGCGTCCCTGGCCGCAATAGCATTATAGAGGGTGCTATTTTTTTTCTAAGACTTAAGTATCCCTTTAAAGGTGAGAGGGATATGGTGGCTGACATGTTTATTTCCTTTTAAATAATGCACAGTGCCTGGCTGTCCAGCTTATCCTCTGCCTCTAATACTTTAAGCCATAGAACCTGAACAAGCATGCAGATCATATGTCTATGACAAGATTAGCTGCATGCTTGTTTCACGTGTGTGACCATACTGACCAGAAAGATCAGCAGGGCTGCCAGGCAAGTGTAATTGTTTAAAAGGAAATGCATATGGCAGACAGCTTCCATAGGTCTCACACCTTTAGGTTCCTTTCAAACTCATCCCATGTTACATGGCGTCTTCAGTAACAGAAATGCTGTTTTCAGTAACATTTCACATGTTGTTAGCAAGGGAATACTGTATTCCCATAGAATTTGACAACCCCTGTTACTAAAGGGATACGTTTATTTACATACTTTCCCAAGGGTCTTATCCTATAGAACGACAACAATTAAACATTAGTAAAGTGCTTTTCTCCCTGAGAACCCAAAGTATATAAGGTTGTCTCAGATCAGTACATAGTGTCAGTGTTCTCCCCAGAATTATTTTCCAGCCGGGTGGCATGAAATAGTAGCCGGGTGGCATCAAAAAGCAGCCGGGTGGGTAGAGATGAAAATGCAGGGCAACTCTGCTTACAGTATAGGAGGTGGTGAGGAGGTGAGCCAATGACAGCCGGGTGGTCATCAAATCTAGCCGGGTGGAGCACCCGGCTAAAAGAGCCTGGGGAGAACACTGCATAGTGTGATGTTACCATAAATGTCAGGCTAAACACGTGGCTTTTCAGTTTTAATTTAGATGTGTCCAGGGTTGGAGCGGTCTTGATTAAGTTTGGTAAGGCATTCCAAAGGGTAGGGACAGCATGACCTAAATCTCGGGCTCCAAATGTTTTTAGTTGGACTCTGGGGGTGTAATCGATGGGTCGGTCTTCTTGTAGCAATGCTAAAAATGTGCATTTTCGTCCTGCTAATTATGTCATGTTCTTGACAGCGTGAAAAAGATCACATACGCCGTCCTATGAATGCTTTCATGATCTTCAGTAAACGTCACAGAGCCCTGGTGCATCAACGCCACCCGAATCAAGACAACCGCACCGTCAGCAAGATCCTGGGGGAATGGTGGTACGCTCTGGGGACCAAGGAGAAGCAGAAGTATCACGACCTGGCCTTTCAGGTACCAGATACATGGAGGTTTTACCTGTAACTGACCAATCAAGTGACTCCATATAATGGCGAGAAAGTATGGGTATGGGTATGGTTAAGTTATGTAAGGCCACCTTAAAGTATACTTGAGACCACTATAACTGCACTATAACTGCATAGTCTATACTTAGTTCCTCCAGCCACATCAGGACTGTGGGCTCAATTGCTGGCGACTCTGTGCTCCCGTTTTGAGCTCTTTTAGATTGCTCTTGTGCTTTTCTGCACGTGTGGCCCAGCCAGGAGCGCAAAGAGGGTGTGTGTGCAGATGGCCACACATGCGCAGAAGGGCCACACATGCGCAGAAGCGCACGACTGAGCTCAGAACGGGAGCATGGAGTGGCCAGGAAGGACTGCGTTAGAGCCCACAGTCCTCATGGGGCTGGAGGAGGCCCCCAGGTAAGTATAGACTATGCAGTTAGTGGTCTCATTCACACCTAAAGTCGAAAAAGGTGAAAGGTGAAAAATTCAGATGCATTTTTAGAAAAAAAATTACCAAGTATGGTGAATTAGTTTGATTTTTCATAACAAAAGTGATCAGTCTAGAAAACTGAATTTAATCTAAAAATAAAATAGAAAAAGAAGGGGTTTATGGCCACCTTTACGTTACCAAACTCAGCAGAGTTAGAGTACGCAGGTCTGATTCCTTGCTTGCATGTTGAACACAGTAATTGAACTACCTATTGAAATTGTATGCTGCAATAATATATTACAGTATATTCTGGCATATAAGACTACTTTTTTAACCCTTGAAAATCTTCTGAAAAGTCAGGGGTCGTCTTATACACCGGGTGTCACTGATGCCGGGTGATACGCCCTATCCTGTTACCACCTCTCAGATCTCCCTGCTGAGGACTGTAGTGAAGCGGTGCAGGCGCCCATGTGCGAGATCTGCGAGGCAGAGAAGGAGGTAAATAGGATACAAGGGTGGGCCAGAAGGGTGAAAGAGGCGTGTTTTATGGGCACAGCGCAATCTATTCTTCCATACCGCTCTGATAAACGGGGAGAGCTGACCAATCCAACCAGTCAATCACCTATATACTGGGTACCACATACAGTATCTGTTCATACATAGCACCAATTTGATTTTTTTTTTTTTTTTAATTTGATGTGCGTTGGAAGAGGGGTAGTCTTATACAGCGAGTATATCCCAAACCTTATATTTTAACTGGAAAAGTTGGGGGGTCGAGAATATACAGACTCTGTGTGAAGGCGTTTCAGTAACCTTCCTGGCGGTATGATTCCCGCGGCCACGAGGCCACGGGAGGGTTTTTTTTAACCTTCTTTTTTTTTTTTTTTTTTTTTTTTTTTTTTTTTTTTTTTTTTTTTGCATGTAGCTAGCCTAGCGCTAGCTACATGCTCCCCCCCCCCCCCCCCTCTCTGTGGCGTCCCCCTGTACCGTCTGATCGCCGCCATCGTGCTTGCCTTTAAAGAAATCCCGTTCTGAACGGGATTTCCTCGACGAACGGAGTGACTTCATCAACGTCGTGACGTCACAGGGAGGCCCGATCCACCCCATAGCGCAGCCTGGCGGCGATGGGTATGCGGGGGCCTTGCGGCGGGTAGTGGTGGATCGGCGGGGATCGGACCAAACACGGAGCTAGCAAAGTGCTAGCTGCGTGTTTGGAAAAAAAAATGCAAATCGGCCCAGCAGGGCCTGAGATATCCTCCGCGGCGGCTTACCCCGTGTCCAGCACGGGGTTACCGCTAAGGAGGTTAATGTAAGATATGAGTTACAGAAGTCCCTGTTTCTTGGAATGCAACCCATGACCTAAATTGAGAATCGCCTGTAATTATACGGGGTGATAGCTTTAGTTCTAGTCTGCCGGGATTATTATTCCAGTGCGCTGTTCATCATTCCTGCAGTTCACCCCGCTATATAACTGTCCCCACTTGCTTTGTGCTGTAGTATGCAGTTTGCGCTTGGAACACAGATGTATGGGTGCGCTGCAGCTGGTGGAGGGATCTTTGATTTACAACCAGGATTCTGACTCTTCAGCATGAACTACATAAATTACCACCTTTGGTGATCAGTGTAGTAGGAGAGAAATGTGGCTCTAATTATAGGAACTGTGAAAAGGCAGTTGGTGCTGTATTGACAGCAGCATGATGAATGAGGTGTGTGATACATCCTTACTGGTACAGCAAGTACAGCCAGAGCCTCATCAGCCATCATTTATCCCCAGCTTGGCTGATAATCTGTTTTTATTTTTTTTTGTAGACAAGTATAAATATTACTAAATGACTACTGATATGCCACATAGGTTAGAATATTTATGTATGAAATGACAGGATCTTCTGATGCTTGAAAATAATTGCTGTTAGGTACTATTCTCTTTCCCACCCCATTGAATAGTACAATTGTCTTATGTGAACAGTTTCAATACAGGAAGTGACTTAACCGAAAGACTTGAAATGTTGCCACAAGTGGTTGATAAAGTGGACCTAAACTCTTGCGCAGGTCATAAGTCAAACATAGAGAAATGCACCCTGTATGTATTCAGAGGTTAGCCTGTCTAATTGCCCCTCATCTGTTACTAATCGCACGTATAATTTGATCTTTCAGCTGTCAGCTCAGGAATCTTCGCAGTCTTCGCCGTCCTCAGCAGAGCAGCTAATTTGTAAACACAGGATGTTAACCACTTCAGTACCAGCAGTCTCTGGCCCCTTAAAGATTAGAGACTGCTGGTACCAAAGAACGGCACCTCCCAACGAATCACCACACATACCCGCAGGTCATGCCGCTCTCCCATCGCCGCAGTCCCCTCTCTCTGCTGTCTGTATGACATCAGAGCTGTGTGAGCAGGTCATGAGCCGCTTTCATTGGCTCCTGGCCCTGTCCATCAATGTAAGCCAATGGGATTGGCTCACAGTGATGAGCTGGTCAGGAGGCAATAAAATTGCACATAGCTCTGATGGCCTATAGACAGCAGGGCAATTGATCTGCAGCGGAAGAGAGCAACGCGATCAGCGGGAGCATTCGGCGGGATAATTGAAATATACTCCCTGGCATAGATAAGAGCGTCAAAACAAGGCATAGATTTCAATCATCAGGGTCCAGAAGTGTTTAACAACATGTCTGCTTCCATGAAAGCAGGACGTAGAGACACTGCAGATTTATTATCAGCTGTAACAAAGAAATGTTTTTTTCCCCCCTTTAAATGTTATTATGCTGTTGCTTATCCTTCAGAGCAGAGAGGAAGTTCTGAGTTCAGGTCCGCTTTAAAGAGAACCCGAGGTGGGTTTGAAGAATTTTATCTGCATACAGAGGCTGGCTCTGCCTATACAGCCCAGCCTCTGTTGCTATCCCAAACCCCCCTAAGGTCCCCCTGCACTCTGCAATCCTTCATAAATCACAGCCACGCTGCTGACAAACAGCTTGTCAGAGCTGGCTGTGTTTATCTCTATAGTGTCAGTCTGCTGCTCTCCCCGCCTCCTGCAGAACTCCAGTCCCCGCCTGCATCCCTTCCCTCCCTGCTGATTGGAGGGAAGGGACGGGGGCAGGGACCGGAGCTATGCAGGAGGCGGGGGAGCAGCTGAGACTGACACTACAGATGTAAACACAGCCTCACAAGCACGGCTGTGATTTATAAGGGATTGCAGAGTGCAGGGGGACCTTAGTGGGGTTTGGGATAGCAACAGAGGCTGGGCTGTATAGGCAGATCCAGCCTCTGTATGCAGATAACATTCTTTAAACACACCTCGGGTTCTCTTTAAAGACTAGGATGTAGCCATTGAAATAACCCACAGAGGTGCCTGGCTCTTCTACTGACCACATATGCTATTGCTCCGTTGTTATTGCCTGATGAAGCGGGGTCAAACCTGCGAAACGCGTTGCATATTTGGAGTTCATAAATAAAATATATTGACTGTGTTTACTACAGTCGTTGTGTGTCTACTTGGAGGAGGTAAGTCCACCACTACCTCCTCTATTTACCAAGAATTTGGTTTTTAAGCTCATTTAGCTTCCTTTTATCCTTTTGGCGCCTCTGTTCTCCTGTATAATATTGAGTCCACCCTGGGTGGAGGGTTGAACCCCCTTTTTCTCATCTACAGAGAGCGACTTCTTATTCCTGAGTGGGGTCAGGAAAATCTCCCCACCTGCCTTTACAGTGGTTGCCTAATGGTAACCCTGGTTTGTGAGTATTAATATTTACTCTATCTAGTAACCATTTACCAGTACATATTACACTATTGGGGCTCTTGGTGTTTTTTGTTTTTGTTTTTATTGAAATAACCCATGCTGTGTGGAGAAGAAGCTGCAAACCATAGCAGCTTGTAATAGGATGTTTGATTTAAATCCCCCAATGTCTTTTTGACTTCACCAAATATGAAATCAATTCTGCAGATTGTGTTGTTGGCAATTAGGTAGCAGGCGTCCATTATGCTAAATAGCACAGGTAATTAGACCAAACTTGAAATATCAGAGGTTAAACATCGATTGTTCCGTGATCTGCTGCACTAAATAACAGCGATATCAAAGCCAATAACATTAGCAAACAGAATGTCACGCCACTCCAGGGATCGCATTAAACAAGCTGCTTTCGGCTGCCTCTCACCACGCGCTCCCGCCTGCTGCTAAAGGGTTGCAAGCATAGCGCCTGTCTCTGGGGGGCTCTCTAGAGTCATTTGCTGTGCTAACAGATATTGGATGGTGTAAACCACACCCTTGGAAATTAAAGTGGATCTCCGGGAAAATATAAAATCTGTGGTGACGAGAGTTGCGTATTCTCTCCTTCCTTCTGGCACTGACAGCTGATGCACAAATCCAGCTCTGTACTCTGCTGCTAACAGATGCTGCATCCTGCACTGGTGTCTATTTATGGATTGCAGCCTTTGTTTCCTGGCCACTGCTGCAGTCGCTGTAATGCAGAGTGAATGGAGTGCTGGGCGAAAGTAGAAATCACAACTGCAGTCTAAAAGCGGACCTGAACTCAGAATTTCCTCTCTGTTCTAAAAGATTAGCAACAGCATAAAAACCTTTAAAGAAATTTGTTTTTTTGTTACAGCTTACAGAACTCTTGCAGTAAATCTGCATTGTTTACTTCCTGCTTTCATGAAAGCAGAGAAGAGGTTAACATCCTGTGTTTACATATTAGCTGTGTCTGTGAGACTGCCGAATTCCTGTGCTGATACAGCTGAGAGCTCAAATTACACTTATCATTACTTAAAGATGAGGGGGAATTAGACAGGCTCTTCTCTCTAAAAGCACACAGGGTGCATTTCTCTAGTTTTTCCTTGTGTCCTGTGCAAAAGTTCGGGTCCACTTCAATGATTACAGTGGTTGAAGCAGGGGACTGTGGTGTCATCTGTCAGCGTTGGGAAAGAGGCGACTATGCACTGGCTGTTCTTGCTGTGAGTCAGTCTTCACTAGGGAAGCTCATTAATATTTCCTGTAAGGCCTAGGAAGATAGCTTAAACATTATGATTATTATGCAAATTATTTGATAACAGTCCAGTGTCATAGGACAAAATAGAGACTGTTCTAGTCCACAAGAGGGGCGATTGACAGTAAGATTGCATAATCAAGCTGGAAACAGGGAGGAGGGCCCTGCCAGAGGCTTACAATCCAAAGGGTGGGGATGGAGACAATAAGTGCATCTATTGAGAGCGTGTCCAACTGAACATATTATGGTTCTGGTATAGGGGGTATGCAAACATGAAAAGGTGAGTCTTGAGTGCTTGTTTGAAGGTATTAAAGGTGGGGGCGAGTCTGATGGCTGGTGGGAGCGAGTTCCAGAGAGTGGGGGCGAGTCTGATGGCTGGTGGGAGCGAGTTCCAGAGAGTGGGGGCAACCTTAGTGAAATTGTGCATGGTGTGACTAGGCACCGGTCATTAGAGGATCGGAGGGGTCGGGCTGGTATGTGCCTGTGGACCAGATCAGAGATGTAGGTCGGGCAGGTCTTGTGTACTGATTTGTAGGCCAAGCACAGGATTTTGAAAATGATCCTAAAGCCCCATCTACACGATATGATTCTTTGAACGATTCGATTACGATTCTATTTACGATTCGATTAAATCCGACATGTCCGATCAGGATTCGATTCGTTTCAATTCGCCATTGTTTTGTGATGGCAAATTTAATCGAATCGACTCCCGATCGGACATGCCGGATTTTATCGGATCGTAAATAGAATCTTAAACGAATCGTACAAAGAATCGGATCGTGTACATTAAGCTTAAAGCTGATGGGGAGCCAGTGTAGGGCTTTACAGAGCGGAGTCGTAGATAGCTTATAATATATCAATTGAATACATTTGATTAAAGTGAACCCGAGGTGAATATAAACTGCTGAGATAAACAATTGTTTCTAACCTCCTCCCCAAAATGACCTTTTTTTTTTAGCACTGGCTGTGCTAAATAAAAATCTTTTGTATGTTACAAAGATTTCGTTGGATGATAAGGGGTTATTTACCCACAATTCCGCCGTCCTACCTGCACTCCAAATAGCTTGCACGCATCCATCGACGCGTTGCAAGCCTCATCACGGTGCACTTCCTCCTTCCGGCTTGAAGGAGGAAGTGCGCATAGGCTGCAACGCGTCCAATAGAACGTGTGCAAGCTATTTGGAGCGCATGCAGGATGGCGGAATTGTGGGTAAATAACTCCTTGTCATCCAGTTGTACAGATGTGGCAATTAAGGCTCGTTTTCATTACGACTTCAAGTCCCTATGGACTCGTGATTACGTAGTGAGCCCATCCCAAGAGGCCTAAAATGCATAGAGATTTGTGCAGAGAATGAGGACAGAAAGGAAACTGGTAGAAATGAAAGGACTGATGCAGAAGAGTTTACAACTTCACCGAAGGGAGCCATTTGGCTTATTTTTGTGTGTAGACAAGAAAACTTAATTTTTTTTCTCTTTGTTTTGTGCTTGATATCTATTGACTGAGACATGTGGTGCACCCAGAGAGTTTGATGCTCTTTTTGGGAAATGGATGAGAACCACTGGTATCTTGTATGGTGTGTTCTCTTTCCCCTCTACAGGTTTTTATCTTTACCTGGAAATCCATTATAATTAATAATAGCATGAGGGTTGAATGCATTGAGAAAAGCTGCTGAATTTACCAATGTACACAATGGTTATGTAAATGCCAAGTATGTCTATAACTATTTTGTAATTGTAAGTAAGCCCCAAGTTTAACGAGGAACTGTAACCAAGAATTTAACTTCATCCCAATCTTAAGCTGATATCCTATTTCCCATGACAAATCTTTACCTTGATCTCGAATAGATCATCAGGGGGCTCTGTATGGCTGATGTTGTGGTAAAAGCCCTCCCACAGTGTGTGATGTCAGCACCTAGGTCCTCATTGCATTGTGGGAAATAATGGCTGTTTCCAACTGCTAAGCAAACAATATCTCCCTCTGCGCATATGTATATCTATAAAAAAAAAAACAACCTTTTAGCCAATCGCATTGTTAGGGGGTGTGGTTATAGGTAATGGCAGTTGGTACTGTCTGGCATTTTTTCTTGTCTGCCAGTAGTAAAGATGATTACATGCAGGCTGATCATGGTTCAAAGTTCCTCTTGTGTGTCTCATGGACATGACCAGGGAGATATTCCTGAATTCTTACTAGTGTATGTTCAGACACCTTACAATGCAGAGCTGTATTGCCATGTTCTGCTGCGGAGTGACTTGTGCTGTAGTGTGGATGGAGATTCCAGCACAGTTGTGCCTGTGATGGGCTTTGGAAAGTAATAGGAACTCAGTGTTACTATTGTTACTACATGATTCTCTAACATGTAGCAGGCAATGGATGTGCTAAGATGTTTACCTTGATCTCTATACGAACATAATGATCCACCATTTAATACATTTAAGTTTGTTTTTTTTTGTTGTTTTTTGTTTTTTTGATTCATCCAATATACAGTATGTGTCTGAATCAAAGACTCCTTTTACATACTGGCTTGAGGCAGAATTCGAACCCTGGGCAAAGGCTCGTACTCTACATCAAAGGCAACACCCTTAACCAGTACGCTATCCAGCTGTCCTGCCCTCTAGACTGTGAGAGGAAAGAGAGACCACAGTCATGTCTTATCAGTGCGCTGCTTCTCTGCACAGTCCAATCAAAACCTCTTCATGGGAGTACAGTGGTAAAAAATGGAAGTAGATAACTGGCCACATTGTGAAGACCTATCTAAACCCAGCACTGGCTAGAAAGAACTGGAGGAGATCTTTCGGAAAGTGTGATTTGACCACATCTATACTGTGGTTATGGCTGTGTAACTCTGTGCCTGCATTTAAAGCTGAACGCCAGACATCCAGCTTAAAGTGGGACTGAAAGGTCCTAGAAAAAAAAACAAAGTTTCACTTACCTGGGCTTCTGCCAGCCCCCTGCAGCCGACCTGTGCCCACGCCGCGACATACTGATCCTCTGTTCCCCGCCGCTGCTCACTTTTTTTCTCATAGTGGAAGCTGTCTTCTAAGTTGACCTTCACTGTGCCTTGGACACGTGTATCCTTGTATGCAGTCCCGTGGCCAGGTGCACCCCGCGTAGACGCAGTACGAGAAAATCTCTACTGTGCCTGCACAGTAAGCGCCTGGCGGGATCGTGAATGAGGATGTGCCGCGTAGGCGCAGTGGACAACCACTGCGCGAAGTGAAAGCGAGCCACGGCGGAGGACCGGAGCATCGGTGAGTGTCTGCGTGGGCACCGGTCGGCTGCAGTTCCGCCCTGCCATCCTATGAAGAAAACTTTGTGGCCAATGTGGTTGAATCATGGTATACTTAGTGTCAGACTAGTGGCATAGTAATGTGGAATGCAGAGGTTACAGCTTCACTAGGGCCCCTGCACTTACAGTAATACCAGGTAAGTGCACTCCCACCAGTTGGAATCCCTTCCCCGCTTGTAATCTGGATAAGCAAGCTTGACTGTTGAAGGCATCTGTACTGCACTGAAATATGTATGAGGTGGTAACCAACGTCTTTTTCCCGTTCCAGGTGAAGGAAGCCCACTTCAAGGCGCACCCAGACTGGAAGTGGTGCAATAAAGACCGCAAGAAGTCCAGCTCAGATGTGAAGCAGGTGATGCCGGGGCCTTGGGGAGTGCCCAAAGAGATGAGGGAGAGGAGCATGTCTGAGACGGGCACCACCGCTGCCACTGGAGGTGAGGCACTGCACAAGGGGGGGTCTGCTCTCCCATTCATTTCCAAACCTCTAGTGCGTATTCCACTTCAGTCTCATACCTGTCTGTCCTTACAGGCAAGATGTGGGCTTCAAAATGTGAAGATTGTTCATTAAATTGGCTTTGAGACCCAGCTTTATTAATGTAATGACATCGTTCCTCAGTTGCAACTGTTGGCGTATATTTTTCCAGCTTACCACAAGGTGTTACTGGTTGCTCGCAAGTATGGCTGTTTTCCCACACATCTCTAACTATTGTAACAGTATATAGCAGGGAGAAAGAGGGAGGGGCCTAAGCGGTCAATTTGTTTTTTTTGTTTTTATACATTTTTAATTGTTAACTTTACTTTTTTGTAAGTCATTAATTGTCCTCGCTTATAAATAAACTGACTTCAGTTTCACCTTAACACATTGTGGGAACCTTAAAGTACACCTTATCCCTGATACTTTTATTATATTTTGCTCCTGGTGCTGTGTAACTAGCACACAACACCATCCTCTCACCTCCAGGTGCCCCGTTCTGACAAAAAATGTGTGGGGAGGAAGTGGCAGCCCTTCCTCCCCTCTGCCTTGTCCTTAGCCCCGCCCCCACCCCTCGCTGCTATAGTTCCCCATATGAATCATAGCACACAGGGGAGCTGCGCTGTGTGTGGCCTTGTGTTAATTAAGGTCTGAAGGATATCCGACCTCAAATACCACAATATCGCACACAGCCCAGATCCCCTGCGTGCTGTGTGCAGAGAATAATAAGGGGAGTGGAGGGGGCTAAATTATGGACGGGCAGAGGGGAGGAAGAACTGCCACTTCCTCCCCGCACATATTCGGTGACTGGGGCTACAGGGGGGGGCTGGTGCTAGTCACACAGCACCAGTAACAAAATATAACAAGTATCGGGGGGTTAGGGAAACCAGGTCAGTGGTACATGAGATTAGACATGTGTATATACATTGTCAAGCATACAAATACATGTGCTGTGTTCCTTTTCTTCCATCTATACTTGAAAGAGTTAATATTCAGCTATGCAATTGACAGCTTCTATCCAGTTGGGACCCAGTCGGACTATAGTGTCCCTCACTGATAAGGAATTACAGCCATAAGGCATTTTCCTGGCAGAGAACTGGGTTTCTGAGAACTGGGGATAGATGAAAAAGGTTAATAGTTCATATATTTTAGCTTTCTCAGACACAGGACAGACTTTGGCATTGAGCTAAGAAAAAACATCTACTTTAATTTTTAATTATTTTTTTTTTAAACAGAACAGTAAACTGTTGGATAATAAAAAGTCAATTTAGGAGTAGGAAAATACAATTGATTATCTCATCCGTTTTATTTGGACTTCAAAAACACTTTTTCTCAAGTGGAATTTCCCTTTAAATGAGTTCTTGGTATGATCCTCCAATTAAAGGAAACTCATGATCTACATAAAATTCTAGTTCCCTGTTTTTCACACCGGTTCCACGGTTCTTGTTTTTGAGTTTCTGGCCTGAAAGAAACTTGCATTCGTGAATAAAGTGTTTTTAAGATGGGATTTTGTTTAGTAATGCAATATTTACATTCTTTTTGGCCCCAATATATAGAAATTGAGGGGAATTCTAGAGTTTTAGGATTGTCGCTGGAAGGCATGTTCTGGTGGTTTTTGTCAAAGGAGGGATTTTCCATTTCCTTCAGGGAGATTTTCTCTGATTTCCGGTCAAGTCACTGGCACAGGAATTTTCTCCTCAGCGAGCCCACAAGCAGCATTAATGGGGACCTCTGTGTTTTTGGGAAGAGACAGATGCCAGATCCATGATGCTGAAATCACAGCATTCTGGTCTGCTACAGCAGGTCACCATCCCTGCTGTGTTCCACGGGGGCCTCTGCTGCTGCATTTTTTTGAAGACAGTCGCAATAAAGCTTGGTCTTCTGGTACCAATGCTGGCATATCCCAGAAACTCCTGTGCCAATTAAACATTGCCTCGACACCTTCCCTCCTTGCATACATAGAAAATTAAGCCGTTGGGAGATTTAGCCGCAGGGTAAAGCCGAAAAATGGCTCACCCTGCTCCTTTACAAGTCCTGGCGTGGTTAATTGCTATTACCCCTTCAGGTTGGCATGGATAGCAGGGAACAATGTAATTCAGCTTCCAGCTATTACTGGCAACCGAATGATTTTTTTATGTGTTTTTATAGTAATTTGTGCCCAAATTACTTACTGAGTGCCGCTAGCCATAACTCCTATTATGGCCAAAATCTCTGGTGCTGTTTTTACAACCCTCCCCCTCCTCTGTCTTGTCACACTGCATACTGAGAGCTGAACAACAGACTTGAAGGGGGGAGGTACCATATTTTTCGCCCCCCCCCCCCCCCCCCCCCCCCCCCCCACACACACACACACACACACACACACACACACACACACACACACACACACACACACACACACACACACACACACACACACACACACACACACACACACACACACACACACACACACACACACACACACACACACACACACACACACACACACACACACTTACAGTAATACCCTTCTCAGGTATAGTAATACCCCACAATTACAGTAATATTTCCCAGTTACAGTAGTCTCCTGCCCCACCCCATTTACTGTAATATCCCTATTGCCCCACTAGTAACAGAAATCCCTCTCCATTACTGTAATACCCCACCAGTTAAAGTAATTCTCTGCTTTCCACCCCAGCTACAGTAATACCTCCCCCAGTTACAGTAATCCCCAGTGTTACAATACCACCCTCAGTTACAGTAAGACTTCCCTAGTTAAAGTAATCCTCTACCCCCCACCCCAGTTACAAACAACAATACACCCCAGTTACAACAACACCCCCCAGCTACAGCAATCCCATGCCTCCCAACCCAATTACAGTAACCCTCCCCCCCCACCTCAGTTACAGTAATCCCCTGCCCAACACCCCAGTCACACTATGCACAGTAGATTCATCTTACTCTTCATCGGCCCCTGCAGTGATCTTGAGCACTGATGGAGGTAACCACTTCCTCTCAGTCAGACTGATTGACAACGATGCCAGTGCAGAGCTGGCGGTCACCATCTAATCAAGTGATGACGTGGTCCAGCTTGACTCGGGGGTAGAGCGGCAGCACGGCCCTGGCGAGGGCAAGGAGGACAGTGTGAAGAGGCTGAGCACATCTCCTGACGGCTCGGGGCACCAGCAGTGATGACGCGGTCAGCTTGACTCCGGGGTACAACGGCAGCACGACCCTGGCGAGCGGCAAGGAGGACAGTGTGAAGAGGCAGCTCGGGACACCAGCAGTGATGACGCGTTCAGCTTGACTCCAGGGTACAGCGGCAGCACAGCCCTGGCGAGCGGCAAGGAGGAGCAGTGATGATGTGGAATAGCACTGTCTGTGCGTGGGAGGGGGCAGCGGCACTACAGCCCAGGCTCAGCAGCTTCCTCTGTGGCTGTGCAAGTCAGATGCAAGAGGAAGAACAGCACCTCCTGTACCAGCCACTGCCTTCTACTACACCAGTGTAACATCTCTATTCATGATTGGGAGGTTACGGAAGTGGGCAGCGGCAGAACAGCACGGGATTCAGCAGCTCCTCTGTGCTTGGCGCATCGGTAAGAGCGGCACCTCACAGCAGAACAAGCCACCTAGCCAGGTCCAGCACGATGCCCGGCGAATCCCACCACCTGCAACCCGCATGATTCGTCTGGATTCCACGCATGATTCGTCGGACCATAAGACGCAGGGACTTTTTCACCCCACTTTTGGGGGAGAAAAAGTGCGTCTTATGGTCCGAAAAATACGGTAAATGTCTGTATCCTTTATGCACAAATCGGGTGCAAAGGGAGGAGATGATAAGGGTGCAAACCCTTAGAAATGACAGCAGGAGATTAGGTTTCTGTGATGTAGTAACCCTCCAAAAGGAAATGACCTGTATGGAAGCCCCCAAATGGTGGTGTGACTAGCAATTTGGAGGCCTGAGTAGAATTGCGAGGGGAGTTGCCGCCTTGGTTTCTATGTGGAGGTTAGAAAAAATGGGGCAGAGAAATATATGTAGGTTTCAAAAAATAGTTTTGACTGGTGTTATGGTTTTATCCACTTGCTGTTGCCTTTCTATCTTCAGTTTGTTTAGTAGATCCATATTCTTCTTGTGCTCTCATGCAGGCTCCGCAGACATGGCTGCTTCTGGACTGCTCCTGGAGTCAAAGCATGGAGCCACCGCCTCCAGTCTGGTTTCTGGGGAACGCCTCGCACCCAGCTCCAGCGCCTCTTCCCAGCTCCCCAGGCCTCGGGCCTTCTCCCATAGTGCTGTGCAAAGCATTGAGCACAGAGACGACAGCCAGGCTTTACATGAACTCAAACAGGTAAATATAAACCCTCACACATCAAACTAGAGTTCCATGTTCGTCATCCTGTCTTCAGCTGCTTGTGGAGGGACGCTCAGGCCTGAGTTGTAAATTGTGTCCACACCTCCCCTTCCTCCCTTGTTGTTCACTAACCCTGTCATCCATGTCACACGGATAGACATGGTTAATGAGATGCTAATATTTCCAGTTTGCATGCAAATTGTATGCAGATTAGATTTGGCCCAGACAAATGCACTTCCTGATTATCTAGATTGGCCGGATTCCAAGCTTCATACAAGCTGCATTACATTTTTTCACAAAGCTTAAAGTACAGTATTATCTTATCAATGCACATAATTAGAGGGTGGCCAATGCAAGCAACGTAGCCACCCTGGCGTTCTATTTCCCCAGGATTTCCGTGCAAAAAGTGGTTCAATTAATTTCCAATAATTTTCAACCAATTTTTTTTGCAATCATTTTTTTTATATTGAATTCAATACAGGTTATTGTATTGAATTCAATAAAAAAAAGTGTTTGCTGCGAGATTTTGATGATGCTGTGTGACATTGGTGCCATCAACGCCGATCGACGGGGGACATGTGATCGCCAAGGGAGAAGCAAAATCCGCCAAGGGACATGGAAGAAGGCACTGGAGAAGCTATCAGAGGTACGCGGCGAGGGATCAGCATGCCAATGGTGAGTATAAGACCCAGATGTATAGCCAGATGTATTAGCCAGATGTGCAGCCAGGTGTAGTTAGCTAGATGTTTTGCCAGGTATATAGGGAGCAAGATGTTTGCTGGTGTATAGGAGACAGATGTGCAGCCAGGTGTATAGGAGACAGATGTGCAGCCAGGTCTAGGGAGTCATATGTATAGGGAGCTAGGTTTGCGGGTGCCTCTGCCCCCCCAACCCCATTGCCCCCGATGCCCCCTAACTGTGGCCGGGTGTCCCTTCTGTGGGGGGGGGGCTCCCCTTCTGTGCTGGCTGGTAGTGGCCGGCGGGGATCCCCTCTGTGGGGGGGGGGGGGGAATCCCCATACTGTGCGTGTGGGTGGCCCTTCTGTGTGTGCATTGGGGGGGGGGCAGGTATCATCCTTCTATGGGGGCTAGTCGTGGTGGGTCGGGGACACCCCCTTCTGTGGTGGGTGGGAGGTGGGGGTCCCCATCTATGCGGGCTGTGGGTGGCCTCTCCCTCCTCTTCCCCCATCCCTCCCTCTCTGTCCTCCATGCCCCCCGTCTCACCCCTGATCCTGTGTCCCCCCCACTACACACAGCATACAGAACTAGCATCCAGCCACCCTGGGAATCCCTGTGCAGCCGGCGGGGCAGAGAATGTGTGGGGCTGTGCAGGGATTCCCCTTCTTTGCCGGCGGGTGGCTGGTGCGGGGATCCTCTCTGTGCGGGGGGCCGGGGATCCCCGTACTGTGCATGCGGGGTGACCCTTTTGTGTGTGCGGGGGGGCGGGTATCCCCTTCTATGGGGCTGGTCTTGGCCGGTCGGGGACACCCCCTTCTGTGGTGGGGGGAAGGTGGGTGTCCCCATCTATGTGGGCTGTGGGTGGCCTCTCCCTCCTCTTCCCCATCCCTCCCTCTCTGTCCCCCGTGTCCCCCCCCCCCCCCCCCCGATCCCGTGTCTCCCCCCTGTAAGAAGCCCTGATCTACTCACCTGAGGGCTTTCTCCTGCGGCGGCCACGATGGACACCCTCCTCCTCCATCGCGAAGTCTCGTGTTCTCTGTAATTACAGTACGCGGCTTGGTGACGTCACCAAGCCGCGTACTGTAATTACACAGACCGGGACTTCGGCGATGGAGGAGGAGGGTGTCCATCGTGGCCGCCGCAGGAGAAAGCCCTCAGGTGAGTAGATCAGGGCTTCTTACAGGGGGGAGACACGGGATCGGGGGGGGGGGGGGGACACGGGGGACAGAGAGGGAGGGATGGGGAAGAGGAGGGAGAGGCCACCCACAGCCCACATAGATGGGGACACCCACCTTCCCCCCACCACAGAAGGGGGTGTCCCCGACCGGCCAAGACCAGCCCCATAGAAGGGGATACCCGCCCCCCCCCCGCACACACAAAAGGGTCACCCCGCATGCACAGTACGGGGATCCCCGGCCCCCCGCACAGAGAGGATCCCCGCACCAGCCACCCGCCGGCAAAGAAGGGGAATCCCTGCACAGCCCCACACATTCTCTGCCCCGCCGGCTGCACAGGGATTCCCAGGGTGGCTGGATGCTAGTTCTGTATGCTGTGGGTAGCACAGATCGCTACCCACAGCGTGCTGGCAGGCATCCAGCCATCCTGGGGAATCCCTCTGATGAGGGAAAAGTGCAGCCGGCGGGGAAGAGAAACAAGAAATCTCCCTGGCGGTATTGACGAGCTCAGCTCGTCAATACCGCTTTCAGCAAGTTTTTCCTGGACGAGCTGAGCTCGTCAATACCGCCAGGGTGGTTAAAGGACAACTGAAGTCAGAGGGATAAGGAGGCTGCCATATATATTTCCCTTTAAGCAATACCAGTTGCCTACCAATCCTGCTGACCCTCTGCCTCTAATACTATTAGCCATAGACCCTGAACAAGCATACAGCAGATCAGGTGTTACAGATCTGACAAGATTAGCTGCATGCTTGTTTCAGGTGTGTGATTCAGACGTTACTGCAGTCAAATAGATCATCCGGGCTGCCAGGCAACTAGTATTGTTTAAAAGGAAATAAATATTTTCCATATTCTTCTCACTCCAGTCGTCCTTTAAAGTGGACCTGAAGTGAGAGGAATGTGGAGGCTGACCTATTTATTTCCTTTTAAACAATGCCGATTGCCTGGCTGTCCTGCTTATTCTCTGTCTGTCATACTACTGCAGTCTCCAGTATCTGGCACCCGCAGGGATCGGCTGATGCAGGATACTTGTGCTTGCCCAAAAAAAGCACAAATCCCCCCCCCCCCCCCCCCCCGTGCAGGCAGAACACTCACCAATCTTCCAGCGATGTCCTGCATCACCTCGCAGGCTCCTAGCGGCTTTCCTGCTTCCCTGCATTGAGTTACGTGGCACATTGGCTTGTGTGCACAGACAGTGGAAGGAGCCCACAAGTTGTTGCAGGAAATCACTGGAGACTCTGATTATTTTGTGTCAACGCATGTGCAGTATGTCCGTTCTGCTCACCTGTGGCCGCGTAGTGACCTCACAGGACAGGAGCGCTCTTGCTCCTGAGTCCAGGTGTGAGCACTGATTGGAGACGCAGGGGGAAAGAGCGCGCTTTTGTCCTGTGACGTCACTTAGCACGGCCACAGGGAAGCAGAACGGACATATTGCACAAAATGTCCGGGTTTGGAGTCGCTGAAGTCGCCCAGGACAACGGGACTGACCAGAGAAGAGCGGCAGGGGACAGAGGGGAACGTGAGGTGCAGTGAGTATTTGATTATGCCCCCCTACCCAGTACAGATCAAGTTTTTACCAGGTGCTTTCTCATCTGCTATCCTTTAACTGTAGACCCTGAACAAGCATGCAGATCAGGTGTTTCGGACTGAATTCGCTGCATACTTGTTTCGGTTGCATGGTTTAGGCTGGTTTCACAGTGGGACGGTAAAGTCCCACATTACAGCAGCCAGTAATGCAGCCTAACTCACTGCACTGTAAAACAATGTGCTTGTTCACAGTGCATACGTTGGGTTACATTGTAACGCAGCACGTTTAAACAAAGTGCTGCATGCTGTACGTTATACTGGGGTAAGCCACTTTAGACTGTTTGCACATGCTCAGTAATGCTGGAGGAGGAGGTCTCCTCTCCTCCTCCTCAGCAGCCAGCCACATGGCTAATTAATATTCACTGCACTGCAGAGACTCATGGTGGGACTGTAGTGTTGTCCGGATCATGAACGAATGGTTAATTTCATCTGGATCTTTTTTTGTAAGTCGAATCATCCGGATCATCACAATGAAAGATTCGGTTCACAGTGGATGTCTGTCTGGAAGAAACCGGAACATACGGAATGTACAGTGCAGGGAAAGTCCTGTCCTGCTAATCATTTCACCCCCAGTCTGCTTCCCTAATAAAATGATTCAAATGATTCGGTTCAGAGATCCGGATATTTTCAATGATCCGATTCAAATGATCCGAATCCTTAAAGAAAACCTGAACTGAAAATTAAAAGTCAAAATAAACATACACAAGTCATACTTACTTCCTGTGTAGTCAACTCCTCGATCTTTCTCCTTTCCCGCATGCTGTTTGTCCACTGTGAACAAGGAAATTCTCCTTCCTCCATTTTGAAAATGGCCTTTACCCCATAACAGCTTTCTGGTCAGCACGCTGTTAAACTGTAACATTGCCCACTTGAGCCATAGGGAAACAGACATTACTTGGCACATCAGTCGTCCTCTCAGCTGTAACTGACAGCAACTGATAAATAACCGACAGCAACTGATATACTTCAGTTCTGACAAAATGTTGTCAGAACTGGAAGGGATCATTGTCAGAAGAAAATGGTGAGCTTCTGAGAGGAACTGATGGCAAGGTAACTATGTAATGTTCATTTGAAGTTACCTCATGTGTATATTTTAAATATTTTTACTCAGTACAGGTTCCCTTTAAAAAGATCCGGACTTCCTATCACTAACCTGGAGCAGCTGCTTTGAGAGCTGCATAACGCAGCTCAATCTGACGTCCAACTTCAACACCACCATGCGTTGCGTTAGGGGCTTGTTATGCGACCATAACGTCCTCTAAAACGCAACGTTTTGGTGGGAAAGTAGCCTTAAATAACACAGATGCCCGGAAGACCAGGACTGCCAGGCAACTGGTATTGTTCAAAAATAAATGTCAGCTTCCATACCCCTGTGCTTCAAAAGGAGGACAGGCAGGCAACATTCGCAACTCAGACTCGAGCTAATACTGTAAACAGTACATCCGTCACTTTAAATAACTTTGTTTTTGTGAAAGCTTCCATTGTGTGATAAAACAAGTTCTCATAAAATAGTACATTTCATTCCGACCCATGCTTGTAAAGCATGCACACATTTCATATTTTAATTATTTTTCTGCCTAGACTTAGCTTTTAAATGGGTAACACATTGCTCCCTGCTCAGTAGTGAAATTATTATACAGTACTATTTTTTCTCCTGTAGAGATGAGGACCCTGTGTTTTCTTAAAGTATATTCGATGCAGATTTGGGGGGGGGGCGACACAAATGGGATATAGAGGTATGTTCCCATCTAAGATGCCATGCTTCTGTGTGGTGCCTGACTATGCTGGTGCCCCACTGACGTCAGGAAGTGAAAAAATAAATCGCTCTGCAAAAACGCTTAGAAAAGCAATGCACAAAAAAGCTGACACGCACGTAAGCGCCAAGAGGTGCTAAAAAAAAAGCGCACAAAATCACAAAACGCTGGCGTCAGCGGTGGTGATTTATGGTGTGAACAAGGCCTTATAATAGACAAATTAGTCACTCCATCCCTCATTTCCAGAAGTGTTAGTGGAGCTACCCTTTTATAGATGGTAGAAAGATCATCCATATTAGTGGCATGGTGTGACTGTGGTGATTGCCCATAGATGTGCTCAAGTCGTTCTCCATATCCCAATCAGAAGGCAGCATTTGGTGGTCCGGAACCTTCAGCTTTTCCAATTCCTTCACACGGCGAGAGTGTTGCTTGCCCCACCTCCCGCGCCTGCCCGCCTCTTCCTGGGCCCTACCGCCCACATCGTACTGCCAGCGAAGACATGACCAGCGACGAAGAGAGGATGGTCATCTGTGAGGAGGAAGGGGATGATGATGTCATCGGTGAGTGAGATCTCCCAGATTTGGTGAAACGGTAGTTAACTGACAGGATATAGACAATTTTTCTTTTCTGGTTGTTTTAATATCTTTGGTTATCTGCTGCAGATGATGGCTATGGCTGTGCAGATATAGACCTGAAGTGTAAGGAGCGGGTGACAGACAGCGACAGTGAAGGAGCGTCTGGAGATGAGGGGGAAGGCAAGGTAAGCAGCATAGTTTGTAAAGATTCTACATTCAATTGTACCAATCCTCTCATTGTGTTAACCTCCATGCACACGCTAGAACCAGGCATGGGCAAACTCTGCCCTCCAGCTGTTACGGAACTACAAGTCCCACAATGCATTTGCCTTTATGAGTCATGACTGTGGCTGTCAGACTCTTGCAACGCATTGTGGGACTTGTAGTTCCTTAACAGCTGGAGGGCCAAGTTTGCCCATGCTTACGCTAGACCGTGGTCTTCTGGAAATGCGCGGTCCCCGACGATTAATATCAAATGAATGACGTTGGCACTTATTTGAATTCAGCTATTGACACAGATTATTGCCCAATCCGTTAGGAAGAATCATTCTACATTAATGATAATCACTGTTTTTACTATTGTTGGGGCACCTGTTGTTTTTTCTTTGTTTTTCTTTTTTAAATGATTTTCATCCAACACGTTGTTTTTAGTTTGTTTCCATGGTCTAGTATGGGTACAGAGCTTAAAGGACAACTGAAGCCAGAGGAATATGAAGGCTGCCATATTTATTTCCTGACTATCCTGCTGAGCCTCTGCCTCTAATACTTTCAACACTGACTGTCTTAAAAGTGAACCCAAGGAGTGATATTGAGGCTGCCATATTTATTTCATCTTAACCACCTTAGCGGTATGGACGAGCTCAGCTCGTCCATGACTGCGGCGGTGGTTTTCTCTGGCCCTGGTAGGCCAATTTTCTTTTTAAAACACGCAGCTAGCACTTTGTTGTAATCGATGCGCCGCTACCCGCCGCGTTACCTCCCCCGCCCGAGACCCCTTGCGCAGTCTGGCCAATCACCGCCAGGTGGATCGGGACTCCCTCCAACGCCATGACGTCATCCCGATCGTCGCCATGGTGACTGGGGAAGCCAAACAGGAAATCCTGTTCTGAACGGGATTTCCTGTTTGCTCTGATCGTTGGAGGCGATCGGAAGGGGTGGGGGGATGCCGCTGCACGGCTATCATGTAGCTAGCGCTAGGCTAGCTACATGTTTAAAAAAAAAATTTAAAATGCTGCGCCGCCACCCTGACGATTTTAATAGAACGCCAGGGTGGTTAAACAATACCAGTTGTCAGGCTGTCCTGCTGATCATATGCCATAGACCCTGAACAAGCGTGCAGCAGATACATTTTTATCAGATCCAATGGGAGTCCCAGTGACATACTTTCTGCCCAGCAGGGAGTACGTCACTGAGCTGGGGGCAGCGCCATGCATATGACCCTGTCGGCACACTTTGCCGCAGGGTCATATCTCTACTGCAATGCAAAAAAGAACTGTAAAACCGGCCTCCAGCATCCATAATTAGTAAATATGAACAAAATCACGTAATGCAAGGTTTTTTTTTTTTGGTTTTTTTTTGTGTGCATATTTTGCAAAATCATTCACAGATCTGCCCCCTGAGTTTGCATTTGTGTCCAGGGAATGACGTGACAGTAGCAAAAACCTGAGGGGGGCATCCTCTTCTCCCCAGTCTGCTAGAGCAGTTATCACTGTTGTCTCTGTTCCTGTAAACATATTTACATTTTTCTGGTGAAGGTGGGATTTAAATTTCTAAACGGCAAATTATTATAATTTTTTTTTAGGAGAAATTTAATTTTCCTTCAATTTAGTCTGATATCCCTGAAATGTAACCTCCGTTGTAAAATCATGCTATCGGTGGGTAGAATGCGTGCTTTGCCACGTTGACGTTCCTATGGCGTTTAATTAGATGATTTAACTGAGTTATTTACAAAAAGGGCTGGTTTTGTAAACCAATTAGATTATTCTGTTTCAGTTCTGCAGCTGGAATATGTTTTTCATTGTAAGTGAAATTCCGCTTTTGCTGAGAAGAAAAAAAGCCGTTTTCTCAGTGCGGCTCTCAGTGCAAGGATTTATGGCAAACACTATTTACATTTTCTTTTATGACTCTTTGTGCATTGCAAAACACACATTTCACTGTTCCTAACTGAAACTGCTAGATGGGTGTCAGGAATTCACTACTGCTCACTAGATTATTGCAGGTGGTGCTGACCTTAAAGTATACCTGAACAGAGAGGGTTATGTAGGCTGCCATAGCTATTTCCTTTCAAACCATACCAGTCACCTGGCTGTCCTGAATCGCACACCTAAAACGAGCATGCAGCTAATCCAGTCAGAGCACCTGATCTGCATGTTTGTTCAGGGTCTATGGCTAAATGTATTAGAGGCAGAGGATCAGCAACAGCAAGCCAAATAATGTTAAAGCAGACCCAAACCAAACTTTTTTTTTTATTCAAAATATTTAGTTGCACCACTCTGACACATACAAATATAAATAAACACTCCTTCAAGCCTATGAGCATTTCAGTGCATGCTTTTCACCCTTCTCTTTTCATAACTTGGGTTATACAGGTGGCAGCCATTAGCAATTCCTCCTTTGCTGGACACCACCTACTCCACCAGTCTGCCGGATTCTGTCCCAGCAATATGAAAGGAAGGGAGGGGTTTCTCCAATAAATGTAAAATATTTTATATTTGTCATCATGCAGCTGAAAAAAGACTGCTATTTATTATCATAATTTAGAAAATAGATTTTATTTCTGAAATCTTGTATTTTTAATTTGGGTCCACTTTAAGTTAAATAAATTTGTTCTCTTCCAAATCACTCTCACTCCAGGTTCCCTTTAACCCCCCTGGCGGTATGATTATTTCTGGATTTTAGGGTCTATCTTTTAGAGCAGAAAGGAAGTTCTGAGTCCAGGTCTGCTTTAAGGCAAACCAGTGAGGAGAAAATAATTGTAAGTTAGATCTCTAAGTAGTGAGAAGCTTTTGGTTGGATAATCCAAAGCTTATCTGAACCCACCATTGCTGCCCGGGTTCCTCTTACTCTTCTTGGCAGCACTCCTGTCCATGTATGAGATGACTATTCTGCACATGCACTAGTACAATCTGCTAATTCCCAGTTGAATGAAGCTGCTGGTGCACGGTGGAAAAGCTGTGCATGAACAGCTTTGTGCTACTGGGCATGTGTGGACGGTATTTGCACATGCTCAGTACAGTCACGCTCATACAGGGATGGAAGCACCACAACGAGAGCATGTAAGATGAGCCCCTGTTGAATATGCTTACATGGACCCAACGCTGGATCGGTGGGCTTGAGGAGGACCTGGGAATTGCTTCCTTCTACTGAACGACCCACATGTGTCTGCAGAATTAAATCCATTCTGTCCGTGTGGTTTGTGCGCCTGAGATTCCACTTACTTCCACCTTTACCTGTTACATTTTGTATCTCATGGGACTGTATACATTATGTATTTGTTTTTATCCTCTCTCTAGGGAGCCGCTCAAGGAGTATTTTCACCAGTCATCCGTTCCTCTTCACACTCTGGAAGCTTCCCGCTTTCCTCTGAAGACTTTAAATTAGATAGACCTGTGAATGTGACTCAGTCACCCAAGCCCAGCGATCACCCACAAGCTTCCTTCCCCCGGGGGTACCCTCCACTTCCTCCTGCCAAGCCTCCCCCTCCTCGTGCCCCCACCCAGCATCAAGCCAAAAGACCATCAGAGGTTCGTTTCACCATGGTGGACCCTGCCGCCAGCTACAAGAGGAAGCGTAGTGTAGAGGGTGGAGCACAGAGGGTAACAGGGGAAGGGATTATCCCCACCAGTCAATACTCTCTTCCATCTGTCATTGCCTCCACTGCATCCCAAACCCTTGTCCTGCCCAGCCTGCCGTCCCCATATTCATCCAGCACTGTGTATTCCCCTATAGCCAGGCCCTATGATTACCCAAGAGGAACTCCTGACAGTCGTCCTCCTGTCCCAGCTGTGGGGACAGTACTTGTGTCTGGACCTCAAGGACTCGGAGTTTTCCCATCAGGCTTCAAGACAGCATCCACTGTGGTTACGAATGTAGTGAAACCTGTTAGCAGCACACCTGTTCCTATTGCAAGCAAGCCAGTGCCTGTTAGCAGGAGCAGCAGTAACAGTGAGCTCTATGACGGCCGTGTCCCCGGTTCTCCAGTGGGCATCGGGGTTGTCTATGCCCACGACAGGAAGCCTATTCAGCAGTTGACCTCTCCAGCTTCACCCCACCCACAGGGCAAACCCGCTGGCGGGCTCGTGACCAATTTGCTGGTGGGGGCGCCCAGCTATGGACAGCCTGCACCCACTTCTGGAAACGGAGCAGCACCTGTTACTGCACTGCAGTTTATTACCCAAAGTCCTGCAGGGAGTCCCAATGGAGCGGTACCCCTGAGTATCCTGCAGCCACAGCAACTGCTTCCCACGGCTTCAAACAAGCGGGGAAATATCACACAAGTGCAGTACATCCTGCCCACCATACCACAGCAGCTGCCTGGTGGCATCCATTTCACCCTTCCTTCTGCCAATGCTAAAGTGATTGCCGCACCTCAAGCCGTTCCAATAGTTCAGCCTAGCCCTGCTGCCAGCCCATCCTTGGGCATTGTGTCAGCGGCTGGCAAAGGTAAGGATCTGCATGCATTTTTTTTTTAATCTTTCTTTGTATTTCCCTTCCTTCCTCTCCCTTTACAGTCCCAACACCTTCCCATTTCATCTTCTCTGTTCACCATGTGTCTATTTCATCCGTCCTGCTGTTATTGCCTCACCCTCCTCGTTTCATCGTCCTCTGAACTTTTTATTCCTCTGTTGTTGTGGTTTTTTTTTTTTTTTTTTTTTTTTTTTATACTCCTTTATTTGGTTTCCCTCTTCTCACAGCTCAGTCAGTGTCTCCTGCCCCCTCACCTGGGAGTTGTGCTCAGTTGCTGTCTGGACCAGGTATTTTATCTCCCAGTACCCAACTTCAAGGCAAGATGCTTGTTCCAGTGACCACACCCCATGTGACTGTGCGGGCCGGACCAACCACAACACAGCTGCCGCTTGTTACCTCCCCCTTCCCTGTTCAGAATGGTGCACAACCTGCAAACAAGGTGAGCATTTTACCCTTTATTCTGGACTTCTTCCCCCTCCTTTTGTGTATTGGTTTCCCCTAAGTATCATCCTTTAAGTACCCCGGAACCAAGAGGTTTTCTTCCTTCTTTTAACAATGGTTTATCTGCAGCACCATTCTCTCCCTCCAGCGCCCCATGTGGCATAGTTCTGTGCTGCACAGCTATTTACAAACCCAAAATGCACACACGTTTCAGCTCTCCTCCAGATCTATCAAAAAGAACCACCTCTTAATACAATAATAGAGTGGGCTGTGGGGAGTTGATCGTCATCACTTACGCTGCGCTATCTTCGCCAGGGAGACCCGCAGGTGCCGCAGCTTGAAGCACCTGTGGTGGTGTTGCCTACTTCCGGCCTCCGCAATTCAAACTGTGGCACCTGAGGGTCTCCCTGGTGAAGATGGCAGAGGACATAAAAAAGAGAAGTGTTCACTAAAAATTGTGTGATTCAGACAGCACAGCCAGTGTAACCAGCCATGTGAGCTCACATTACTCCTCTTTATCCTCTGTTAGCGACACAGCCTGCTGATTGGTCAGGCTAGAGAAGCAGTAAATGGAGGAGTTGTCATGAACCCACTTCCACACAATAGATTTTAATCTAGGCATACAATAATTTGTGATCGTTTTAGATGACATTTACATTTTCAGCAAAAACACATTAAAGCAAACCTTAAATAGTAATAAAAAAAAAAAAAAAGTGTTTCACTTACCTGGAGCTTCTGCCAACCCCATGCAGCCTTCCTGTCCCATGCCGATCCTCCGTTCTCCAGCCGCTTTCACTTTTATCGTACTCCACTTGTGCGCCCCGAGCCACACGTATTTTACTAATGCACAGGACGCTTTTGCGGAGAAAGATACGTGTGGCCCGGGGTGCACAGGCGCAGTTGCCCAGTCCACTGGACCAAAAACTGCTGGCGGCTGAATAGTGGAGGACCGGCGGAGGACAGGAAGGCTACAAGGGGCTGGCAGAAGCCCCAGGTAAGTGAAACACTGTTTTTTATTATTATTCCAGTTCCGCTTTAAGCTGAAGAGAGAGAGGTATATGGAGACTGTCCTGTTTATTTCCTTTTAAGCAATACCAGTTGCCCGGCAGCCCTGCTGATTCTCTGCCTCTAATGCTATTAGCTGTAGCCCCCGAACAAGCATGCAGCAGATCAGGTGTTTCTGACTTTGAAGTCAGATCTGACATGACTAGCTGCATGCTTGTTTCTGGTGTTATTCGGATACTACTGCAGAGAAATAGACCAGCAGGACTGCCAGGCAACTGGTATTGATTAAAAGGAAATAAATATGGCAGCCTCCGTATACCTTTTACTTCAGTTCCCCTTTAAGTCGTAACATGAAGCTGATGTGAAGACAGAATTAGACATTTACTAAATATGTAAAAAACTGATTTATTGATTTTTACATTCAACGTAATTACATTTTTAATGGTAAATGTTTAATACAAGACCTAATCTGTACAGGAAAATTGCATTCTGAGAAGGATATACGGTAAATAAATTGCGCACGCACGTACGTTTAGGGTGAGCCTGTATACAGGAGCCAAGTCTCTTTATTTCCCATAGCTTCATTTTATTATCTTTCCCTTTCCAGATAATACAAATCACTCCGATGCCCATGGTGCAACCCTCGGCTCCTAAACAGAGTGCCTTAGTGCCCCCCGGCAATGCAACACTCCAGAGTGCTATTCCTGTGACCATGGCAACGGCCACTGTCATGGCAGCGACGTCTCAACCCCAGAAAGTCCTCCTACCATCATCCACAAGGTAACTACAGAACAATTATAGTGAACTGGAAGCGAATCAACGCTGCTTTGTTGCCTTTCATTGTTCTAGCCTTTCATTTACGTTTTTGTTTGATTGCTGTGCATTAAGTGTTGCATTGATTTTTTTTCTAATTGTTTTGGAGTTAAGTTTGATTTTGACTCCTATTAAGTAGGCCCTCACCTGTCTTTATGCCAACATTGACATACACTCTACTTTCTACCCTCTCCCCCGACTCTTTTTGACCTTAGTTAATGTTTTCCTTTATAGAACATTATTTGGTTTGCCAGCTAGGCACTCAGGCGCACACACACACAACAGTGCTGTGTTTGCCCTTCTCCTGTCTGAGTTACAATTAAAAAGAGCCCGAGGTGGGCAAAAAAAAAAAAAGTAGACTACTTGATCCACAGGGCTGAGCGGATCAAGTAGCCACAAAAAAACGCCGCTCCTGTGGGCTACAGTGGCCCGCTTTCACTTGCGTGACCCCTGGGTCATGACGCTGCACTGAGAGACTGGGTTGTCTCTCATAGCGTGCAGGGAGGCGGGGGATCGGCAGGAAGCGCGGCCAGGGGGAGAGGCAGCTCATGAAACCCTGTAGGAACGCCCCTGGCGGGCGTTTTAAACGGAATTTCTCTACCCTTTGTTCTATAGTGTGGCGGTGGGGGGGGGGCAGAGAGTGAAGAGCCATATGATCAGGCAGAGAACATGGCTCTGTGTCCCATCTGCCTCCCGAAGATCCACTTCGGGTTCTCTTTCAATCACACTGGATATTTTTGCCAAGTTGGTTTGCCCCCTGCATTTAGCAGGGACCACCTACTTCTCTTCTCCCTTTACCTAAGTTAAGGTGGCCTCACACCTGATGCATTTTCTTTCAGATATGAACACTTAGAATCTTCTGGCACTTCCTTATTCAGCTCCATTCAGTCTTGGGTTAAAGCTGATGACCTCACAGGGTCTTTTTATTAGTGATGGTCATGCCTAGGAGAACTCATGGAGAAGCATGTGATCAGTTTGGTCAGGAGATAGATATTTAAGTCTCTGATTTGCTAGTCCTGATAATGTGCTAAAGCAGGATGTGATTGCAGCACAGCAGAGCTTTGCAAATCTATCGTCTGGTCAAATGAATCGCAGACATGACCATCAATACTTTTTATCTAGGTACCCTGTTTAAAGGCATCAATCTCTGTTGAAAACGTGACCGCTTCTCTTTCCAAGGGAGATAATAGGAGAGACTATGCAATGAAGAGCAGTCATTCCAAAAATGCTGCAGGACCCGTGATTGCAGGAAATCGCAGTCACTTCTGTGGATTCATCACAATTGCCTTTCATTAGTTAGTGCTGTTGGAATCACCAGTGGTTCCAAAGCATGGCTGAAACAGCTCCTATGTGCTAAACTGGGACAAGGTCCTCCAGCACCCGAGGCTGAAACACCAAAGTTCGCCCCTAATCCCTCCCACCCCAGCGGTCACACACTGATTGCTATTAGACTAAGAGGCACCCCAGGGTCCCCAACCCCTTAATCTCTTAGTTATCTGGCTTGCAGTCACTGCCATGTATCCCCTTTTCTTATTTTTCTCTGCTTCAAAAACAATAGGGGAATGATAGCTGAGTGAGTTGTGCACCCCCTCCTACACTGCGCCCTGAGGCTAGAGCCTCTCTCGCCTCTGCCTTGCCCTGCCTGTGAGTCCCAGCCCTAGAGACTGGTCCAGGCAGCAATGTTTATTAACATACTTTCGCTATGGGCGCTTATGATGGCGCAGGGTGAGCCGAAGGACAGCTTACCCTGCTGCCGCACAAATTCAGGACGGCGCTAATTACAATTCCCACTCCGAGTCGTAGCAACGCGGAGGGAGAACTAATTTGGGGTCTGCCAATCGCCATATCCCCAAATTACCTGCACTCAGGGCACGGACTATAGCATTGCTGCTATAACCACGGTGATCACCCCTTCCTCTGTTTCTTACCAGCAGCCGCTGCATCACTTCTACTGAACATCTACACATGTCTATCCTGATTTGAATACTTGTCAGCAGAAATAGATTTGTACATTTATAAACGATATTGGTTGATATTGATATTTCTAATCCCGTTCTGTTTCCCCTGTACAGGATTACGTATGTGCCCTCTGCAGGTGGCACCACACTTCCTCTGGTGACCACTAGCTCGCACTCCCAGACGATAACTGCGGGCACTGCCCCTTGTATCCAGCCATCACTAGGTACAGGGTCCATGGCACTTGGCTTCACAACCATAAGTCCAAATGGTCAGGCCATAGTGCAGCCACTATTAGCAGGTAAGCTAACACCCGGTCCTGCAGCTGTTGTGGTGTGTGTTTGTATATGTATATAACTGATTTAAAGCAGACCTCAACTCAGAACTTCCTCTCTGCTCTAAAAGATACGCAACAGCATAATAACGTTTAAAGAAAAAAAACATTTCTTTGTTACAGCTTGCAGAACTCCTGTATTAAATCTGTGATGTCTATTTCCTGCTTTCATGGAAGTAGACAAAGGGTTAACTTCCTGTTTTTGCATATTAGCTGTCTGCCCAAGACTGAAGAATTTCTGTGCTGACACAGCCGAGAGCTAAAATTACTTGCGATTACTCACAGATGAGGGGGAATTGGGCTCTACTCTCTAAAAAAAAAAAAAATTACAGAGTGCATTTCTCTCTGCTTTCCTCGTGTCCTGTGCAAGAGTACAGTGTTCTGTGAAAGAGTTTAAAGGAATACTTAAGGGGAAAAAAAAAATGACATTTACTCACCCGGGGCATCCCTCAGCCCCCTGAAGCTGGATGGTGCCCTCGCAGCCCCGCTCCGATCGTCCTGTCCCCGCCGGCGGCTACTTCCGGGTTCGGCGACAGCCGCCGACAGGCTGGGAACGCGGCTGATTTTCCGCGTTCCCACTCGCTATATGCTGCTATAGCGTAGCCAGCTTCAGGGGGCTGAGGGATGCCCCGGGTGAGTAAATGTCATTTTTTTTTTTTCCCTTAAGTATTCCTTTAAGTCCACTTTAAACATTGTTACCCAAAATCATCCTAAATGACTGTCTGCCTATTGCCTATGATTGTACACGAGGGAGGAGAGAGGCTCTTAGCAGAGAAACTTAAAAAAAAAAATCTGTAATGAAACCAGTACCAAGCAGAAATAGCCTAACCTGATCGTATCAGCTCTACTGCGCAGGCGCTAGTCCTTTGCGCCTGTACAGTAGAATGGATACGACCCGGTTCTGCTTTTTCCGCTCTACCCGAACAGCCTGTGCAGGATTGCAGAATGGAAAAATATTACTTGCGCCTGCGCAGCCTTGTCAAGGGTCTTTTGGAGGAGCCAGCGCTGGATTCCCCCAAGCTGCAGAGGATGGGGAAGCCTCATTGGGACCCTGAGACTTCCCCCTCCCGAGGTAAGTATCCCCCAGCTGTTTTTTTTTTTTTCTTCCCATTACAAGGTTTCTTTAACCTTCCTATGCCGCCGGAAGGCACCGCTCAGGCCCCGCTGGGCCGATTTGCATAATTTTTTTTTTTCTGCTACACGCAGCTAGCACTTTGCTAGCTGCGTGTGCAATCCGATTGCCGTCGCGCCGCAGCCCCCCCCCCCCCCCCCCCCGGCCCCGTGCACTGCCTGGCCAATCAGTGCCAGGCAGCACTGAGGGGTGGATCGGAGTCCCCTTTGCTGTCACGACGTCGGTGACGTCATCCCGCCCGGATGGGGGAAGCCCTCCAGGAGATCCCGTTCTCCGATCGCCTCCGGCTGGGGGGATGCCGCTGAGCAACCTTGTCTCGCTATATGATATAAAATAAATAAATTAAAAAAAAACTGCTGTGCTGCCCCCTGGCGAAATTTTAATAAACCGCCAGGAGAGTTAATGGTGAACAGCAAAAGGTTTTCAAACTCTGAGAATATGGCAGTGCCAAGGGAGTCCTGTACTATCACCTGAAAGAATCATGAATGATCGGTTTGAACGTCTGAATCTGAATATGTAATGCAAAGTGCATATGCAAAGGTTCCTTTCAGTACAGAATGCGTGTCAAAATAATCAGTAGTTCAGGAAATACAGGCTGCTCAAGCAATGCAGTGTTAAACCCCTATATAAAGATCATGCTAACGACTGACATCTGATTGTGAGCTTTGTATGTTTAGATCCCATTGTCTGTGTACACTGACCAGCCATTAAAAGCATTAAAACTACGTGCCTAAAGGTGCGTACACCCCTCTTGATTTTATGTCGCCTGTTGGGGATCAGGACCCGATCCCCTTGGGCAACATCGCTGGCCGGACCTGTACAGAGGCGTGTCAGCTGTGTACCTGACGACCTGTTCTGTTTCTGTGCCGGGGGGAGGCGGAGGGTCGACATGCATGATACGGGTGTGTACGTTATCCACCCATCATCTTCACCACGGACTAGCCGCATCTACCAAATTTTGTAGGTCCCAGCAGTCCTACATTTGCCAGCATGCATTACTACCTGGTTTCTGTAGGTGGCACAATCCTATCAGTTGCCTGCTTAATATTTGTATAGTCTCTGTATATAATCGTGTGAATACATGATTTTTAAAGAGTAACTGTTAGCCCCCAAATTGAAATTTAAAACACTATTGCAATGTTTTATTTATTATATATGTGAGCCAAAAAGCCAATGTACAAGTTAAAAATCAATCTAATTTTGTTACTATCTAACCTTTTCCCCCAGCTCCGGACGCAAGCCGCATATCAGATACTGTAGCATGCAGAGCATGCCTATGTCTGGCCAACCCCCCTCTCCCCCCCAGGACCAGGTGCCAATATATTCTCCCCACCGCAGCTGACCGTTCTGACACGGAGAGAGCGGCAGCACTTCCAGAGCAGCACCGCAGAGCAGCCGCCGCCGAGTCACATGTGAGAGAATCACATGTGAGAGAGATGCACGGCGCTGGCTGCTCTGCGGTGCTGCTCTGGAAGTGCTGCCGCTCTCTCCGTGTCAGAGCGGTCAGCTGCGGTGGGGAGAATATATTGGCACCTGGTCCTGGGGGGGAGAGGGGGGTCGGCCAGACATAGGCATGCTCTGCATGCTACAGTATCTGATATGCGGCTTGCGTCCGGAGCTGGGGGAAAAGGTTAGATAGTAACAAAATTAGATTGATTTTTAACTTGTACATTGGCTTTTTGGCTCACTTATATAATAAATAAAACATTGCAATAGTGTTTTAAATTTCAATTTGGGGGCTAACAGTTACTCTTTAAATATACAGAATTTAGTTGTCTTCATTTTATAGAAGAATTTCATGAAGTAATAATATATTCATGACTTCCACCTCACAGTACATGTTCAGTAACCGGTAGTTCCACCATCATGGAAGCTGGCAGATGCCAACCAGTGCATGATGGGAGGAAGTTGTACTGCTGTAGCTGATCAGTGTAGGACTGTGAAATCTTTTGAAATCACTTTAAATTCATCAGCGTTTCGTGTTCTCTTATATCTGCACTTTCTCTTATGTGTTGTGTTTTTGTTTTCCAGGGCAGTCACATATTCTTGCCCCAGGGCAGGTGGCGGTTTCTCCAGCTTCTACCCCTCCTGTACCCGCTACCTGCGGCAGCCAGGTCTTAATATACCCAAACGCTGTGTCCAGCACATTAGCTGTGGCAGCGGCTTCTCCTGCTCAGAATTTAGTCTACACTGTGGCAAGTACTGGCACTATGACGGCGGCTTCAACCACCATGCTGACCAAAGCCATTAACACCCCTCCGACAATCAGTGCCCCACCAGCGCCATCTACAGGGAGCTGCACATCTCAAGTCTCCACCGTCACTGGTATGGATTATTTCACCGTTACACACAGCTGCTTCGTTTCTCGTACCTGATCATTGCTAGACACTCTTGCTGTCTAAACCAATATCATAAAAACAACTATTTCTGCAGAGAATGTGCATCTTGGCAGTTAAAGGATCACTTATCATGGAAAAAATGAAATTCAAACCCCCTACAGTTGTTACAGCACACCTAGAGGTTATTCTGTATGTGTGCTTTTTCAGACACTCAAATAATCCTCCTCGCATATAGGTGAAGGTAAAGTGCATCACCTATACAGCTTTTCTGGCTTTTCTTACCTCTGCAGGCAATCACACAAATGCAGGAAAGTTGGTAAGCAATTACTAGGTTGCCTGTGTACGGCTTGTGTGTGGTACTGCGCATGCTATACTCCACATGGAATGCTGCCTCTTCATTTTCCTGTAGAAAGAGGAAAAGCTGGTGACGTTTGAAAGTGGAGGATGGAGAGTGATAAAAAACAAACCTAAAGGAGTATACCGTTAGCTAGATAGGTGATGCAGTTAACGTCCACTATATGTGAAATGGATTATTCCATGTTCCTTCAGCATAAGTTTTGAAACACGTTTGCTACAGGATTCATTTAGGGTCAATTCACACGGCCGATGAGTAGCATAATTTCTTGTTTTTGTCATTGCGTTATGAGCCCCTGGGGGTTACAGAACAGTGCCTCCAAAATTTGATCGAACACAGTGCTTGCACAATCGATGGTAAATGCATTGCTTTTACACATCTGAATCCAATTCTTTTATTAAATGTACTTTAGCCTTTGTAGCTTCATATAGTCTGTTTTAACAGTAATGTTTCTTTTTGTTGCAGCCTCCTCTGTTACATTTAGTTTGGTGACTCCCAAGTCTCAGAGGAATCTCTCTAAGCCTCCACAGAAAGTGAAGGCAGCCATTGCCACCATTCCTATTGGGTCATATGAAGCCACACCCCCTTCACCATGTAGTCGCAGCTCCTCGCGCACCCCACAGTTGCCACCTTGTGAAGAGACGCCTGAACCAAAGTAAGGAACACCACCATACCACTGAGCAAACCAGGCCAATGTGCCATATTTATGCTAAGCCAAGAGGGCAGGCCAGATCGGCACCTTGCATACCATATGTTCTGTTACCTCTGCAGTGTTCTGTTTCTCCTCCTAATTTATTAGTGTACTTGCATATGCTTACAGGACACATCCGAGAAGACAAAAAATAAAACAAAATCCGCCTCCAGCCCCTGCCTGCCACCCTGTGCCCTTGCCGCAGCTCCGCTCCCTGCTGGTGCCCTGGGGTCCCCTCCGGCACAAGTTGCCCACTGAGCCTGTGCGAACAGCTCTGAGCCGTGCTGACATCATTTGATATGTATCGCGCAGTAGTTCTGCGCCTGCGCAGTGCAGCTCGGATGACGTCAGTGTGACTCCGTGAGCTGCACGCTGGAGGCACAGTAAGATGCTGACCTAGCGAAGTCTGCATGTGCTCTGGAGGGGACCGGGAGCCACCGGAGCTGCGGCGCGAGAGCACAGGACAGATACAGGGGGCGGGAGGAAGCCTGAGGTTAGTGGATTTTTTATTTTTAGTGTGCTCGGACCTTCCCTTTAAAGAGACACTGAAGCGAGAATAAATCTCGTGTATTGTATCCTTTGTTGGTGCCTCTGTTCCTTTTGTTGATAGATTTTGACAGCATTATGCTCTGTATGTTGTTAGAGAAACTTCATCCCAATCAGTAGCTGGTGCCCACTTTCCCACGAGAAATCTTTACCTTTTCACAAACTGATCATCAGGGGGCGCTGTATGGCTGATATTGTGGTGAAACCCCTCCCACAGTGTGATGTCAGCACCTCACAGCACTGAGGTGCTGACATCACACTGTGGGAGCCTTGTTGCATTGTGAGAAATAACAGCTGTTTCCAACTGCCAAAAAAGCAAGCAGCATCTCCTTCCACTGACATCACCTGCCACCAGTAAAAATGTCGCCATGTGATAAATTTCAGAATGTAAATCAGGGAGAGGAAAGATTTTACAATGGGCAAACACTGACTAAATCATTTATACATAATTATTGTAAAAATGAAGGACTTTTTTTTTTCATTACGTTATTTTCACTGGAGTTCCTCTTTAAATTAGTTTTCCAAGGTGGGACTGCCAGTTGATATCACAAATGATTACTGACTAAAATATCTACTTTACGCTGGCATTGGTTCAATTCAACAAATTGATAGTCTACTTCACAAAGGCGGTATCCACCCTCTTTCCACATATTTGCTCCAAGGTAGTGACTTCCTTCTATTTCCTTTAAAAAGCAAATTAAGGTACATTTCTGTTAAAGTGAATGGGAACTGTAAAAAATGAGACAGATACTTACCCAAGGAGCCGGAAGGCTCTGGGTCCTATAGAGCCTTCCGGCTCCTCTCCTGGTCCCCTCGTTCCAGTGCTGGCTCGCCCGGTAGCAGTATTTGACTAATTTAGTGAAATACTGCTTTACCTGGCCGAAGGAGGCTTCAGAAGTCTTCAGGGAGCCCGAGTGCTCCTGCAGAAGGGCAGCCCTGTACTGCGCCTGCGCAAGCACGCTCTCTTGCACGCTCACGCCTGTGCAGTATGGAGCCGCACGTCTTTGGGAGGACATGGCTCCCGCACGTCTTTGGGAGGACATGGCTCGACGGGGGATTGAAACGGGGGGGGGGGGGCAGCACAGGATAGAGAGCACCGAGAGAGGAGACTTGAAGGCTCTATACAACCCAGAGCCTTCCCTCTCCTTAGGACCATTGTAGTCCCTTACACACTCCAATGAGTTCTGGGTCACCATGAGCTTGCTGGTTAGTCTGTACCTCTCGGGGTTACAAGCCCTACTGCTAGGAGCCAACTTAATCCATGCCATGCACTGATGAGGGTCAAACAATCCAAAACAGTCTGTATGCATGTTGGATTAATATGGCTCTGTACAAATTAACAAGCTGACACATCATTGCATTCCAGCGGTTCTGGAGGTGTGTTTAGCTTCTAAGGGTACAATGGTTAATTTGCATATATTCAGCAGTGATGCTCTGGGAGACATCTCAAGCTCACTTCAGCCTGAATTATTGCAAATTCTTTCTGTTTTAGGAAAGCAAACTTTTGTTTTTCTTAGCATTTTAGTAAGGGGGCTTTTAGGACCATTGTAGTCCCTTACACACTCCAATGAGTTCTGGGTCACCATGAGCTTGCCGGTTAGTCTGTACTCCTTGGGTAAGTATTTGCTTCATTTTTTTAATTTTTTTTTAATGCGGTTCCCATTCACTTTAAGGGCACACAGACAACAGTACAAAGCAATTTATACTCTTAATTGCATTTTACACAGTTCCAGCTTGCTATTCTGATATGACAGTTTTTCAGTGTAGTCCCCTTCTAATTCTGGTTCATGTAAAACTATAAACTAGCGTTAAAGTGGACTTGAGCCCAGAGCTTCCTCTCTGCTCTAAAAGATAAGCAACATCATAATAACTTTTAAAGAAAAACATTTATTTTTTACAGCTGATACAAATCTTAAAATAAATATGCAGTGTCCACTTACTGCTTTCATGGAGGCAAACATAGGGTTAACATCCTGTGTTTACAAATTAGCTGCTCTACCGGGGCAGCCAGCTGACACAGCTGAGATCAAATTACAGTTGTGTTCACAGATCAGGGGGAATTAGACAGGTTAAACTCTCTAAATACATACAGGGTGCATTTCTCTCAGTTTTTCTTCTGTCCTGTGCAAGAGTTCAGGTCCACTTTAAAGCGGATCCGAGATTAAAAACTAACTATAACAAGTAACTTGTCTATATATCTTATCTAAAGTTTAGATAGTTTACACAGCATATCTAGCTGCAAACAGCTTCAACAGTTTATGATTATTTATTCCTGTGATACAATGAGAGCAGTCATGTTCTGTTTGTCACATTGTCACAGGCTGAGGGCTGGAGATGCTATCAGCTTGCTTGTGTGTAAATTCAGTTCCCTCTCCTTCTCCCCTCTGCCTCTGAAATCAATGGCTAGTAACCTCCTCCTCCTGTCCAGACTGAGCTCCCATAATACCTTGCTACTGCCAAGGCACAAAAGGAGCTGTGGGCGAGGCTTGTTTAGTTTATAGGGAATTTGAATATTAAAACAAAAAAAGTATTTGGCTTAAGGAATGCCCTATAAACTATATGAAAGGAACACCATTATGCAATGAGTAAAAGTTTATCTCGGATCCACTTTAAGTTGAAGGAAATGCTCACCTCCTTTAGTGGAGTGTGAAATCTGCATTCCCCACCCTACGCTGGTAAGGCTGCATTTGAAGTCCGTGCAGTTCTGAGTTGGGATACTTTTGAAATATTTGTGTGTAGTCTGACATCTTGTGGTGAAAGATGAAGGCACATGCTTGTGCTACCTTCTTAAAGTAAACCAGAGCTCAAAGCGTAGTCCCTTGCTTTTCTTCACGCGGTCTGTTCAGCCGTGATCAGCCCAGATAACTGTTTCAGTCGCATCAGCCTGTCTCTTCTGCGCATTCGCGGGAGGTCCGCGAATGCTCAGATGACCCTGACTGACGTGACTGAACCGCGGGGCTGATTGCAGCTGAACGGCAGACTCCAGGACGACGGCGAGGGACTCTCACGTGCTTATGGGGCTGCAGGAAGCCCCGGGTAAGTATCAATTCTTACTATGCCTTGAGCTCTGGTACACTTCAATTTCTCTAATACCTACACAGTAGTTGGGAAAAGAGGATGAGTAGAGTAAGGGCAGTGTTGCACCCAGAGCTTACCTGAGCTTATTTTAGTGCTTATTGCACCCTTTTCACATGCATTTAACTACTTAAGCATATGTTTGAGATAGGTTTGCATTCCCTAAAGCCGACCTGAACTAAGAACTTCCTCTCTGCTCTAAAAGATAAGCAACAGCATAATAACCTTAACAGAAATACAATTTCTTGTTGCAGCCCACAGAACTCCTGCAATAAATCTACAGTATGTCTACTGCCTTTTTTCATGGAAGCAGACAAATGGTTAACATGCTGTATTTGCAAATGAGTTGGTCTGCCGAGATTCCTGAGCTGACACCACTGAGATATCAAATTACACTTGTGGTTAGTCACAGGTGAGGGAGAATTAGACAAGCTCTTCACTCTAAACACTAACAGGGTGGATTAATCCGTGTCCTGTGCATGAGTTTAGGTCCTCCTTAACCACTTTACCCCCCGTGGTACGAATTTCTCCGTCCCTTTTTCCACCCTTATAAAACCAAGGGACGGAGAAATCCGTACCTCCCGCGCTCCCGCCGCTGTCCGCGCTCCCGCCGCTGTCCGCGCTCCCGCCGCTCGTGCATGCCGCCGCCCGATCAATGAACGGGAAAATCCATTCCCGTTTGTTGATCTAAGCCCCCGCAATGATCTGCTGCTTCTATGAGAAACAGCGCAATCATTGTGATCTTCGCAGCCTCATAGTGCTTCCTGTAAGCGTCCTTACGGACGCTTACAGGTCGCATGGACACAAACTCACTGTTTAGTAGAACTACACCCTAAAGCATTTTACATATACAAATATATTAGTTTTACACAATAAATTAACTCATTACCTCCCACACTCCCCTTTTTTTTTTTTTTGTAATTAAAAAAAAAAAATACAATAAAAAAAAAAAATAGTTACTTTAGGGACGGAGCTTTTTAAATATTTATGTCAAGAGGGTATAACACTGTTACTTTATAAACTACGGGCTTGTATTTAGGGATGGATGCAAAACTGAAAAAAATGCACCTTTATTTCCAAATAAAATAATGGCGCCAATTCCAAACATTGTGATAGGGACATAATTTAAACGGTTTTATAACCGGGACAAATGGGCAAATACATTTCATGGGTTTTAATTACAGTAGCATGCATTTATTTAAATACTATAATAGCCGAAAACTGAAAAATATTTTTCTCTCACATTTTTTCCTTTTTTCCCATTAAAACACATTTAGAATAAAATAATTCTTGGCATAATGTCCCACCTAAAAAAAGCCTAATTGGCATAATGTCCCACCTAAAAAAAGCCTAATTGGTGGCGAAAAAAACGATATAGTTCATTTCATTGCGATAAGTAATAATAAAGGTTTAGACGAATGAATGAAAGGAGCGCTGAAAGGTAAAAATTGCTCTGGTGTTCAAGGGGTAAAACCCCTCAGTGGTGAAGTGGTTAAAGAGTTACTGTTAGGCATAAAATCAAAAATCAATTCTCTATTTTTATATGGTAAACAAATAATAAGGATGCTAACCAGGCAATCCAAAAGTTAAAAAAACACTCTCTATTTTCTTCTCAATAGAATATCATTTACCAGGTCCCCTGGCTCTTATTTGGTACGGTACATGTGCCGCAAAAGAGAAGTTGCAGTGCATGCTGTTTTTTTTTGTTTTTTTTTTACTTCTTTTCTTTCCTTCTTTTCTTTCCTCCCCTTTTCCTCTCAGACATAACTAATGCAGCCTGATTGGCTGAAGTTTCTTTCACTCACCTTTTCCCCTTCTACTCCTCTTTTCCTCTCTGATTGGCCAAGATTTCTTGTGCTGAGAAAGTGACTCAGCTGAGATCCGATCCATACAAATAAAGCATGTCTACAATGTCACACAATTGCCTCAATTCACTAAGATCATGCTGGAGATAAGGCAAGAGTAAACTTACCCCCACACAGTTAGTTATCTTATCTCTTCATTCCCTAAGTTACCTCCTCTGTAGTTGTTACCTCCTCTGTAGTTATTTTCACATGCAGTTAATTAACAGCCTGTCTTCAACCTTAGAATTCTGGAATTATTTTAAAGATTGAAGAGTTAACTTAAAGACAGAAGAGTTAACTTTAGGCTTGCCTGAGGTAAGATGTTTCCTGAATACTACATGCTTCATCACCATGGTGATCACTCTAGAAACGTGATTAAAGACAGGAGATAAGCTTAGTGAATTTAGGCCAATGATTTGTGAGGATGCACTTCTTACTGCAGAGTTGTGTGGAAGTGTCTGAAGACTAGGAGCAGGGCGGGCAATGCATACATAATCAGAAAGAGGAGACGAAACAGACTATGGGAGGAAATGACATCAGGATTGGCTTCAGACACAGGGATTCCAAAATGGAAACTGACAGAAACCGATTTCTCTATTTGCTATATAAAACTCACTGAAATCAAAATGTGGACAGTGCAATATATATGTTTTGCAAGTAGAGCAAGTATTTATCTACTAATATATTTGGGGAAGGGGGGGGGTTCTGAGATAGTAAGGCTAACCGCTCCTCTTTAAAGTAAAGTGATACTAAAGTAAACAAAAAAAGTAATCAATCCCGTGCTTTAACCCTTCGGGGATCCTCAAAAGTCTTTGAAAGCACTCATATCCTTGAGTGCTCCCGAAGACGGTGGCTCTGTACTGCGCGGGCATGCACTTGCATATGGGCAGTAAGGAGTCAACTGTCTTTGTAAGCACTCTGGTACAGGAGTGCTTCCAAGGCTCCCAGAAGTAGAAAGTTGAATGGGGGACAACGTTGGAACAAGGACACTGACAGATGACCATGAGAGCCTTCTGATTTTTTTTTTTTTGGGTTGCTTCATTATTGCTTTAAAAAGTACCTATACTGCCTTCAGGACGGTAATGTGGCACCTGAGCAGCCTTGTGGCCTTCTTACCGTTTGCTGCTCGACCACTGAGGGTTTTTTACCTCCTTTAGGACCAGAGCAAAATTCACCTGTCGGCGCTCCTCCCTTTCTTTCGCCAATCTCTAATCACTGCTAATCACAACAAAATCTTGGGTTTTTTTTCACCACCAATTAGGCTTTCTTTGCGTGGTATATTTTACTAAGAATTATTTTATTCTAAATGCATTTTAAGGGGAATAACTAGAAAAAGAAATGGAAAAAAGTTTCCGGCCATTATAGTGTTAAAATAAAATGTTCTACTGTGGATAAAACCCACACATTTTATTTGCCTGTTTATCCCGGTTATTCCGATGTTTAAAATGTTTCCCTAGTACAATGTATGGCGTCAATATTTTATTTGGAAATAAAGGTGCATTTTTTCACTTTTGCGTCCATCACTAATTACAAGCCCATAAATTAAAAAATAACAGTAATATACCCTCTTGGCATACTGTACCTATTAAAAAAAGACTTCAGTCCCTAAGGTATTTGTTTTTTTTTTTTTTTTATGTAATTTTTTTTTTCTCTACAAAAAAAAATGGGTACAATGGGAGAGTGCGGGACGGAAATGGTTCATTTTAGATGGCAGTGTTGGTATTTTTATTAAATAAAATGCACTTCAGATATAGTTTTACTATTTTGACACAAGATGTCCTCGCACATTATTTACGATTCGCGTACGTAAACATGTGAAATGAAGTAATACTTGACACTGTAACTCCAGGAAGATAATAGATGCCAGCTTTCATTGACACGGGGACTTAGGTTAATGCATTCATCTCCCCACTAACGGGAGCGAGCGGTGGCCGCTCACCATTGAAGACGAAGATTCACAGCCCTGGGGCTTCAAGTGAAGTTTTCCCAAGGCGTGATTATACTGCACCTGGTGCAGTAAGTCTATAAAGAGCCTGCTTACATTCCAACAAAGATGGATAACCTCTGTGACTGCACTTCCACTGTACAATCACGTTTTATTTTTATTCTTTGGAAGGCAGTATTTACACTGAAGAAGTTCATTTTGTCGTTTTATGTGTATTTGTTTCAGAAATATTTTTGATTCAATCTGCAATTCTTACCCTACCTCTCCCATTCCGGTGGGCATTTCCTGCCAAATCTCCTTGGCGGAGCTAAACGCACAAAGAGAGGAAACTATTCTATAGTAGGTGGCCCTTGCTGGTAGAGTTAAAAACAAATTGTACTGCAATATCTATTTCTGACTCTACCAGAGGTTGTTTTTTTTTTTAGTTTAAAGACCAACTAAACCCAGAACTGAATCAGGCAAATTCTCCAACAAAATCATGGTTAAGGACAACTGAAGTGAGAGGTATATGGAGGCTGCCATATTTATTTCCTTTTAAATAATACCAGTTGCCTGGCAGCCCTGCTGATCTATTTGGCAGCAATAGTGTCTGAATCACACCAGAAACAAGCATGCAGCTAATCGGGTCAGATCTGACCATGTCAGAAAAACCTGATCTGCTGCATGCTTGTTCAGGGTCTGTGGCTAAAAGTATTATGCTGGGGATACACGGTTCGTTTTGAACTGTGTAATCGAGCACTGATGGCAGCGCTGATGATTTCCAACCAGTCCGATACCCGTGCGGATCAATTCCCCGCTCGATACCGTGGGCAGGACAATGGCCAGAAACGAAGAGAAGATAAAGAACTGCCCGCGGGGACGAGTGGGAATCGATCCGGCCGCGCACAGGGACGAGCGGGGACGCGCCGCAATCTATCGTGTGGCTCGATACACGGCTCAAAATGAACAGTGTATCCCCAGCATTAGAAGCAGAGGATCAGCAGGATAGCCAGGCAACTGATATTGCTTAACCTCCTTAGCGTTCTGGACGAGCCGCCGGAGGGTGCCGCTCAGGCCCTGGTGGGCGGATTTGAATAATTAAAAAAAAAAAAACAGACGATCGCCGCCGATGCGCTGCTATCCGCCGCGTAACGAGCGCCCCCCAGACCCCGTGCGCTGCCTGGCCAATCAGTGCCAGGCAGTGCTGAGGGGTGGATCAGGACTCCCTATGACGTCACAACGTCGTTGACGTCATTCCGGCCGTCGCTATGGCGTCGGGGGAAGCCCTGACGGAGATCCCGTTCAGAACGGGATCTCCTGAAGGCCATCATCGCCGGCGGCGATCGGAAAGGGTATCATGTAGCTAGCGCTAGGCTAGCTACATGATTAAAACAAAAAAAAATTAAGTGTAAAAAACCATGCGCAGCCGTGCGGCTGCACATTATCAGAATGCCAAGGAGGTTAAAAGGAAATATCACTTCAGTTGTCCTTTAAGTGTAAATTATAAGTATTATCTTTGCAGCAGATTTCACAAAACTTTTGGGCAGCTCTGCTTGGCTTCAGCTGTGCTCCTATTCATAGAAGCTTAAAGCGTACCAGAGACCATATAGAATAACAATTTTATACATACCTGGGGCTTTCTCCAGCCCCATGTGTATGGATCACTCCCACGCTGCTGTCCTCAGCCTTCTGTATCGCCGGTACCGGGTCCCGTCACTTCAGCCAGTTTATGCAAGAAAAGTGCGCTCTCTACGGATCTCTCCGACAGCTGCTCAGACTGGCCGAAGTTACGGGATACAGAAGGCTGAAGATGGCGGCGTGGGAGCGATCTGTGCGCGTGGGGCTGGAGGAAGCCCCAGGTATGTAACAAACTTTTATTTTGTATTGTCTCTGGTTTCCTTTAAAGAGGAACTCCAGTGAAAATAATGTAATAAAAAAAAGTGCTTAATTTTTACAATAATTATGTATAAATGATTGTCAGTGTTTGCCCATTGTAAAATCTTGTAAATCCCTGATTTACATTCTGACATTTATTACATGGTGACATTTTTACTGTTGGCAGGTGACGTAGCTGCTGCATGCTTTTTTGGCAGTTGGAAATAGCTGTAAATAGCTATTTCCCACAATGCAGCAAGGTTCACAGACCGGAAACTGCCAGGAGTACCACGGTCATCAGAGTTTCTTGTGGGAGGGGTTTCACCACAATATCAGTCATACAGCGCCCCCTGATGGTCTGTTTGTGAAAAGGAATAGATTTCTCATGTAAAAGGGGGTATCAACTACTGATTGGGATAAAGTTCAATTCTTGGTCGGAGTTTCTCTTTAAGACCCCTCTTTCCTATAGCTTCCCGTTACCAAATTGAGGTCTGATTGGCACTTACTTCCTTTGACTGCAAGTCCCACCCTCTCATGTAGACACGTGGTTTCTGTTGTAATGCAGAGATGCTTAGAATTATACTCCAGCATTTATTTTTGTTACTCTGGGTGTGTCAGTGATTCTTTCCCTGCTCTTATCTGGAAGTAACGTTTTTCAGAGCACTAAAGATCTCAGATTAAATGTAAAATGACTTAACCTTTTCTTGTTCTGCTGGAGCAAAGAGGTGAGAATTCTTGGTCTTGCTTTCTGCAGAGTGAATATCACTGACAGGGAGAGCATTTGAGTGCAGTTATGGTAAATAAGGCTGGTTGCAGGTTTAATAGTAATGTAGTATATTTTTTAGATCACTGTTGTATTTATCTGTAGCAAGAAGGCTATGGAGGCCACCATATTTATTTCCTTTTAAGCAATACCAGTTATCCTGCTCATCCTCTGCCTCTAATACTTTTAGCCATAGACCCTGAACAAGCATGCAGCATATCAGGTGTTCTTGACATTGTCGAATCTGACAAGGTTAGCTGCCTGCTTGTTTCTGGTGTGTTTCAGACACTACTACAGCCAAAAACATTAGCAGGGCTGCCAGGCAACTGGTATTGTTTAAAAGGAAATAAACATAGCAGCCTCCATATCCCTCTCACTTTAGTTATCCTTTAACAGAACTGGACGTCATTCATTTCAGGCCATGAGTTTGGCTATAAAGGTGTATTCTCTGTAACTGTTCTTATAGGTACACAACAGAACCTCGAGGGGCCTCTGTAGGCCGAGAGCCTGCAGCAGAAACGTCATCCTCCTGTTCCAGCCCCTTCCCTGCTGCTCCATCTCGGGACCTGGCTTCGGGGAAGCCGAGGCTGCCAGCTGCCGAGGAGCGCTCGTCACGAGACGTGTGGGCAAAGACTATAACCGAGGAGAAATCTGCAGGATCCCCATTACAGATTGCCACCTCCGGCTTGTCTGACATCAAACGGGAGCCCCCGCCATCTCCCACTGCCAAGAAAGAATCACTGGTAACTATCTACTGCTAGTCACAGCTATGTATACAGCTTGAATGACTCACTAATACCCACCCTGTCCGACTCACTGCTATAGTTAGATTTAGTGATATAAATATTCAGATTTCAGTACACTGGACAGTTCCTGACATACACAGCGGATTGCATAGTTTATGTATTCCGCCATACGTATCGTATCCGCCACATGCATATTGTATAAGCCACATACACATGCATTAAACTGGGCCCAAGCCAGCTAAAAACAACTGACTCTGCCGAGAATCCAATTTGTGTACAGCTCCCCCGCCCCCCACCCCATATAGCAACAGAACGTGTTGTTCATCTGGAGGCTAGCAACACGTACCGCGCTGGCCCTGCACTGTTGCCCCGAGTGATTGAGTCTCAATCCCTGCCAGGCACAGTCCTCATATATACGTACCAGACTTATGCTTCGTGAGAGATATATGGAGGCTGCCATATTTATTTCCTTTAAAGCAATACCAGTTGCCTGGCTATCCTTCTGATCTCTGCCTCTAATACATTTAGCCATAGACCCTGAACAAGCATTATTATTTATTTATAAAGCGCCAACATATTCCGTGGCGCTGTACAATGTATATGTACAAGCATGCAGCAGATCAGGTGTTTCTGAAATTGTCAGATCTGACAAGGTATATTGTATGCTTTTTTCTGGTGTGATTCAGACACTACTGCAGCCAAATACAACAGCAGGGCTGCCAGGCAACTAGTATTTTTTAAAAGGATATTAATATGGCAGCCTCAATAAACGTCTCACTTCAGTTGCCCTTTAAAATTAGGCTCCAATCAATTGTGCAATATACTTGCACTATTTATATTTGTTGTCCCCTGTATGTACAGCAGCAGTGTAAGCAGGTACAGTGTGCTTATGCTGAAAGTCAACAAGCTGCAGCAGTCTGTGCTGATCTCTGTTGGTATTTTGTGCTATGAAGCCGTCTCCAATGATACTACAGTTGTAAAATGACTCTGTAAACACATTGGCATAACTCAGGTGCTGAAAACATATGCGATCTTTCGGCTCAATATATGGGCTGGACCTGGTATATTTTACTAATGTAAAAATTGGCAGAGGTAAGCTTGTATTTCAGAACAGAAGCAAAATCCGTAATACTTTAAAACTTTAATTCAAACGAACAGATTTTTGTTACTGTTAGTAAATGTGAAAGGAGATTATGCCATTACTTGCATAATTTTCATATTTGATGAAGCTGTTAAAGGGAGATGACTTTTGGAAAAGTCAGTGACATGACCCGTAGATCAATGCAGGAGTTGAAGAGCAAGCAAGTGGGTGTTTTTCCTTCTGTACAGACCAACCCTGCCTCTGCTCTTTCCTGTGGACAGGAAATGACAGGCTAATGACCCCTCCCAACTCCTCCCTGACTACATCCTGTGGGTGATGATGCAATAGGGGGAGGAGTCCGGACAGCTCATAGACCAGCCTTTTTCAACCTTTGAAGGAACCATGTAAATAATTGTTGGATCTCAAGGAACCTCTGCATTAATTTTGCGAAAGACATGAACTTCAAGAGTAGTTTTGGCCTTTTATTTCACTACCCCCTATTACAGTGCCCCTTATTACACTGTCCCCTTATTCTAGTGCTTTTTATTAATGTGCTCATTATTATTCTGACCCCCAATGTAGTGCTTTTTACAGTATCCCCTATTTTAGTGTGCGCTATCATACTTATTCCATGATGGGGGGGAAATGCCAAGGAACCCCTACAGAGTACTCAAGGAACCCTGGTTGAGAAAGTTTGTCATAGACTATTCAGTCCAGCCACCCTGCATCCAACATCAGTACAGGAAGTTGGCATGGGAGCCCAGCCAGCCAAAACTATGAAGATTGTAAATTATGTATTCAATGCATTCAATTACACACCTGTTACTGTTTAGGGCCTCACTAGCCTCTCTCTTCAGCAGTACATACCAGGTTTCAAGGCTCCATAGCATGCAGTTGAATTGTCTTGGATTTGCTTAGGTTTGAGAGTGTGTCTTGGCTTTAGAGTAAGCTTAGTGATTGAGATGAAATGCTGGTAGTCTTCCAGCTTAGGGACGCCGGGAGCTCTGCTAAGCCTGCCGCACATGCCAGTATTTCCTCTGATGTTGCAGCAAGCTTTGGCAGCTTAGCCTTTCTGAGGCGCACAAAAGGCTGGAACACCGGTAGGTTTGTATATGTTGCCAGCTGCTTTAATGCTGATTACCCATATTTTTATAGCACACGTTAGGAATGTTCAGAGTATACATATGTGTGGTTTTTTTTTCTTGACATCAGATAAGCTACCACTCTACATTCTCTCCACTATAGTTATAGCAGTACATATCCTCTAGGACCTAGGCTCTCAAAGTGTGCTACATGTACCCCATTCTGATGGGTCCATCGGGGGCATGTGGGCTTGAAATAGTTGATTAAAGAACAACTGAAGTGAGAAGAAAATGGAGGCTGTTATATTTATTTCCCATTAAATAATACCAGTTGCCTGGAAACGCTGATGATTTATTTGGCTGCAATAGTGTCTGAATAACACCAGGAACAAGCATGCCACTAATATTGTCAGATCTGACAATATTGTCAGAAACCTCTGATCTGCTGCATGCTTGTTCAGGGGTTGTGGCTAAAAGTATTAGAGGCAGAGGATCAGCAGGACTGCAAGGCAACTGGTATTGCATAAAAGCAAATAAATATGGCAGCCTCCATATACTTCTCACTCCAGTGTCCTTTAAAGAGGAACTGTTGCAAAAATATTAAAATTTAACACATACAAATCAGAAGTACATTTCTTCCAGAGTAAATTGAGCCATACATCACTTTTCTCCCATGATGCTGTCACTTACAGTAGGTAGTAGAAATCTAACATTACCAACATGTTTTGGGTTAGTCCATCTCTTCATAGGGGATTGTCAGCATGGCCTTTATTCTTTATAAAGACATTTCCTAAAAAAGATTTATACAAAGATGCTGGCCAGCCTCCCTGCACACTTTTTTGGGGCAGATGGATGGAGCAACTGCCATTCAATAAGAGCTTTTAAAAATAAAAACTTTGAGAACCCCCCCATGAGAAGACAGGCTAGTCCAAAACCTGTTGGTAATGTCAGATATCTACTACTTACTGTAAGTGACAGCAACATAGGAGAAAAGTAATTTATGGCTCTTTTTACTCAGGAAGAAACGGACTTCTTTTTTTTGTGTTTACAAGTATTTTAAATTTTAAGATTTTCGCGACAGAGGTCCTTTAAGTAAAACAAATTTAGCGTTTTAGTAAATGATAAATCCTATATAAATAACACAAAATGAGTATTTTAGGAAATTAAAAGTAATCATAAATGCCTGGAAACTGTTGCCATGTACTTCTATATATCTGTGTCTAGGCGTACTTGACATAAATTTTACCATATCTGGGGGTACTTAGTGAGCAAATGCTTACAGAAGGAGTATATATCCAAGGAATGCTGAGAACCTTGGCTGAAGGACACCTATTGGAATATCTCAAGAAGTCTGAGTGAGGGATGCAAAACGGGCACAGTGTGTGGCAGATGTCCTATAGCACAAAAGTTTGAACCATAGCGCCCTCTAGAGAATATCAGTGCAGTGAAATAAAGCCTTCCCTAACAGTGATCTGCAAACTTGGTTCTCCATCTGTTAAGGAACTACAAGTCACACAATGCATTGCGGGAGTCTGACAGCCACAGTCATTATTCATAAAGGCAAATGCATTATGGGACTTGTAGTTCCTTAATAGCTGGAGAGCTAGGTTTGCAGATCTCCGCCCTAGAGGAAAGTGCAGGATTTTTCTTTTTGTGTCTCGTTTCTGTCTGTTATTTACATCTGTTCTCCTGTGGATTTTAGGCACAGTCCTCTCTGATCACTTGAAAGGTAGAAGCAGCGTGTTTTGCTCTGTCACAAGCATGTCCTGGTGTGGATAGTCACAGTAGTGACTTTGATTAGGCCTTGTGAAAGATGGTTGATGTGACATGACTTACACCTCTTGTAGTATGCAGGTAGTAGTATTAGTAGACGTAGTGGAACTGGTGAGTAGGGATGGCTAGAGGCTTGCCTGCAAATTGTATGCAGCTTGTCATTTTGGTCTGTTTCATGTCATGTAGATTTTGGCCCAGCTCCAAACTGCAATTAGCCTGTGGCTTGCAGGCAAGCCAGAATCATTTGCATCTCACTGACCACCCCTACTGGTGACTAGGGGTTAATGCAGAATTATGCAAATTGTGCATTGCAGGCTGTCCCCTACTTACAGAGTATATTGTTAGTGATAGTGTTGACACTATCGGAGGGGCTCACAATCTAATCCTCACTATATTCACATGTCCATCACAGTCTAGGGCCAGTTTTAGAGGGAAGCCAATTACTTATCTGTATGTTTTGGGTGATGTAGGCGTAAACCACAGACACAGGGAGAACATACAAACTCTGTGCAGATAGTGCCCTGGCTGGGATTACTAGAGACCCAGCTCTGAAATGTGAGGGTGCCATCCACTGTGCCACCTTTTTGTATGCAAATGTACACAGCTTGAAAATGATCATCCGTACTGGTGACCAGCAGTAGCCCTGTTGTGTGAATGTCGTCTGTTTCTCTTGCATAGTACTCGGCTGATTGGAAAGGCACAGCCTCAGAAAGCCGCACTGATGCTGCGCCCCCACCATCGTCCCCTGTGCCCCCTCCTGCCTCCACCAGCGGCTCCCCAGGAGAGGGAGGCAGGTCGGCAGGAGCACCCACCCCTGAAGCTTCAGACAGGAAGGAGGGGCCGGTGAAAAAACCCAAACTGCGACCCCCACCCTTGAAGAAGACGTTTGAGTCAGTTGACAAGTGAGTCTTACCTTGATGATCCTTCAATCACCTTCTGTAGCATTCTGTTGCTTTTATTTTATACTCTTCATTTCTATCATCAGCCATGACTGGTTTCTAGGTGCTCAGGTTATTACCTTCATGCTTCAATGCTTCACTATGTGTGCTAATCTGCAATCATATGTATAGATGGACATAAGCCATGGAAAAGCCTATTTAGTATATGCATGCATAGTGCTGGGGCAGGCTTATTTTTGTCATGGGGATGAGTAGTTTGCCTGTAATCAATACTACTGCATAGGCAACAATGGAGATAATGAGCAACGTGGACAGAATAATGGGCACACGTGGCTGGGAGAGATGACTGGAGTACCAAGCATGATGAGGGCCTGTCCCACCATAAAGACAGAGAGGAGGCATCAGCCCATACCCTATTCCCTTCTACTTTTTTCTTTTTTTTTTTTTTTCTTCCATTTATACAGAATTTTTTTTTAAATTAAATTTATGCATTTTATTATTGTTTAAATTCGATCCAATCAGTGGTCACCTCAGCATCAGCCTGTGAAAGGGGATCACATTGTGGGCCATTAGAGGGGACAGCTTTGTGACAAAGCTGTCGCCTTACAGAGCTGCACAACGATCACACTGCTGTTTAGATAAGTGTTTTTCTTTTGGCAACCTGCTAGCGGCGATCATGGGCTAGCAGGTTGTTTATGGCGTGCGTCAGCGCGCGCGATCCCCTGCATACTCCGCCCCCAGGACTTGACGCCAATCGGCGTTATGCGGTCCTGAGGAGCCACCTTGCGGCTGCCGATCGACATTAAGCAGTCGTAACATGGTCAAACAATACCAGTCCTACTGATCCCTTTGACTGGAGAGTGTATGAATTACACACCTGAAACAAACATGCAGCTAATCATCATGTCAGATGGTTGTCAGAAACACCCTCCTTATCCCTCTCACTTCAGGATCCCTTCAAGACACACTAGGCAGTGCTGTAAACCATGCGTTTTCTCCAATTTTATTTTTAGGTGCATTTGCGTTTTCCGTTTTTTTTTCTATATAAGAGTAAAATACAGTATCATATTTTTTTTTTTAAATAAAAACAAATGTTTTATTGCATTTCTATTAAAATACATTGTGTGTGTTACATGCATTTTGGAGAAATATGCAACAAGCTGTGCGTTTTAAATAAACACGCCCATATATGCGTAGTTTCATGTGACCCATAGATTTTCATTATGAGCAGAAATGTTAGCAATTCTGCCTAGTGTGCCACTAGCCTAAAGTATAACGGAGACATTCAGAACAAAAAGTTTTATACTTGCCTTGGGCTTGCTCACCATTCTTCCAGTCACCTCCATTGCGCCACAGCGATCCAACTGGGTTGCGGGCCACGGCAAGTGTAAATCTGTTTTTTTGTCTCAGGTACACTTCCCTTCCCTCATGACTGGTGCAAGCCTTTATCTCACTTTGGCAGAAGTCTCTGTAATGCTCCCATTATCTGTCTGTGAATAACAAACGTCCCATATCTATGGCCATATTTCCCCACGTTGCTCTCTCCAGTAGTTGCCTAAACACCAGTCCTAAGTTACTGAAATCTCTCGCTCTACCACCAGCAGGGTCTTGACTGAGGTGGACTTTGAAGAGCGATTTGCAGAGCTTCCAGAGTTTAAGCCGGAAGAGGTGCTGCCTTCACCCACGCTTCAGTCTCTTGCCACCTCGCCTCGGGCTATCCTGGGCTCCTACCGCAAGAAGCGCAAGAATTCCACAGGTAGATGTCTGTGCTCGGATCAGGACTAGCCTAATGCCTTCAGCTAGACCTCTGTGTAGCCAGGGATTATGGAATGGAATTTATGTTGTGAACGTTCCGCAACCGTCACTTCAGATGCCTGTAAATCCTTTTATGTTTACAAATGGATCGGCTGACAATATCTGTTGGATGGAAGATGATGTGAGCTTTGAAGCTGAATGAAGGGGGAAAACGAAATCGGGGAAAGATGTACAGGACACAATGCGCTGCTATTTATAGCTTTTTAATTCCACAGTTATGATTGATTTATGAAGTGCCTGGATCTTCTGCGGCGCTGTGCAAACAAGTATTCTACAGATAAGCTGCAAGGACAGACAATATATGGATGAACATACAGTTGTAAAGCACATCTTGTGCCAAGTACTCGTAAATGGTTTTAAATGATTTGCTCTAAAAGATAAAGTGCACTTGGCACCGTTGCAAGCAAAGAGTTGGTTTATTAAAAAATGAGCATTTGAAATACCTATAATACAGGCGTACATATAATTAACTATTTACTGCAGTATATCTACGTCCTGCAGTACTTCATCTGAAGTCCCAGGGACATAGATCCTTGTCTATTGCGGCGGAAGGCTGCCGCTCACTCCAGCGCACGCTGCCGCCCGTTAGAGGAGAGATCAATGAATGGGAATCTAAGTCCCTGTGTCAATGAGATGCCTACGTCATTGTAACTAAGGAAGTAACATGTCCACACATTACTTCCTGTTTGCGTACTTATAGTACGCTAATAGGTAATAATGCGCGATGACATCTTGTGGCCAAATAGTAAAATTACACCTACATACGTTTAAATTTAACTCCTTCCCTCCCACACTCTCTCATAGTACCGAAATACATTCTTTGCATAAAAAAAGAAAGTTAAAAAAAATACATAGTTGCATTAGAGACTGAACTTCGTTATCCCTAGTCACAGTGGCGTTAATTACTATTCCACCTCCAATGGGGAAATAAGTAATTTGACTTTCAGCTATTGCTAGCAGCCGAATTGCGCTGTTTTTATAGTAATTTGGGCTCCGTCTTTTGACGGCACCCAAATTGTCTGAGCGACACTTTAGCCGTAATTTCAATAACTGCCTATTGCGGTGCTGGCTGTGCCAAAAAATGTGCTCGAGCAGTGGGTGTGGGCACTGAAAAGAGCCTGACGGCCGTTTTGACCCGCGCAGTGCTTCCTCTGAGGCTGGACACAGCTTGCAACAGTGCCAAGTGCATTTTGTCCTTCACAGCAATTCACTGTCCATACCACTTAGAGCATGTTGCACCACAAACATACAGTGCAGTATCTTTTGCCCTACAATTGGTGCCATTTTTAGTGCTAGATCCAGCCAGGATGCAAACTCTGGTCTCCTACATATAAGCCAGGGACTACCTGTACTGCTACTGGCTTCCAGGCCTAAGGGTTTATTTGGAGGTTCAACCTCCATTATGTGTGAGAACATTTTTTTTCTTTGCGCTCTTGTAAAGGTAGCTGTATACAGCTCGATAATGTGACAATGTGTTTATCCAGTTGATCAGATTGTGATTCCAGCATGAAATCTATTGAACATTGATTCCATCCTAACTTAATATATCTAACATAACCAGAAACTACAGCAAAACCCTCGCCTGACATAATTGACTGAAGCCCTCGAACACCCGTGATGCACAAAAATATCTTGTCTATTGGGGTGGAAACCACAAAAACTTGTCTTCCTGCTGCCTACACTAAGATTTTATGCACCTTTAACCTCCCTGGCAGTATTGACTGTTATACACATCAATACAAAACTTGCTGTGAACAGTATTGATGTACATACAGAAGCAATACTCTCCTGCACTGTATACTAGATCCTTGCTTGACACATTTTGGCAAGTTACAGGGAAAAAAAGGTTATGAAAATTAATTGGATCACTTTTTGCACAGAAATCCTGGGAAAATTGAACACCAGGGAGGTTAAAGTGAACATTTAGGGAAAGACGTGTCCTTACATTGTACTCTCCTCGGGATTGAGAAGCCTCTGGATGCTGGAAAGGCTTCCCCCTGTTCTCCACCTGCTCCTTCCAGCGCTGGGATCCCCAAGAAGCCGTTTGTGGATGGCTCGTACAGTAGCCCGGCGGTTCTTCAGGAAACTCTGGGCTGGATTGTGCTGTTGGAGGAGGATGGGGGAAGCTTCTCCGGGATCCAGAGGCCTTCCCTTCTCGAGGTAAGTATCTTATTTTGGGGGTTTGGGTTAGACAATTGTGGCTCTTCAGTGGGAGGTAAGGTAATGATCTGAAGCTCATACTCGTAGATTGCTGAATGAGCTGTGCTCCATAAATGAGAATACTGCATATCTTTAGTAGAGAATGTCTTATGACATGGTGTGTATATCCTCAGCTTGTGTCTGTTATAATTTCATCCTTGGTGTTGTCAGGAAAAGTTATAGCGTTTCACTTTACATGCTTTTGCCTAGACTTAGACTCCTCTACGGAAGATCCCATCTCTCCTAAGAGGAAAATGCGGAGGCGCTCCAGCTGCAGTTCTGAACCGAATACCCCAAAGAGCGCCAAGTGCGAAGGAGAAATCTTCACGTTTGATCGGACAAGTAAGATCTCCCACCGCTATCCTTGTCACTTGCTTTTAGCCAGGGAGTTTTCTCTTAATATCGGACTTCCCCACCTTTCTCCTGCAGGCAGCGAGGCAGATGACATGTTGGCGGAGTTGGAGTATGATAAGGTCCCATATTCGTCATTACGCCGGACGTTGGATCAGCGACGGGCTTTGGTTATGCAGCTCTTTCAGGAACATGGATTCTTCCCATCTTGTAAGTATGCGCTGGTTATGAAATTAGGATGGTGTGTTTTTTTTTCCCTTCGTTGATTATTGTGGGGGAATAACAAACCTGCGGATAGATGTTCTGCCTAGAGTTATGGAGCAGAGTGTTCTGTACTCGCAGATTGGCACCCAGTATAACAAGTTAGAAATCTTTAGTGAAAAAAGTGCAGAAATAAATCCTACACAACCCTCAGATAATGCAGCTTACCTAGAACAGAAAGGATCACAGAAAGAATGCAGGAAATCACAATTCCATAGAGATCAACACCTCACATTACAGACAGTGACATCTTCTGGTTGCTTTACTATACTGCATGCTGTTAAATCCAACATAGAGAAGGTTGGACACTAAAAGTTGTCTCACCCTCAAAGGAAACGTGAGGGGGAAAAAAGTGACCCCAAATGGGTGCTGAACTTGGGAGTGGGAAACCTCTGGATCCTCCAGAGGCTTTCCCTGTCCTCCTCCGCCAGGCCGTTCCAGTGCTGTCCTCAACACAAAACTGCTGCAGAGGCGGTGAGCTTTGCACCAGACTTTGAGTTTTATGCGCCGTTTCTATTGCCTGATGAAGCTGGAGATGCACGTTTCACTTGCACTTTCTGGAGTATATAAATAAATTTTTTTGTTTTGAATATATACAAAACGTGTGTGTGCGTGCGTGCGTGCGTGTGTGCGTGTATATGTGTGTGTGTACGCGTGTGTGTGTACGCGTGTGTGTCTGCTTGGAGAAGGTAAGTCCACGCCTGCCTCCTCTTATTTTAAACATTTTAGAATATTTTATCCTTTTGGCGCCTCTGTCTGCTTATACAGTTCCCGAGTCCACCCTTGGTGGAGGGGTGTTGCCCCTTCTTTCCTATCTACAGAGAGCAATGCAAAACGATGGAGGCTGGCACTGCAATAATTGTAAGCGGCATAGCCACATGTTTTTACTGCAAATTCAATAAAGAGCTTACAATTACTGCAGTGCCAGCCTCCATCGTTTTGCATTGCTACTATTTGGACCTAGGAGTGCGGGGTCCATTGAGGCTTGGGCACGCCGTCCCCTTTTGAGTGTCATTCTTTTTATCAGTGATAACTTTGGAACTATCTACAGAGAGCTAATTCTTAATCCTGAATAGGGACAGGTCTAATCTCCTCACCTGCTTATATAGTGGTTACTTGGACGGTAACCCATGTTTGTGAGTATAAATAGATACTTACTTGTCATATCCACATACCAGTACATACTACACTATATTGGGCTCTCGGTGTCTCCTATTCTGTGTTACGTTATCAAGAGTTTGTTGCTGGTTCGCGCATGCGCAGTAGCATGGATCAGCTCGGGCTTCAGCAGAAACAGCCGAGCCCGATGGGGCCTGTGCTACTGCGCATGCTCTGTGTGGCTAGCTTGGGTAGGAGACAGAGATGGATTGGTGAGGTGGAGGGAGACTGGGGTAGCTACTGGAGGATACCTCTCCTGAGGTAAATATGTAACTTTTTAATTCACAGGTTTACTTTAAAGTGAATGAGAACCGCATTTTTTAAAAAATGAAGCAAATACTTACCTAAGGAGAGGGAAGACTCTGGGTCGTATGAGCCTTCCGTCTCCTCTCTCGGTGCTCTCTATCCTGAGCCGTGTCCTCCTAAAGACGTGCGGCTCCATACTGCACAGACGTGAGCGTGCAAGAGAGCGTGCTTGCGCAGGTGCAGTACAGGGCTGCCCTTCTTCAGGAGCACTCGGACTCCCTGAAGACCTCTGAAGCCTCCTTCAGCCGGGTAAATCAGTATTTGACTAATTTAGTCAAATACTGCTACCGGGTGAGACAGCACCAGAACGAGGGGACCAGGAGAGGAGCGAGAAGGCTCTATACGACCCAGAGCCTTCCCTCTCCTTGGGTAAGTATCTGTCTCATTTTTTAAAATGCGGTTCCCCTTCACTTTAATGGAAAGACCAAGTCCTCAGTCTTGGCTGATGCTGTGATCAGAGCAGCTGTGTTATTACACTATGTAATGTCAACATATCTTAGAAGAGAACACATAGACACTACATTTTGGGCCCTGCCTCACCATAATAAACACCAAGACTGAGCCTTTTATAATCATTATTTTACTGCACTTCATTTATAGGCCAATATATCCCAGAATTGGCTGAATCTTTATAGGAGACAGATTGGTAAGTGGAATAAAGCAGTGCACCGAGGCAAAGTGGTGAAACACCTGTTTTGGGGGGGGGGGGGGATATAAATGTGCTTGGAACTGCAGTACAGCTTGCGTCCTCTACTCCCTGGTTTCAGCTGGCGTGTTGAGTTGCGGTATGTGGAGGCCTTGTGGCTACACTCACAATAGTGGTTCTCAAAACCTGTCCTCAGGCCTCTCCACCACTCTGTCTTGTGTGTTAATCAGTGGTTAGACTGAGTAGACTTTCTCGAGAATAGTAATGAACTTCACATTCAAATTTCCAAAGATTTAAAACGAAGTTTAATGATTACTCTCAAAATCGAATCCTGCAAGAAGCTACTGTTAGTGTAGAGTATTGCATACTAAAGTAAACCACTTTGATCATATGAGTGCAGTAACACATCTTGGCCTATATGCAATTCCGTTTTTCTCCTGATTTTTCTCCAAGGTTATATTTTAAAACTTGTCAATAAAATACCCTTTAAACAACCAAAAAGAAAGAGAAAATACTTAAAATAATTTTGTTGCCACTTTTTAGCCTACTTTTTGTTGCTTTTTCAGTTGCAAAGTGAGGAAAAATGTATCTAAATAGAAGATGAAAAATTATCTCCTTGGTGAAAAAGTGAATTGCATATGGCCCCCAGAATCCTGAAAACTGAACCGAACAAAAAACTTGTGAACCAAATATGTCAGCTGGTTAAATAACCAGTAGCCATAAGTTTGATATGGCTCAGTTTCAAAGAGGTGGAAACTCTAACATGTTTGAGAACCCCTAGTTTGCATGATTGTGTTATTCATTTATTAAATATTTCTTAAAGTGAACCTCCGGACTAAAAATCTACTGAGCAGAACTGAAAAGGCCTGGTGTTTCTTTAACAGTTTCACAGCATCAGAACTTTGTTTCTCTTACCAAAGCATCATTTTTAGCTGCATTTTAGCAAAGCTCCGCCCATCAAAGAAAAAAAGCCAGGGCTTTTTTCCCTAATGCTGTGCAGAGCATAATGGGATTTCCTATGTTGTTATTCACGTTGCCTAGCAACTGGGAGGGGTGATCAGCACACAGGACAGTTGGAACTGTGTCTCATGCTCCCTGTCACCTCCTTTCAACCAAAAAGATGGCTGCCATCAGGAAATCAAACATTTGCCTGTTCTTTTAAAACAGGGTGGGTAAGAGATTATATTACCGATCTATTTTAATTAACATAACTAATGTAACTTAATGACAGTATGTTTGTTTAGGCTGGAATTTCTGTTTAAACTAACGCTTCTTCTGTTCCCTTTCCTTCAGCCCAGGCCACGGCTGCCTTCCAGTCTCGCTATTCGGACATCTTCCCCACAAAGGTGTGTCTTCAGCTGAAGATCCGTGAAGTGAGACAGAAGATCATGCAAGCAGCTACACCAACAGAAACGACCCCTTTCTCAGAGCATTGTTCCCCTAGCACCTCCGAGTCTTCAGCACCTTCTGAGATGCAGCCCCCCCAGGATCACACACTGCGGCCCAACGAGCCCCACGAAACCACTTGGGAGGGGGGCCAGGAACCTCCTGACCCCTCCAGCACCAGATGAGCGTATTATTTCGGGACCCCTTTGTGTATAGTCACCCAGTGAACTCCTGAAAACAGAGGGACAACCTCAGATGAGGAATACCCCCCGAGCAGACATGGGGAATACCTGCTACCCTACCCGCAGCCAGACTTTGCCCCTCTTGCACAGACAATCCACCCATTCCTTGGCAGAATGTGCTTTCTGGATGGGCAGCGCCACCCTCTCGCAGGCAGAGAGAGCTCTCCAGGCGCTGGCAGTGTCCTTCTATCCAAACTGGATAAAACTCTGCAGTCCTGGGTCGAGTGGTAACCGTAGATGGACTCCTTTTTTAAAAACAAAAAAAGAAAACAAAGGGTCTGCCAGGGGGTTTGGCCGTCTTGGCCTTGTACAGGGTGTTCCTTTATAGTATAGGATGCTATAACCTGACACGGCTCTGGCAGTGGACAAAGTATAGCAATGTAGCAGGGAGTGCTGTGACCGCTGATTGTATGGACCGCCAGCATTGGTGTGGCAGCAGTGCAGTTGTGGCAGAGGATGACCTAGAAAAGGAGGCACATTAATGGCAACTGCAAGCGTATCGCTGACACTGTCCCCCATCGTCGGGGGACACAAATGCCGTGACAGGCGGGCAGGGGGGGATTTTTAGGGGGGGGGGGGGGATTTAAGAAGGAAAAAAAAATCCTATTTTCTTATGACACTTTAGTTCAACCAGAAGCAGCTGCACTATGGGGAGCTGTATAAATATAAATATATTATATATAATTCTATATATATATATATATATGTAGATCTTTTTATGCAAGATGAGTGATGTTAACAATTCATTTTGATGAGATCATCCTGGAAAGAATGGGGTTTGGGCAGCAAGTCGCGTATGAAAGCACATGTGTGTGTATACATATATATACACTGTGTGTATGTCTGTATGATACACGTGTGTGTGAACGTAGGTGTGGTGCTGATAAATGGGCGGGGCGTTTGTTCATCGCATACAGGTGGTGCTGATAAATGGGCGGGGCGTTTGTTCATCGCATACAGACTGCATACATTTCTGTTGAGCTATAGCCGCTTCCCTTTAAATTTACATTTCACATTAACAAAAACCTGTCGCTGAGCAATTTTACTTGTGTGAGATGCCTCTAGAGCAGTGATGGCTAACCCTGGCACTCCAGCTGTGACAAAACTACAAGTCCCATCATGCCTCTGCCTCCCCGAGTTATGCTTAGAGCTGTCAGAGTATTGCAATGCCTCATGGGACTTGTAGTTCCACCACAGCTGGAGTGCCAAGGTTAGCCATCACTGCTAGTGGAAGCAGCAGATTTTTCAGGCTGCATACAGTATTTTAGGTCATTGGGGCAGAGTTTGTTCAGCTTCACTGTGCGCCCCTAGTGTACAGTCTGGGGATGGCAGCTCCAGCCAGAAGCTTCTCAGACATCAGAGGTTTGCGATCGGTTTATGTTTTTTATGATTTGATCCTTTCTGCCTACCCTAAAAGAGTGCATGGCAAATGTGACGTTATTAATGGACAGTTGTTGAAGTGTACACTTTGATACCAAATCACATACTTGCCTATTAAGAGGGAAGCCTCTGGATCCTAATGAGGCTTCTCACAGTGTCCTCCAGTCTGCCGTTGCTGCTCACAGACCCTCCATATATTACCGACACAGGCTTCTCTGTAATCTTATCGGGGTCGCGCTCTTCTGCGAGAAAAGCCGCAGTGCGCCAGCACGTGTACGGCCTCTCCACACAGCCAGATATGCTCACGCATCGCACACAAGCTTCTCTGTGTTACTGTGCAGTCGTGGCCGTGTTCACGTGGCTGCAGGACATCTGCGCTCGTGCCAGAACAGGGGCGTGGCTAGTATGAGCTGGAGGGTCCGTGAACGACAACGGGTGGGGGTGTGGGGGGGGGGGGGGGGGGGACAGAGGACAGTGTGAGAACCCTCATTAGGATCCAGAGACTTCCATTTCTTTAGGTGTGTTTCTGAACCCTGCTTCTTCTGACCCCTGATCTCTGGGTCCTCTTTAAAGCTGAGCTGTGGACTCCACTAGCCCAGATTGCCTCTCACGTTATTGGTGACCATAATTCCAATTTGAAAAAAAAAATTTTTTCCTTAGCATGCATTCGACTTTTTTCACACTGTTATCCGCTTTTCCTCTGTGTGGGCAAGGTCCCGCCCCTTTTCCTCTGCAAGAGGAGGAAATGGGCTTGCAGTTTCTTTACTGCAACTTCCCTGGAAATCTAGATGGGCTTTTAGTTTCAAAATAGAATGACCCTTTCTTTTGAGTAATTTTAAGTTACACAACATGTATTTTTTTTTCATGCGGGATACTGCCTGGAATTGAGAGGAGATTATACCCTTCGCTTTATGTCACGGGGGTGGCCCGTGAGGCAAAGCCTCGTATATCAGACAGCGCTATAGAGATTTATTTTTCTAGCATGTAAAGTGTTAAAACATCTGTGAGGCTTTTATTGCTGTCTGGGTCCCTGATGAGAAGATTCTCCACTTGTCTTGGCAGTAAGGTCAGAAGGAACAGGAAATAAAGTGAATCTCAAGGTGGACTTGCTTTGCAGTGAAAGCTCACACAGATAGCTCTCACTTTGGTGGAAAACAAAATGCGGTTGTGTTTGGGGTGAAGCATTATACAGAGCTGGGTTCTGTGTAAACAAAGCAGAGCAGTAGCTGAGTGTTGAGTCAGTTGTAACGTTAGGCTTGGTCCCCATCGTGCCTGTTGGGTACGTTTTTTGCAGCTCAGAGTAACGCAGGAAGCGGATCCAATTGTATTAAGCCATATTCGCTTTCCACTTTTAAAAAAAAAAGGATCCATTCGTAGAAATGCAGAGTTGAGCGGGTATGTTTTTTTTCCGATGAGCAGATGCGTTGCTCATAGCCACCTATGGTACCTGACAACCCCGCCCCCAGTGCAGACACTGGGGGCTACCATTTTTTTTCTTTCTTTACTTGCTTGGCTGTTCTTTTTCTGATTCTTTTGGGCTCAGTAGTGTCTCTGAATCACACCTGAAGCAAGCATATGGTTAGTGTGTGCAGACTTCAGGCAGAGCATCTGATCTGTGTAGTTCTGGGTCAGTGAGCTTAAAGTATTAGAGGCAGAGGATCAGCAGGACAGCCAGGCAATACTTTGAAAGGAAATAAATATGAATATCCCTCTCACTAAAGGGTCAGTTTAGTACTGATTGTTCTACGTCATCAGTAATATGATCTTACTGCAGACTACAAGCTGAGCTATTCAACAGAATGAGGAAAGCTCACCATCGACTATCTTTTATATGAAATTAGGGCACTCTGATTTATTATCGTTTTAAATGAAGTAATGGTTGCCAATGAGTGATGGGTAACTAGGGTAATGTTATGCGAGGCCTGAGATCAGCTTTAACTGGCAGAGCCGAGGTGTCCTGGCAGCTTCTTGCTCTCAGAAGCAGGGCTCGCTCCGGGGTAGGTATTGGGATGCTCTAGAGCAGGCATGGGCAAATTTGGCCCTCCAGCTGTTGAGGAACTACAAGTCCCACAATGCATTGCAGGAGTCTGACCGCCACAGTCATGACTCATAAAGGTAAATGTATTGTGGGATTTGTAGTTCCTTAACAGCTGGAGGGCCAAGTTTGCCCATGCCTGCTCTAGAGGCATGCATTGCACTTGTAGCAGCACTGCTTCTGGGGAGCAGCCAATGGTGACCTGCAACTGGCTCTGTGTAGCAGTCTAGAATGCCTCCGATAATAAATATACAAACAGGTTCAAGTTTAATAAGCCTATTTGTCAGCGTCTATTGGGTTAAATTGGACCTGAACTCTAGCACAGGACAGAAGGAAAGCATCGAGAAATTCGCCCTGTATGTATTTAGAGAGTTTAGCCTGTCTAATTCCCCATCATCTGTGTCTAATCACAAGTGTAATTTGATCCCTCAGCTGTGTCAGCTTGGGAATATCTTCTGCCACAGCAGAGCTGCTAATTAGTAAACACAAGATGTTAACCCTATGCCTGCTTCCATGGAAGCAGGAAGTAGAAATCCTGCAATAAATCAGTGTGTCTATCGGCTGTAAAAAAGAAATGTTTTTCTTTAAAGGTTATTATGCTATTTCTTATCTCTTAGAGCAGAGATGACGTTCTGAGTTCAGGTCCACTTTAATCCCCTGAAAGACAGTTGACTGACTTGGTCAAATTGATTGCTCATGATCCTTTTTGCCAGTTGTTAGTGTTTCAGCCAGTAGAGGCATGCTTGGCTTGGCTGAGGAGCATGTACTGACCTACGAGGAGGAGAGGGGGAGGAGCAGCAGTAATCTTTTCTCAGTGCTCTTCAGTACATAACCGTTGGCAGAGTGTCCCGTGACTGTCGATTTCTTCTCGCCTGTGTTTGGGGTGGGTTCAGAAGATGGGGTTTAGGAATCACTGTCAATCAAAATCATTTGAAATGATGGTTTTGGCTGTATGATGTCAGTATGGTCTTTATCGTGCTGTCTGCAGCTATTGATTCTGCTTTGCTTTCTCCTGCAGCAGTATAAGGAAGCAGAAAAAAATAAAAAAAGAATCTGATTGGCTACTCTGATGACACAGACTAAAAGAACCACAGCCTTAAAGAGCTTGATATAGAGCCCCGTGTGGACAGTATATTGCGCTGTGTATTGTCAGGTCACAGAACTGATTCTGCTGTATATAACAGGGAGCATACGCCATCCGTGTACAAAACCGCACATGTACACCGATCAGGCGTTTGCTCCGGCCTTGCACAAGAATTGCTCTAATCCTAGAGGAATCCGCCTCTACTCTCACCATAGCGATGGCGGGAGCACTGTAAGAACAAACCGCTCTTAGCAGTCACCTTGATACGGAATGGTGTGCTAATGTATGGACGGTGTCAGTATAGCCATGCAGCCAAGTGTTAGGGTGTGGTGATGAACCTGGTGATGTGTAAGTATGTGATGAGGTGCACTTTGATATGTACAGAGATAAGGGGGGACTGAGCAGACCGTATAACAGAGTGACCTATGGCTATGTGCTCAGGATCCAGGGTGTGGGATTGGCCCCTTCCTCTCATGTGACCTACCCTGCACTAGGGAGGGGGATTATCGCCTGCTAATCACGTTGCTTCGAGTTTCGATGCTGTATTCACTTGGGTGACCCATCCGCCCCCTATACAAACATGCTGCATTATATAGTGCTATTAAGCTTTCCTACTCTAAGGTGCTGCAGCACACAAGACTCTGTTGAGGGCCTTCCTGGCAGCAGCCATTTTGCTCCTGTGACAGGGGCTGGAGGCCCGCTTGGTGGCAGTGGGAGGAGAGGACTGAACAGGATTCCACCATGAAGTCCGATCTGAGGGGGATGAAAGTATGACTGGGGTGCAGCCCAGTTTTCAGTTACACGGCCGCCTGCTTGTGTTACAGATGAACTGTATTGCAGTGGTGCAGAAGCTGGTTTGTGCCTGAAAGACTGGACAGTGAAAAGGAGGGGGTTACAGGCCGTCTGCCCCGCCCCTGCCACCAGTGTACCCACAGATCACGTTGTGGAGACGTCTTACGCTTATATTTTCGTTTGTTCAAAGAGAGGACTGATTCAGAACAGACATGTTGATCATGTGCAATATTTCTTACTGTAATGAAATAAAACATGGAAAAAAACTTATGTACTTGTATTCATAGAAAATATGTTGAGTCCTTTCCTGATCCTTGAGTCTAAGTGACTGACTAGATTGAAAAAAAAAAAGGGTGTTATGCAAAAGGGCCAAAATTGGTGACATTACAGTTTAACAGTGTGCTGACCAGGAAGCTGTTATGGGGTAATGGCCAATTTTTAAAATGGACGACAGAATTCCATTTATTACTGTGGACAAATGGGGTGCAGGAGAGGATAAAGAGATTCAGTAGACTACACAGGAGGTAAGTATGACCTGTGTGTGGTTATTTTGACTTTTTATTTTCAGTTCAGGTTCTCTTTAAGGATCAGCTAAAATATTAATCGTGATACGCAAGTTTCCAATGCACGTCGTGATGCCTTTTGCTGCAGCAAAGATGATTCATACCAATATCTCATACTTGGAGAGCCTTGGCAGCAGGCAGTACCCACATTTGAGAAAAGTGGGGCTGACTTACCAAGACAAACTAAATGGAACCTCAGAACCAATACGGGGCAGTTTTCAAGACCAACCAGTCTGCTTTCATCTGACAAATGAAACAAGAACTCTGGTTGCTGTGGAAAGTTGCTGCATATTCTCCAGTCTTCTTTGCTCTTCTCTTGATACATCATGACATTTGTGCATTGTGTATGCAAGCTATGGGAGACACTCTCTTAAACTTTAGTTGTGCTCCAAAATAATTGTATAAGGCTGGATTCACACAATCCTGAATGAAGAACTGATCCTGTAAAAATGTATCAATTTTTTGTTTAAACGGACGAGTTTCTTATATTGTGCCATCATTATTTCATCTGATTTTCCAGTTTGTTCTGTTCGCTACCAGCTTGCCTCGTTCTGCTGTCTACTCAGGTTCCTGCAGGCTGGTATACCGATCCCAGAGCTCTAGCAGAAGCATCTCAGACTGCCATTGGTTTGCAATACACCAAAAAGAACTGTCCCCTCCTAGGGAGGATTTTCATTGGTCCGTTATTTAGCCAATGAGATTCCTCCCAGTTGAGGCTCTGGATTCTTCTGTGCAGGGTCCTGAATGGACAGCTGCAGGTGAGTATCTTGTGAAATGCACACAAGCAGCATCCTAGTGAGAACAGACACTGGCCTTTCTTATAGGCTAGCATTGATTCCGTTGAGTCCTTTCAAACCGGAAAAATCATGCGGGACATATCCTTGTGTTCCACTTGCCTGAACGCACCAAACGGACTTATTACTAACAGACTGATGTGAATGGATCCTATTGCTTAAGGCAGCATTTTTGTCTGCGCTACGTGGAATGATTTTTATGCCAGTGTGAAAGAAGCCTAGAAGCTTCAAACATTTCCTCCAAGACATCTATTTGTACTTTGAGGTTGGTCCTACAAGCCTCTCCCACCAGCTGCTGAGGAAGGCTGCTTTTTAAAGTACATAGCAAGGAAATGAACAGTGCTACTTAAAAACAGGCAAGTACCTACCTGCAAAAGAGTGCAAGCCCCACTTGTGGAGTCGAATTAAGTGGGCTGTTAAGTGGGAGCAGCTGACCAAAAACGAAATAAATTAGTACATAGCAAGGAAATTAACAGGTCATGTGTATGCTCGGTGTGTATTATATCCCACAAGTGGGGCTTGCACTCTTTTGCAGGTAGGCACTAGTCTGTTTTTACGTAGCGCTGTTCATTTCCTTGCTATGTACTAATTTATTTCGTTTTTGGTCAGCTGCTCCCACTTAACAGCCATGCTTTTGGTGTATATGCAGAGCTTCTGTTTAGGTTCAAGGTGCGTTTGTAGTTTTGGGGGGGGGAGGAGGGGGTCAGCGCACCTCTGATTGGAGGCCATTCGGAGGCAGCCTAGTGTTGCGCTGATCCACCTTTTGTGCTTTTTAAAGTGTAGTGGAGGCAGTAATAAAATATATATATTTAATCCATACCCCTTCAGGCTGCTCGCTCCCTCGCCATCCTCCTGCGTTGCCTGGGTCCTCCGCAATTTGGCTTGAAAGATCTTCGGTCGGTGCAGGCCCACTCTAGCCACGTTTCCCCACTGACGCAGAACGTGACAGTCACGCCTACAGAGTATGCCCCAGAACTGCAGAGGATCCAGAAGGTGCAGAAGAATAGTGAGGGAGTGATCAGGCTGGAGGAAGTCTCGGGTATATATTTTTTTTTTTAACCCACCTGCCCCAGTCTCAGGTTCCATTTAAGACTTGTGTATAGAATCACTGCAGTCCTTTTAAACTGTGTAGACAGAGGAATCTTAATTCTATCTAGTCTAACGTAATACCAGAATATCATCACATAATATCAGAATACCCATTTTTACTTTACTTATGTTTATATCTATATTGGTATGGAACATCGCCCTCCTGGTGAGGGCTGTAAAAACAGTGCAGAAGATTTGGGCGCAGCCGGCGCCACCATAGACTGTAATAGGAATTACGGCTATAGCGTCGCCCAGTGAGTAACTTCAGCGCCGTCAGAAGACGAAGCTGAAGTTACTTTTAAAACACTAATTTAATAGCTGGAAGCCGAATTACATCTTTTCCCCACTATCCACGTGAATCTTTAGGAAAGAATAGTAATTAACGCCACCGGGACTTGTGCAGGAGCAGGGTTAGCCATATAGCTACTATAGCCTGTGCCCAATTTATAGGTATGCCCTCCTGGTGATTTTTAACCTAGGCTATAATGTAATACAGCTTTTTTCCCCAGAGCACTCTGGGGAGATAAACTGACATTCCTGCTTAACCCCCTTGCCGGTCCAATTCCCGCGGCAAGGGGGCAGTGCAGCATTTAAAAAAAAAGTTTTTTTTGTTAATCATGTAGCGAGCCCAGGACTCGCTACATGATAGCTGCTGAGCAGCGGCATCCCCCCACCCACTCCGATCGCCTCTGGCGATTAGAGTAAGCAGGAAATCCTGTTCAGAACGGTATTTCCTGCTGGGCTTCCCTGGTCGCCATGGTGACGGGCCGGGATGACGTCGGAGGAAATCCTAATCCACCCCTCAGCGCTGCCTGGCACTGATTGGCCAGGCTGAGCAAGGGGTCTGGAGGGGGGGGGGGGGGCGGCGGCGTGTGGCAGCGATCGTAGTATGCACGCAGCTAGCAAAGTGCTAGCTCCGTGCAATAAAAAAAAATTATGCAAATCGGCCCAGCGGGGCCTGAGAAATCCTCCTGCACAGGTTACCCCGAGCTGATTGGGATAACCGGCAAGGAGGTTAATTCAGTGTGATTCACCTTACAAACAGTAAAGATATCTCTAATGCTGGGCATACATGGTTAGATCCGGCAGCTCGATTAGCTGCCGGATCGACTCCCGCCGCGTCCCCACGGGAGCTTTCTTCTCTTCCGCTTGATTCCCTGCTATTGTCCGCCCGCGGGGATCAAGTGTGGAATCAATTTACGTGGTGATTGGACATGTTGGAAATAATCAATCGAGTCATCAGTGGCTCGATTGATGAGAAAATCTTACTGTGTATGCCTAGCATAAGGACTCTAGCACTCTTTTTTTCTGTCTTCCCCCAAAATCCCCCTGCGATTAAACTGACTGCCTCCCTCTACACGATTGTTGCCTGGCCTCAGTATTTGAGCACAAATAATGTTACTAGGGAGATGAGGCTGTATGGCCTGTGTGGGAGGAGTAGGAAAAGGTCAGAGTGCCACTTTTTCCTACTCACGCTATACCTCCTCATCTCCCTAGTGTATATGTACAGTTATCAAATTAGCCTTAGTCACCAATAGGAATAAATTCCATTAAATATTTGTTTGAATTTTGCCTCTACCCCAGTTTATACTCAGTGGTCATCTAGCTTGTTGGGTTTGAGTAGTGATAATTTTTGCACTTAGTCAACAGTAGGCAGGAGCTTTGAAGTGCTTTGGCTTTTGAATTATCTTCCATATCCTTTTCTTCAGTCGTTCTTTAAGCACCAAAGACCAATGGTACGAAAAGCAGTTCCCAATGACGTCATGCCACACGGATTTGCCTCTACCTTTGATCGCACCAATCCCCCGTCGTTGAAGCTTACTCAATCTGTCGTCTCTATGGTGGCAGTGCTCTGTGAGCTGGTTAGGAGCAGATTTTATTGGCTCCTGACCCTGTGATCAATGTGAGGCAATGAGATTACCTCACAATAATCATGGGGTCAAGAGCCAATGAAATATATGATCTAGTACAGGGCTTTTCAACCTTTTTACAGAATATACTACTTTTATCACGGAATTTTTAATGTACCACCAGTGGCTCTGCAAAACCGGCAAATAAACTGGGCGTGGTCATGACAGGCTGTGGGAGGAGTCAAGAATCAACCATAATTAGCCAGAGAGAATACATAAAATAACCAACTATCACATGGCCTACCTGCCCTCCATGAAACTGCCATGTGCATGTCCTATTGCTAATGCTGGCTGTTATCATTTGCCAGCATTAGCATTTGTAATCCCCATTACAAATCCTGCCGCCTGATGGCAAGCTGGAGAGGCCACACACAGGCTCGCTGCAGGGAGAAGCTGTTTCTATTTTCCTGCCAGAGACACAGTGAGTATGGGGTGGGGGAGATTGGGGTACCTGCGTCGTCAGGATTCTCTGCACAGTCCTTGAAGTCCGTGACTCGCAGCAAGAAGGGAGGAACGGCTGAACTGTATGGGCTGTACTACTGCCCACTCAAAGGGGGAGGGCAGAGCTTTCCATTCACTCCACAGCCCTGCCATAGCACACCAACACCAATCCACACAGCGCACCCCCTGAAGCAGGCAGATATGGCTTGCCCTGCAGTCACCTGCCAGATCACAGCGCGCTCTTTTCTACAACCACATCTCCCACCCCTCCCGAGGCAAGTAAGGTAATGCCGAGCTCCAACTGCCAAATTTAAAAAAAAAAAAAAAAGCTTTCTGTAACAGTATAAACTAACCAGCAAGCTCATGGTGAACCAGAACTCATTGGAGTGTGTGAGGGGCTACAATGGTCCTAAAAGCCCCCTTGCTAAAATGTTAAGAAAAACAAAAGTTAGCTTTCTTAAAACAGAAAGAATTTGCAACAATTCAGGTTGGAGTGAGCTTGAGATGTCTCCCAGTGCATCACTGCTGAATATATGCAAATTAACTACTGTTACCCTTAGAAGCTAAACACACCTCCAGAACTTCTAGAGGTGTATTTAGCTTCTAAGGGTAACAATGGTTAATTTGCATATATTCAGCAGTGATGCACTGGGAGACATCTCAAGCTCACTCCAACCTAAACTATCGCAAATTTTCTGTTTTAACCACTTGCCGACCGCACACTCATACCATGCGGCGGCAAAGTGGTAGCTGGAGCACCAGCGACGCAGATTTGCGTCGCCAGGTGCCTCCCTAATTAATCAGGAAAGGCCGCTCGCACGAGCGTCCGTTTCCTGTCAGATCACGGAGCGGGTCTCCGTGAATAGCCTGCGAGCCGCTAATTGCGGCTCGCAGACTAAATGTAAACGTAGGAGACATATGTCTCCTTTGTTTACATTCTACGGCGCTGCTGCACCGTAAGGCTGATCGCCAATCAGCGGCCAGGGATCGCCGCCATGTGACGGGACGTCCTGTCACTGGCTGCACAGGACAAATAGCGTCCTGTGCAGCCCAGATCACCGGGGATGACAGATAGCAGAGGGGGGGGAAACCACCAGTGGTACGCGTACCACTGGTTGAAAAGCCATAGATAGAGCCATATGCAATTCACTCTCACCTGAGTTTTCTTCTAGGACAGTGATCTGCAAACTTGGCTCTCCAGCTGTTAAGGAATTACAAGTCCCACAATGCATTTGCCTTTATGAATAATGACTGCGGCTGTCAGACTTCAATAATGCATTGTAGGACTTGTAGTTCCTTAACCGCTGGAGAGCCACATTTGCACATCACTGTCCTAGGAGATAATTTTTTCATTGTTGATTTAAAGAATACCCGCAGCGACATGATGAGATAGACATGTGTATGTACAGTGGCTAGCACATAAGTAACTAGGCTGTGTTCCTTTTTTTCTTTCTCTGGCTGAAAGAGTTAATTATCAGGTATATAAGTAGCTGACTCAGTCCTGACTCAGACAGGAAGTGGCTACAGTGTGACCCTCACTGATAAGAAATTCCAACTATAAAACACTTTCCTTGCAGAAAATGGCTTCTGAGAGCAAGAAAAAGATGAAAAGGGAAATTTCTTATCAGTGAGGGTCACACTACAGTCATTTCCTGTCTGAGTCACAGCATAGTTACATGTGTGCTAGGCACTGTACATACGCGTCTATCTCATAATGTCACTTCAGGTATCCTTCAAAATAACTTTCCAGGACTTCAACTAAAAAAAAAAAAAAAGTACCAAAAAGTAGGTGAAAAAGTACTATCAAACTTTTGAGTATTTTCTTGCTTTCTGTTGGCATTTTGAAAAGTTTAAAAATATCACCTATGCGAACTTTAATTGCATGTGGGCTATAGCCTCCAATAATGCTCTAGGAGGAGAATTCTGCAACATCCTGGGTTGAGGGCAGGGTTGCATACCACTGACACACAGATAATATATACAATTCTTCAACCGGTTATGGGGTTTCTTTCTAAACCTCAGCACTGAATGAAACACAAAGCCACACAGATGAAAATCACAATACATTTAATATGTGTTTAGGTGAGAAGCCTTCCAGGTATAGTGGAATCACATTGAAGCTCCTAGTTGTGTACACGGGTGTCAGACAATTATCGGGATATAGACCAAAAAACATTAAATGTCACTGAAATATACAAAAGCAAAAAATAACTGTACAAAAAAAAAGACAAACATAAAGGAGGTGTAGTACTAGTAGGTGGTCCCCAGGCAGCTGCATCCAGATAAAGGTCTCTATACAGCTGTATAATGTCACCTCCGCAGTGCCACTGACCCAGCCTGCCAGCAGGGCAACCTATCAGGATTGGGGGATGGGGGCTGCTATCTTTTAGTGAGTTGTCAAGAGCAGAGATGCTCAGAGGCTAATGATTCCAGTTTGCATAACAGTTATATGCAGTATGGAAAAAAAAAAAAGACATTTGATCGATCCAAGTCCAAGCTGCACACAACTCTACAAACTTCATTGACCATATCTGGTCAAGAGCTCCGAGGCCATCATCATTCTCTACCTAATGAGGCTCTGAATGCAGATGAACAAGATTAAAAGAACAGTAAACAGCTATGCTTACCACTCTGTGCTGTGTAATAAAATGATACCCCTATATATGTGAAAGGGCAGGCATGCCACAAGCTGATCTCAGAAAAATGTGATAAAAAAAAAAAAAAAAAAAACAGGACTGTCCAATCATTCAAAGTAGATCATAACCAGTTTTTCATCAGTTGCTTAGAAAGAACCATGACTCCAACTCCAGCATTAGGAATGTGCTGAAGAGTGTGCCTTCTACCTGCTGTACATCTCCCTAATGCAGTCTGTCATGTCATTATTGGTCAGCGACTTGCTGGAAAAGATTGCGGTGTTTAATGGCCTTCCTCCAACCCCTATACAGTACAGTTCCCTGGTGTCTAGAGGCCCCCACCCTCCCCTATACAGTTCCAGAGTGTTTAGTGCTTTCTCTCCCTCTATCTCCACTATATGGATTCCCTGATTTTTTTTATATTTTTTTTAGGGCTTCACCTGCAGTATACCTTTCCTACTGGTCTAGAGTGGGCCAAACATAATGCCAAGTGGGGAAGCCAAATTTAATAGCTCTGAGGGCCAGTTTTGGCCCACGGGCCAGAGTTTGACATGTATGCCTTAGAGTTACAAAGCCAAGGCTGGATATATTGCTGGTACAGTATGCAAGGCTCCTTAAAGGGAAGGTTTGCGGTGATAAAAAAAAAAAAAAAAGGGCTAGCGCTGCACGAGAGCACCGGCAGAGGAGAGGGACGGCTCATTAGGACCTAGAGCCTTCCCTCTCCTTAAGTGAGTATCTGGTTTCTTTTTTTAGCAGCGGGGTTACATTGGCTTTAAAAATTGCAGCCGTCACTGAATAGAGACAGCCACTCACTTCCTTTGAGTGGCTCGGATACCTCCACGAGTGGTGTTTGCAGCACGTGTCCTGCAAAACTTTCTGCTCAAACTTGAGCCAATCATGAAGCCTCTCTTCAAAAGGCAGCCAGTCATGATAAGCCACTCGCATCCATAATGCAAGTGTCTCTGATACCTCTATGGGCATGAGTAATCACTCTACACCCCATTTAGTGAGTTGGCCCACTCCGATCTGCTTTACACGTAAAAGTAGCCTGTACTGCGCTCTACATGCTACCAGGAGCATCATCGCTAATAAGGGAAGAGATACCTAGGAGTGCGGACAAGCCTGTGGGACGACTAGGATTATACGTTTATCGGTGATTGCAAAGTAGGATTGCTAACACTGCATCCTCTTGTTTATGTTCACATTATTCCTCCTTTTCCCAGGCTGTTTATTTGTACAGTGCTGTATATCAAGCACCAGGGCCATTCTACCACCCGAGGTGGAGTTCTGACAATGCTATCCGCATACAGAGGCTGGGTCTGCCTATACAGCCCAGCCTCTGTTGCTATCCAGATCCCCCCTACACTCTGCTATCCCCCCATAAATCACAGCCACGCTGTGCGGGCTGTGTTTACCTCTGTAGTGTCAGTCTTGCCGCTCCCCCTGCCTCCTGCATAGCATCCGGTCCCCGCCCGCGTCCCTTCCCTCCAATCAGCGGGAAGGGAAGCGGGCGGGGACCAGGGCTATGCAGGAGGCGGGGGAAGCGCAGGGACTGACAGCACATAGGTAAACACAGCCCGCTGCGACACGCTGCGTGTCGACAGTGCGGCTGTGATTTATGGGGATAGCAAAGCGCAGGGAGGAATTAGGGGGGGATCTAGATAGCAACAGAGGTTGGGTAGTATAGGCAGACCCAGCCTCTGTATGCGGATAGCATTGTCTGAACCCCACCTCGGGTTCTCTTTAAGAAAGCAGCTGACATATGACGCATGCACCGCCCACTATTTACTAGATCCACAGTCAGCGTCATATAGGGGCCAAAAAACAGGTTTACTATAACAGAAGTTTTATTATATGTAGGTTTACTATACCAGGCATTCCGTAGACTTATAATGGGGCTTGGCCAGGACCTGGAGAGGTAGTTTACTGTATCTGGATCCATTATAACGAGATTATACTATATCCCAGTTAAATTTGAATAGGAGTGAAGACATCAACCACCAGGAGGCAGTAATGAACAACCTCCGCCAAATGAACAAGTTCCTGCAGAGTAACTGAATGAAGTCAAACATGCAAAATAAATAAAATGCCATTGCATAAGTTCATTGATACAAAAACCTTTTTGTAATTTTGTAAAACCAGTGCTGCTGCATTTTCTAAACATGCAGAATTACGCTTCCTTACAGCCGTGGCAACAGCCACAGTCTGGTGGACAGAACTGCTTCAGATTTTCACAGACATCTAAATTTCATTCATGCAGGCTGCACTGCCCATGGCTAAGTATAAGCCAAGATTACAGATGAGATGTTGAACATTCTCATTCGCATGCACATTTAATGCCACTTGTAAGCGTCTGGGAACAGAGAGATCACATGCAAAACCTGCTGATTCCAATAGGCCCAGTGCCAATCTGCATCTAATTTAAATGCATATCCCAATTATTTGCATCTCACAGACCACCTCTAGGCAGGATCTGAAATGTCTGCTCACAGCCCATGTGCGGTCGCACACACATTCAAGTGCATATGGCTGCGAGTCCGACATAGGACATTTTTGCCACATGTATAGATGACCTGGAGGGAATGGCCACTGCCACCACAGAAGTGGGGATTATACTTTGTAAGCCATTATATAATGCAGTCTTACCATTCGTTTAATTTTATTCATTTGAGGGCAGAGAAACACTGCAGTTTTTTTAATCTGTTTTTGCTTTTAAAAAACATACTCCCACTGACTTGCTCGCAGTAAAATTGCTGCGATCTTAATTTTTAACCTCCTTGGCGGTAATCCCGAGCTAAGGTCGGGGCAGAAAACCGCAGCTAAGAGTGGTAATCCTGACCTCTGCTTGGGGTAGCCGGTGTAGGCTGTATGCAGAGCTATGAGAGCAGCGGGTGTTTCTAGATACCTCCCGGGGGATCCCAACGTTGGCCACCATTCTTCTTCCTCTCCTCTGGGACTCTGCTTCCTCTTGGTAAGATCGCCGACTATAGTCATGACAACAGCTGGCAATTTCACCTTAGAGTTGCAGCGCCACCCGGAGGATGGAGGGGAAACTGCAGCGCTGGAGCCAGGGAGGTGAGAGATTGCTAGAACTGCTGCAGATCTCCCTGGCAGCATGAGATTTCCCAGGTTTTAGGGTCTAAAAGGGTGCAAAAAAATTGCACCTCTTTTAGACCCTAAAATCCGGAAAGAATCATAACGCCAAGGGGGTTAATGCAAGTCAATGGGAGAGTTTTTAAAAACAAATCAAAAAGCGCTCTGCCATGCATTTCTGCCCTTAGTTCAGCTGTGCTTTAAGCTCGGGTCAAACAAACAAACAAAAAAAAAACAAAAAAAAAAAAAAATCACATACTTAGGCCCCGGCTCTTATCTTTCGTAGAGGCTTCCCACAGAGTCCTCCACTCCCCCGTTGCCGGTCACAGAGCCCCCAAAATTTTCTAAAAAGGGCTTATTGGACATCTGATCAGGGCCAGGTTCCTCTAAGCACAAACGCAGCCATTCTGGGGTTACGCAGTAACCCAGAGCCACTCGGGAATGAGAGGCTCCACACTGCTGCACTCATGCCAGAAGAGTTGTCCCTGATGTTCCTGAGGGTCCAGGTCAGCAACGAGGACAGTGCTAAAAAGCCCCAGGAGGACCCAGAGGCTTCCCTCTCCTTGGGTAAGTATGTGATTTTTCACCTGAGCTTCGGCTAGGGTTTGCTTTAATGTAGAGCCTGGAATCGGCCCATAATATGTAAATCTCCTAAATACTGATGGCTGCATTCCTTCTCTGTCACTAAGATGGAGAAGGCTGAAAACCTTCAACCTACACCTTAAAAGACAAGTCAGCAATGGTAGCACCTGGGGTATTTATTCCTGATAGGCTCCCTACTGGATAGACAAGAGCCAATGATGTAACAGTATGGAGGAGGCGTGTCATCAAGGGAAACAGCTACCTATCTGGAAAGACAGCTGATTAGGGACCAGGAAGTGTTTGGGTTGCCAGGTAGGAGTGTGTCCCGCCCTCCCCAGAGGCAGTGAATATTGTCGACATGGGAAGACAGCACCCTCTAGTGGAATGATAAAGTTATTGCACTGCTCTTACCCAGGCAGGATTACTACCATATTCCCTTCAACGTAATCTTTGGAGAACTATTAGAGGGGAAGCTTTTAAGAGAACCTGTCTCGCCCTCTGCGTCTCAGGATTTCTGCCATTATTCCAGGTTATTTCCAATGCTGACTTTCATTTGGTCTTGTGGACTATTGCTGTTTTGGCCCCCCTCTGCCCTCCAGCAGCTGCAGGAGAGCTTTATGGAGAGGCTGGGAAATGCGGGCGTAGCCGTGGCGACTCAGGTGGAGGTAATCATACATGTCGTTGTGGCTGATGGTGCCATCAGAATGCACAAAGCCGGGATCCACATCCAGAAACATGGCATTGGGCATGGAGGGCATAGCGTCCACCAGCAGCTCATTCACCTTCTTATTCCGATCCCGCAAGTGGTTGGGGTTTTTCCCGCGTGGCAATAATCCCTACATGGAGGAGAAAACAGGAGAAAAGAAAAAGATCAAAGACTGCCGCAGATTATTACAGTTTCAAGTGTATCTGAGCTGAAGCTCTGGTACAAAATCAGACACTTACCTAAAGAGAGATAAGCCTCAGGATGCTATTGAGGCTTCCCTCCCTGCTCTGATGTCCCCCGTCACTGAGCATGGCCACCCCACCCCCAAAGATTAGCGAAAAGGCTTTAGCCTCAATTCTGGTAGGGTTATCAAACAAATTACTTCATGTGAAATAATTTACCTCATGAGGTAATGACATTTAGCAATTCTGGTAGATTTTTACCTCAATGTAAATTATGAGGTAATTCATGAGGTTATTTGCATTAATTTTACCGAAAATAGCTATTCTCATGGAAATTAGGGGGCATGTTAGCACATCATTTACCGATAAGTTTAAGGCCTGGAACCCACTACAAAACAGTATCGCTAATCACAATCGCTAGCGTTTTGTATGTGCAGTTTGTAAGCGATTTCATGAGCGTTTTCGGTAGCGACTTTAAAAAGTGTAATCAATTTGCCAGCGGTTGTGTAGCGATTAGCGGTTTTAATTCTGATTCAATTAATTTAAATTTTCTTACAGTGTGCAGTAATGTAAAAACGCTAGCAAAATCGATCTGTGTAGGTTTTGACAAGCGATTATGCCAGCGTTTATATACTTTACATTGGAGAAACTAATCGCTAAGCCCTAAGACCTGCCTGTACCTGGAGGTAAAGTCAATTTGTATGCATTTTGCAGTTTTTAGTGGAGTTCCTAGTCAGGCTATATAATAAAAAAAGAATAGTAGAATTAAACTCCAAATATTTACTGGATTTTTTTTATATATAAATATACTTTTCATAGGTTGCTACATAATCAAATGTACCCCTTATATAGATGATGATATGATTTGTATGTGTAGTACAGCTAAGAAATAAAACATTAGAAGCAGAGATATCAGTCTAATATTGTTTCCAGTACAGGAAGAGTTAAAACTCCAGTTATCTATGCAAAAGAGCCATTGAGTTCCACGACTTTCAAAGTCAGAGAGCTCTGTCTTCTGAAGCTTGTTATCTCAAATGTCAGTCACTGTATTTCCTGCTCTGTAAAATCATCTAGAATGCTGAGTAGCGTGCAAACTGCAAATATTAGAAAAAGATGCAATGTTCAAAAATTTTTTTAAAAAAAACAAAAACTATATAACTGAAAATAAAAATATGAGAATATGTTCTTTGCTACTAATGTTCTAGTAATTATCCGTACTACACAACCAATTCATCGGTTTTTTTTTCCACTTCAGTGTCTCTTCCACCTTAGCGGTAATGACGAGCTCAGCTCGTCCATTACCGCCGCAGTGAATATCCAGCCCCTGTGGGCCGATTTTGATAATTTTTTTAATACACGCAGCTAGGGTCCGATCGCCGATCGATTTTGTAAGGGAGCTTCCCCCCCCCCCCCGCACAGCCTGGCCAATCAGTGCCAGGATGCACTATGGGGCATGATCGGACACCCCCCGATGCCATGTCGTGGATGACGTCATCCCGATTGTCGCCATGGCGACGAGGAAAGCCAAGCAGAAAATCCCATGTACATCAGGATTTTCTGCTTGCTGTAAAAGCCGGCAGCGATCGGACTACATGGGCAGATGCGCCCTCTAGTGGTAAATCATGTAGCTAACTTTCAGTTAGCTACAATGATTCAGAAAAAAAAAAAAAAAAAGTCCGCACGCCACCCTGGCGATTTTAATGTAACGCCAGGGTGGTTAAAGGAAATCAGAGACAAGATTACCTAAAAGTTTATACAGATCTGAGGCTTCCTCCATCCCCATGCGCACGGATCGCTCACACACCGCCATCCTAAGTCTTCTCCCTCTCCTGTACCGGGTCCCGTAACTTCAGCCAGTTGCGGCCAGTCTGTGTAAGAAGTGCGCTCTCTACGCATCTGTCCAGCAGCCGCCAGAGAGATACGTAGAGGGTTACAGGACCCGATCCCAGAGCTGAAGAAGACTAAGGATGGCGGCGTGGGAGCAATCCGTGAGCATGGGGATGGAGGAAGCCTCAGGTATGTATAAAAAAAATAAATATTTAAAGCGCTATAAAACTCGAACATAAAAAAAAATTCAATAAAAAACATGTTTTCCTACTTTTTATAGCCCATAAAATTATCATATTTGCTTTTGTGCACAATTCCCAAAGTACAATTTTTTTGCTCTGAGAGCCGACATTGCATTTTATTCATAACTTGTAATGTACCCAGAAATGCTTTCTGAGTATCTGTCTGTGTTCTGGAGTGTCTGAACTGCCAGAGAATGTTTACATTCCTCACTTGATACAATTAAAGTGGATCTGAGATAAACTTTTACTCATTGCATAATTGTATTCCTTTCATATAGTTTATAGGGCATTCCTCAAGCCAAACACTTATTCTTTTTTTCGTTCTAATACTCTAATTCCCTGTAAACTAAACAAGCCTTGTCCACAGCTCAAAGTGCCTTGGCACTCCATGTAGCAAGGGCTTATGGGAGCTCAGACTGGGCAGGAGGAGGTTACTAGCCAGAGATTTTAGACACGGGGGGGGGGGGGGGGGGGGTCATTGTATCACAGGAATAAATAGACATGAAACTTTAGAGAAGATATATAGACAAGCTACTTGTCATAGTTAGTTTTTCATCTCGGATCCGCTTTAAGTAAACACAAGAGGTTATCTACAGTTCATATGTGTCCAGCTTTCCCTGCAGGGAGCTTGTAAGCCCTGTGTTTATTATATTTTTTTTTTTTCCAAATACACACACACACATATACATACATACATTACTGTAAATAAAAAGAAAGGTTTACAGTTGCTGCTCTGATTTGCGACTCATCAGGAGTCTGTGAAAAGTGGGCGATACAAACTCGAGACACTCACCATTACCAGGACCTTGGCTTGAGGCTGCCTCTGCTGCAAGCACCGGACAATGGCCTGAATGCCCCCTGCAATCTGCTCTGCACTGTTGCCGTGGTTGAATGTGCCCACCCAAAGCACAATAATCTGGTAAAAGCAACAACAGGAAAAACCATCAATAACAACATCACCTGCATCCACTCAGCATCCTTCCTCATCTATTCATCTGTACGGACACCGCCCCACCGGTTTCGTCAGCAACGCTGACTCATCAGGGGCTCTGACGAGTCAGCGTAGCTGACGAAACCGGTAGGGCGGTGCTTAGAGTGACGCGCTGAAACAGGAAGGAGCACCCATACTGCCGTGGCCGGATCGCTTCTGGAGGATAACGGTGACTATGATGGACTTTTATATCACGAATTGACTATGTACGCATATGCATTTTAGCAGGGCTAGCTTTTTTAATAAATGTTTTTACACATGACAAGTTCTCTCTGTATTATGAAGTACTGAGATGTCAGAGAAGACAGCGGTGAGAGATATACCCAATACAAAGAATGAATCTGGTGAGCGGGGAACTGAGGGGGGTGAGAGACCCTGAATCCCCGGTGAAGGCATTTGCCTGCACTCCCCGAGCTCAGTAGTGTGTATTGTGGGTGCACAGAGATGTAAGCAGATGGTGTATACTTACTGCACTATGATATGTTTCTCTGTTTATTTAAAGGTGTATATATGTTCTGAGGATTCAGGCATCCTGTGGATGATTGGTGATATTGAACAATGAGCGCTACTTGGAGTGGACTGGACTGTTTTCTCACTTTGTCCAGCGCTATGGAATATGTTGGCGCTTTATAAATCAATATTAATACATCATCTGTTTCAGGTTTGCCAGATCCACAGATCTCCAGCGATGCAGTAAATACGCCCCATGTGACTGTCTGCTATGTGATGCTCACCTTTGGTTTGATGTTGTCCAGTTCTCCATTCACCATCCTCCATAACACATGCTGGGTTCCTTCACCCAGCCCCCCAAAGTTCAGGACATGCAGCGGAGAGAAGAGTTCCCGCCAGATCTGGGGAGAGAGAACACAGTGTGAGGATTGGTGAGCAACATACAAACACCAGATCAAGGGACCAGTCAGAGACCCCTAAAGTTCACTTCAATCCCACTGATGGAAACACAAGAGTGCAACTCACGTGGAGTACCACCAACAAGGGTAATTCTGACCCCTTAAAGGATAACAGAGGTAAACTCCTATGTACAAACAGAGGGAGCAGGCATGTATGAGCAGCAGTTGTCAAGCTCCTTCTGTTACCTTGTAAATTCCCCTGTACCCCTTTAGCTTCAGTTCTCCTTTAAAGGGTGCCTTAGCCCATATGAACATTTAAAAATGGGGGGGGGGGTATTGTAGGAGGCTCTCATGCCCATTGCTCCGCCATTCTACTCAGTCATCACGTAATGTCCCCTTCCTTGAAGCTGCTTCTGGATCTGTGAACAGGGCACAGATGCTGCCCGGCGATGCAGATCCTTTATCACACAGCCAGGAGCGCTCTGCTCATGCAGGAGTAGCTTCGAGGGGACACTGCACGATAACTGAGGGGGACGGAGGAGAATGGGGGAGCAGTGGACATGAAGAGAGCCTCCTACACATACCCACTCCCCCCGCCAGAAGCATCAGAAACACTTCCTACAGCTATATATTGCTGTAACCCCGCCCACTGAGACCTAGCCTAGGCTGAATACACACAAGAAGTTTTTTCTATTAGCTTTAGAACTCTCAGTAAATGAACCTGACAGGACTAAAAAGATGTCTGAAAATTTTCAAAAAGTAAATCAGGGAGTGGAAAGATTTTACAATAAGGAACACTGACAAAATCATCTATAAATGAATACTGTAAAAAGAAAAAGCAAGTTTATTATGTTATTTTGACTACAGCTCCTCTTTAAAGAGAACCAGAGATGAAGCACCCTCTTGTATTTTACCTTATAAATCAGTGGGAACATGACAGTAAACACCTAATCTGCCCTTTGTTTCATTGTTCTCTGTGTAATCTGACTGTTATCACCTCTGATAAGAATCCCCGACTGAGCACTCAGGCTGCTCCGTCTAGCTTTGCTACAGAAAGATTATAGCTAAGTCTGTCTTCTGTGGTGTTATTTCAAGCCCAAGCCTGCCCCCTTGTGGCTTTGCTATAATGACTCAGCAATAATCATTCCCAGCAAAGCCAGATTTAATTGCTCAGTCTGGGATTCTTGTGACTGCTAATAACAGACACTTTTAGCAGTGACGACGAAACAGACAGCATGGTAAGTGTTTTCTCTAATGTTCTTACTGATATATATGGTAAAATACATGAGGGGGCTTCGTCTCTGGTTCCCTTTAAAGAGACACTAAGCGAAAAAAAATGATGATATCATGAATTGGTTGTGTAGTAGGGGTAATTACTAGAACATTGGTAGCAACATATTCTCATATTTTTATTTTCAGTTATACAGCTTTTTTTTTTTTATAAAAAACTGCATCATTTTCTAATACTTGCAGTTTACACATTTCTCAGCATTCTAAAAGTTTTTGCAGAACAGGCCAGTGAACTTTTGACCTGTCCTGAACTTTTTTCTGCAAAAGAAAAACACAATACAGCTGAGATAACCTAATCAGAACTCAGAGCTCTCCACTGCTTTCAAAGTTGCAGAGCTCAATGGCTATTTGCATAGATAACAACTGGAGTTTAACTCTTCCTGTACTGGAAATAAATATTAGACTAATGTCTCTGCTCCTAAAGGTCCGTACACACGCCGGACTTTTGGCAACGACGGGTCCGTCGTTGCCTCCCGCTGGGTGGGCGTGCCAGCGACAGTCCGGCGTGTGTACGCTCTGTCGTCAGACTGATACGGCTGTTTCTGAGCGATCCGCCCGGCGGATCGCTCAGAAACAGCCGTGTCAGTCTGACGACAGAGCGTACACACGCCGGACTGTCGCTGGCACGCCCACCCAGCGGGAGGCAACGACGGACCCGTCGTTGCCAAAAGTCCGGCGTGTGTACGGACCTTAATGCTTTATTTCTTAGCTGTACTACACATACAAATCATATCATATTTTTTTTTTCGCTTCAGTGTCTCTTTAAGTTTGAACACTATTGATCCTGGGGACAAAAAATAAGGGTAGAAAAGGAAAAAAAAAAAGTTGTAGGTTCTAACTTCTCCCCCACAGAAGCCCAGACAGCCGCCAGGTACAGGACATGTATACAGAAAGAGGCACCGGTGACCTCATCAGACGGGGACATCACCTCGAATTGATGCAGCAGCTGCACCATGGCGTCTCCTATAAACACCACCTCTGGTTCTTTGTCTTTGCTGCTCGTTATAAAGTGATTGTGCTGCAAAACAAAACAAACAAGCGGTCTCCATTACACGGACAAGATTTTTTTTTTTTTTTTTTTTTTTTTTTTATATAAAATCAGCATCCAAATGTGATCATCTTTACAATAACTCCAGTCCCGGAGATGGGGCAGTACATGTTTAAATTTGACCAAGCCGAATTTCCTTAGCCTATAAGATTACTTTCATACGGTCCTGTAGCTGTTATACATAAGCTGTAAAAGTGCCACATACATCACGCAACTTGGTGGCCAATCACAACCATCCGATTATTATTGAATCAGATGAGAATCGGTGCCGCCAAGAGCATGCCCAATCGACGATACGATCAATTTCAGGCTGAAATGGGTGTCATGTATGGAGCGGACATGCTGGTAAATCTCAGGCTGATGTGGTCGCTCGGGTGCACGGTGGTAACAGGATGAGTGACGTAACCCCCGGCGCTGTCCCTCCCCCCGTGCATGCATTTATACTTTACCTGTCTGCTGTCACCCAACGCGGTGCCCATTTGTCTTTAGCTTCCTCCATTTGCGCCTCACCCACTGCCTGTGTATAGCACATGGCACCCACCACCCCGCGCTATACACCATTAGCGTGGGCAACCGCAGACAGGTAACGTATAAATGCGTGCACATCACACCAGGAGGCAGAAACAGCGGATGCAGATTTATGAGGCCAATTTTTAAGTGATTTCATGCTTTAAGGGGAACCTAAACTGAGAAGGATGTGGGTTTTCCCTTTTAAAATAATACCAGTTGCCCGACTCTCCTGCTCATTCTGTGTCTCTAATACTTTTAGTCACAGCCCCTGAACAAGCATGCAGATCAGGTGCTCTGACTGAAGGCAGACTGGATTAGTTGCATGCTCGTTTCTGGGGTGTGATTCAGCCAATAATGCAATCAAAGAGATCAGCAGGATAGCCAGGCAACTGGTATTGTTTAAAAGGAAACATCCATACACCTCTCAGTTAAGGTACCACAGGATTACACCCCCCCTAGTGACCAGGCTATTTTTTTACAATTTGGTGCTCTGCAGCTTTGATGGCTCACTGCAGGGCCGTACAACTCAGCACACAAATCTTGTCCCCTTTTCTGCCCACCAACAGAGCTTTCTGTTGGTGGGCTCTGATTATTAATTTTGTTGTCTTTGCTAAAATAAAATTTTACTATTTTTTCCCCTCACTAACCCCCCTCTCTCTCCCCCCTCGCCAGCCAATGACAGCAATCGGCTGTCACAGGCATCAGCCTATGAGAGCCGAACGCTCCTGAGCCTCTCTAGGGGACAGCCAAGTGACACGGATGTCCCCAGTACAGCGCCGTCATAGATCGCAGTGTTGTACAATACAAATAGATGGCGATCGCCGCTGGTAGACCGATGGCGGAGCGGAGCTCCATCATTCAAGCGGAGATGCGCACGCCATCTCCTGCAAACCCCGCCCCAGGACAAGACATTCGGCGTTAGGTGGTGCTGGGGCTGCCACCCTCCTGACGTCAATAGGCGGTCAGGAGGGAGTTAAATCAGGAATCAGCCTGCGGTGTATGGGCAACCAACAGATCTGTCACTGATCACATTCAAATCAGAGACAAAATTTGTCTCTTGGTCGAATCTGCCCATCATCGGTAAATGTATGGGCACCTCAACGCTCACCACTGTGTGCATATTTTCTTAAAGGGAACCTAAAGCGAGTAAAATTATTTGAAATAAACACATGGCGTAGCTGCAAATGAAAATTACATATTTACCTCATGTCAGTTCCTCTCAGAAGCTCACCATTTTCTTCTTACTGTGATCTCTTCCAGTTCTGACAATATTTTGTTAGAACTGAAATATACCAGTAGCTATATATCAGCAGCTGTCAGTTCCAACTGAATGTGCAAGGTAATGTCCATGTTCCCTATGGCTCAAGTGGGTGACATTACAGTTTAACAGTGTGCTGACCAGGAAGCTGTTAGGGGGTAATGGCCATTTTAAAATGGAGGACGGAGAATGCCATTGATCACAGTGGACAAATGGGACGCAGGAGAGGAGAAAGAGCTTGAGAAGTACACAGGAGGAAAGTATGACCTGTGTATGGTTATTTGGACTTTTTATTTTCAGTTCAGGTTCTCCTTAAGGCAGACACTACTCTGACCTGATATCTCATCTGATTGTGTTTATACATTACCATCAAGAAGAGAGAGAGGGGATAAGGGGTCATCAGTGAAGAGCTGGGAATGAGGTGTGAACCCATCCTGCAGTGTCTTCCTACAACACACAGCACAATGCCCAGCAGCAGTCTTTAGCCTCATCTACACGCGTAGATGAGGCGGCGATTAGGCCAGCTCAATTAGCCGCCGGATCGCCTCTTCCGCGTCCCCGCTCGCCAGATTCGATACTTGCTCGTCCCCGCGCCGCTTATCTTCCGCTCGATTCCCTGCCATTGTCCCCTCGCGGGGAACGAGCAGGGAATCGGCGGTAGAAAGATGCGGCTCGATTGATAAGCCACATCGCCGCCTCATCTACGCATGTAAATGAGGCTTAAAGACTAGAGACAGATGCACTATTTGTCTTGGGCAAACAAATTTGGAAGCTTCCTATAAAGGTTATCGACCAACATGTCCAACTTTATGCCTGATTGTTGTTTAAACTGGTCGTTTGAACGGCTTGAAGTGCAGACAACAAGTCGTTCAAACGTCATGTACACGCTGACCAACAAAGCGGCTGATATGCTAATTTACATGTCATTTAATCAACTTGATAATGGACTGAATAGAACAATGGACTAGATCAAACGACCATATACTATGTTTGAACGTCTATTAGTTAGACAAACTGCTAGAAGTCGTTTGTACACACATACGGACCTGAGTACTTTGAATGACAGTCGGTCCAACGGATCCACTAAGCGGATCGGGCAAACCGGCTGTTATCAGTCGCTCGACAACGCGAACACACGTCCAGCTTGCCGCTGAAACAACAAGTCGGACGACAAGTTGATCGAAAAAGTTGGACGTGCGTACGTAACTTAAAAGTAGAACTCTATCCAGTCCAGTCCTGTAATGTTCAAAGCCATTTGGAAAGAGTCCTGCCGCTTAGCCACTACAGCAGGGATTTATAAATCTTTATGGGAAATATTATAAATATGGCCTTACACTTCCCTTATAGCAAGTCTACCACCACCGGCCTGGAACATCAGTGCAGTTTAATAGTCTGAAGTAAAGAGTATCCAACTTACCACTGACAGCCAGCGTCCGTCCCCCTGAACATCTGGCAGAGGGGTGGGGATAGCAGCAGGGTTTTGATCGCCGTCACTCATTGCTACTCTGTAGGTGATAAACATAGAAAACATTACTAGGTTAGAGCGGGGTTACCAGCTCATGGGTCCCTGGAGAGAGCATTCCCCCTATGCTCAGAGCCAAGACTTCTAAGGGCAGTTACCAGGCAGCAGTGAGCAGTTACCAGGCAGCAACAAGCAGTGGTGACAGTTCGACAGTCTTTTCACTGCCTATCAAGTGCCCGTGGAAAAGGGCCCTTAGGCTTCTCCAGAGTCAGGTGACAGCCACAGAGCTCCTCCTCATCCTCCACCCCCTCTGGAGGAGGGGCTCTGTATCTCAGGTCTAGCAGTGGACTATGGGAGGAGGCACCGCCCATACTTTTTCTCATCAGCCAGGTACATTGTAAAGGGGAATACGGTATATGGCTAAACTGCGATGTACCCCTTGGATGTGTGGCTCAGAACCTGGGGACACCAGCAAGAAATGCAGAGCTCTGTGGTTATGTCACCGCCAGGGCAAATAAAGAAATAGGACATTTGTGGATTTGTTTCCCCCACTAATAGTATGATCTACCCCTCTTCCTCTCTGCCCAACTGGCCATTACTGAGTAAACCCCATTCCATCCCTCCTCCTCAGTTGGAGGCTAGATTGGGCTGGGTCCTCTTCTCCTGCTGTATCAGTTTGTACTTGTTAAATAATGGTCTGCTGCACAATGTTGTGTAATATGTTGGCACTTTACATATACATACATACGATAACCATCCGATTTCTCCCTGGGACATTTGGATAAACAGCACTATTCCCAAACCACAGTAAGGGCTCGTTCACACTGGAGGCGGTTTTGGATTTTTTTTTTTAACGCCTGAGATTTTTTAAAAACGCTTACACCATGCTATCCTATACGCTAGTTCAGATTAGGGCGATCCGTCTGAATTCCACTCAGAAGCGCTGCATGAACCATTTTCGGGGCGATTTTGCTACAATGGAAGGTTCAGGGGAAAAAAAAAAAAAAAAACGCAAAATGCTCACAAAATTGCTTTATGCAGCGATTGCGTCCGCGTTTACAAGAATAAAAACGTTGTATTTATTATTTTCCGGATCAGTTCATCGCTCTGCAAACAGGAGTACAAAAAAAATGGGACATAAAGGCATTTTCCCTGCGCCATGACATGCCTGTGTCCCCCGCGCTGCTCTCTGCCCCCTTCCCCACTTTACACCCCCCCCCTTAAATTGGCGACAAGGAGCTTGTCGGCAGCTAGCAGAGGCACAGGGTGTCCCTTGCAGGAGAGAATCCTGAAAAACGCCCACTCTGGCATTAGGAACACCCCTTCCTCTGCTCTGATTGAGTAGCTCTGAAGCAGCAATGGACACTACCTGATCGAGCTAGCGGGTTTTTTTTTGTTAGTATGCCTCAGGTTAGCTTTAAAGTGAACCTCTGGACTAAAAATCTACTCAGCAGAACTGAATAGGCTTGGTGTTTCTTTAACAGTTTCACAGCATCAGAACTTTGTTTTTCTTACCAAAGCATCATTTTTAGCTGCATTTTTTTAGCTAAGCTCCACCCATCAAAGAAAAATAGCCCGGGTTTTTTTCCCCTGATGCCGTGCAGAGCATGATGGGATTTCCTATGTTGTTATTCAAGTTGTCTAGCAACTGGGATGAGGTGCTCAGGACACAGGACAGTTGGAACTGTGTCTCATGCTCTCTGTCACCCCCTTTCAACCAAAAAGATGGCTGCCATCATGAAATCAAACATTTGCCTGTTCTTTTAAAACAGTGTGGGTAAGAGATCATATTACCTATCTATTTTCATTAACATAACTAATGTAACTTAATGACAGTATGATTGTTTAGGCTGGAGTTCCTCTTTAAACATGCTGCCATTCCACTGCATGAAGCTGCAGCCAGAATCTTGAACTTCCCAACATGAGTGCAGCTCAGCCCTCCATTGAAAAAGGGCCAGAGAGTTAAGTTTGGTTAATGTCGTTTCCTTCCAAATACAGCGTGCCCTTATCTGTTGCCTTTGGAGTGAGTCAGTTCCTGATATCTTTGTCAGAGTAGCTGCGGAGTTGAGATCAGACATGTTGTATCTGAATAAATTCCAGTCTACATGCAGCTTTCTACTGGTAAATAAAGAAAGCAGGGAGCAGTCTCTAGTTCAGTGCTCAGTTGCGTTGCAGAATAATTCTGCAGGTCAGCTCACTGCTCATGCAATTATATGGGCCTGATCACAGTAGTGCATTGTAACAGATTGCATTATTCTAACTCGCTGCAATGAAGACAAGACACAGAACATTTATATCACGCTTTTCTCCTGGCGGACTCAAAGCATCAGAGCTGCAGTCACTAGGATGCGCTCTATAGGCAGTAGCAGTGTTAGGGAGTATTGCCCAAGGTCTCCTTACTGATTTGAACCCTGCTCTCCTGTGTCAGAGGCAGAGCCCTTAAAGCGTAGAGATGATGAAATGCGCAGCTTTTATACTTACCTGGGGCTTCCTCCAGCCCTACATTGGCTGTGAGCTCCATCGCCGTTCTCCTGGGCCCCTCTGTTACTCTGCTGTGTCTCCAGTATACAGCTTAATCACAGTCAATTGTGATTCACCACGCATGTGTGCCCCAGCCGCGCGCCTGACGCCCTCCCATGGCCCAGGCCATTCTACAACTGCACAGTGCTAGCTGCCCAGAACACTTCTGGCGATGGGAATGCGTCACGGCTGTGCATGTGGCACAACTGGACGCGAATGAGCTATATACCGGGGACACAGCGGAGCAACGGAGGGGCCCAGGAGAATGGCAATACAGCCCACGGCCAGCATGGGGCTGGAGGAAGGCACAGGTAAGTATAAAAACTACTTCTGTCATCATCTCTGGTTTCCTTTAACCAGTACACTATCCAGCCACTTTGCATCAAATCTATGTCCAGTCTCCATTGCATTTCACACTCCTAACGTGTGTTATGCAACTGGCCATTGAGAACCTAGCCTTAGTGCAACCCTCCTAATACTGTATACCTGCCCACGTGCTGCAGATTTATAAAAATGTATACAAATCGGAGCCAATGTAATACTAACTGACCACAGCCACCAGCAGAGTGCCACTTTAAATTAAGTATGATGGGTTGCTATGGGCAATGGCTTCGGTTTCTGCATGAGCTCTCCCACACAGACTTCCAACCAATAGGGCTACTGCTTTCAATGGGTAGAGGATGCCTGATTGGCCCAGTGCTGTCTGTGAGGCCAAGAGAGCAGAGAGCATACATATGCAGAGGAGGAGACATTATGCAGAGAGATGCTGCAGTGCAAATATACAGCATAAGTGCATTTCTGCTCCCCATAGTGTGGGTCAGCCAATGTCAGAGCAGTCCCCCCTCCAGGAATGGCATGCCCCGGCCAGTAAGGCTTCCCTCGACCCAGGGCCGGATTTCTGGGCAGGCCTCCAAAGCCCGGGACTAGGGCGGGGATATGCAAAGGGCGCTGTGGATTGAGAGCTATTAACACTATTCCACATGTCGCCCCGGTCCTTCCAAAGTCACCTCACCTGGCTGCTGTGCTGCACACACTGAAACCTGCTGTGTGCGTGTGCAGGCATGTGCACCGGGCAGCTGGGAAGTCAATCGGCACTAGAATAGAGAGGGAGCAGAGCAGCATGTACGGAAACAGCAGGCATCGGCTGCACGGTAATTGTAGCTGCAGTGTGTATCCAGCTCCGCCCTCTTTACAAACTTCTCCCGCTCAGCTGTCTTTGCAGGGCACTGGAGCCATAAAGAAAAGGAATTCCTGCTGCCTGTGTGTCTGCTGACGATCTCCGTCTTCCTCTTCTCTGCAAGGCATAAAGACACAGACACTATTCTGTCACATCCAGACTCCCCTGTGCCTAGCTCACCCATATCTCTCTCCCCTCTACTGGCTATCTATGCCAGATCAAGTTGCTCAGAAGTCCGGACATTTTACAGCAGGTTAGATGAGGTCAAAGGTCTTGCATCTGTGCTGCTGGGACTCACAGTCTGGATCAAGCATGTGGAGGAAGAAGAAAGCACAGCCTTTGGTAAGGTGATTTAAAGGTGTGTTTCCCCTGCCTGTGCTGTAAATGAAAATGAGCATTGCCATATACACAGGACACAGCCAGCCTTTAAAGTAAACCTAGAACAAAATGACCACAAGGTTTTATGCTTACCTGGGGCTTCCTCCAGCCCCCTGTAGTCGGCTAGTTCCCTCCATGCCAGTCATCTCGGTTCTCCTGCAGTCGGATCCACAATCCACCTGGGTTGGGGGCCAAGGCGCAGTCTGGGTCCCAGCCGTGCTCACCCCTATCAGGATCACATAACTGGAAGTGTTCTGCGCAAATGTAGCTATCATCTATATGAACTGACTATGCACAGTTCTCTCCTGGCAACAGGAGCACAATCAGAGGTTTTGCACGGCCAGGACCGTGAATGCGCAATGGCCTGTGCCATAGACCAGTTGCCAAATTTAGGGGCCTGACAGCAGCAACACTTAGGGAGGTGGGGAGACAGTGAGAGAGTTAACAGACTACAGGGGCTTGGAAGAAGCCCCAGTAAGTATAATTCCTTGAGGTTATTTTGTCTCAGGTACACTGTAAAGTGAACCTGAGATGGTTCATTAGCTCCTATTTATACTTACATGGGGCTTTCTCAAGCCCCATGAGCACAGTGGCCGTCCTCTTCAGCCCCTTTGTTCTACTGCTATGCCCCTCTGTTCTGCCAGAAAGTCGAGGACTTCTGCGCATTATTAATATATAAATACTAATACTTACCTTTAGTTATTTTTTATATATAGATAATGCCTTAGTGGGATGCTTCTGGATAGTCCTGGACTTTCCAACATGCAACAATTGTTACCCATTGGGGATCATGAAACGATCTCTCAGGCAACAATTTGGGAACTGATGCTGCACAGAGGCATCACTAGCCTCAAGGGGGGCGCTCGGTAACAGTGGGCCTTGGGCGGTGAAAGGTACAAATCCGGCCCTGCCTCGACCCCTGACAGAAAAGAGAATAGACAGAAGCTGCAGCTCCTCACCTGCTAATCCCTCTTCCACTGTCTGCAGGACTGGAATCCTCCCCTCCCGGCCCGCACCATGCTTCACTACTGCGGGGGAATCCACAGCCACCTCCCCCTCTATTCCTCAGCTCTCGTGAGCCAGCTTCCCCTCTCTACTAGTCGCTGGATAGATCCGTCCAGGAAGTCGTTTATACACAGGGAAACTGATCCTGTGTTCCTCCCCTATTTTATATTCACAATGGGTTAGCCTTCCGTTCAGCGTGGCGAGACGGACTTAACCATAATAGCTTTTACAGGGGTGTTCATATATTCCCCTGGAAACGTCATGGACTAGTCCAGCTCGCTATCTCAGAAACGAGGATAATACCAAGTTATGTCATAGATAGGGTTGTACGGTTTTACAAGTGGCGTATACCGGTGCGACCGACAACCGGGCGGTGACGTCTCGTGGCTCAGCTATAATGCGATAGAGAAACGTTATCGAGACAGTTGCGGTGACAGGTTGTTCTGTATCATTAGTGTGAGTCGTCCGCCGGGTTGTGTGTCTGTAATCGCTGTCGCCTCTGGGGTCGGAGCACTTCGTGCGACCGCTGGCTTCCTGCAGCCGTGTGACATTAGGGGCTGTTGTAGTTAATGGGACCCTGCGGGAAACTTCATAGACTGGCTCCCCCTGCATGATATCGCGGAAACACATTAATGTGATTGTTAAAGGGCACGTACTGTATTTGTGGCATATTTTACCTGTCATGTTGTTAGCACAAAAAAATGTAGATACTTTAGATGAGCCAGGTAAAAAAGGGACGCAGCCCGTGCCGCTATAAACCGTAATGTAAGGGCCCATTGACACTGTTGCAATTAGTGGGCGTTTATCGTTAATCGCCAGCGAACGCTAGCGCTTTTTAAAGCCCTAGTGCAATAAAAAGTGTAAGGCAGTGATCTTACTTCCTGCAATCACCGGCGATTCGGGATTATCGGTGAACGATTTTTTTTTTAGCGATCGCGATTACAATGGTAAGGAAAAGCTAATCACGATTGCTCAAGAATTGCGGAAAAAGTACAGGGAAAAATACGTGTTTATGGGGAAAAAAATGGAGACCCCAAAACACTATCTCTAATCGCTAGTGTTTTGCGATTGTAAGTGTGAATGGGCCCTAAATTAAAGGGAAGGTTCAAGCAAAAAAAAAAAAAGAGTTTTACTTACCTGGGGCTTCTACCAGCCTCATGTAGCCATCCTGTGCCCTTGTAGTCACTCACTGCTGCTCCAGTCCCCCGCTGGCAGCTTTCTGACCTCGGAGGTCAGGGACACATTGCATACATTTTTACGCATTCCAGCTAGTGCAGGAACAAAAATGTACGCGTTGCACCACTAACACGTAAAAATGTATGCGTTAATGTTCCTGCACTAGCGGGAATGTGTAAAAATGTACGCAATTCGGCCCTGACCTCCGAGGTCAGAAAGCTCCCAGCGGGGGACTGGAGCAGCAGTGAGTGACTGTGAGGGCACAGGATGGCTGCATGGGGCTGGTAGAAGCCCCAGGTAAGTGAAACTCATTTTTTTTTTTTTTGCTTGGACCTTCCCTTTAAAGGGACACTGTAGGGGGGGGGTCGGGGGAAAATGAGTTGAACTTACCCGGGCCTTCTAATGGTCCCCCGCAGACAGCCTGTGCCCGTGCAGCCACTCACCGATGCTCCGGCCCCGCCTCCGGTTCACTTCTGGAATTTCAGACTTTAAAGTCTGAAAACCACTGCGCCCGCGTTGCCGTGTCCTCGCTCCTGCTGATGTAACCAGGAGCGTACTGTGCAAGCACAGACCATACTGGGCCTGCGCAGTACGCTCCTGGTGACATCAGCGGGAGCGAGGACACAGCAACGCAGGCGCAGTGGTTTTCAGACTTTAGAGTCTGAAATTCCAGAAGTGAACCAGAGGCGGGGCTGGAGCATCGGTGAGTGGCTGCACGGGCACAGGATGTCTGCGGGGGACCATTAGAAGCCCCAGGTAACTTCAACTCATTTTCCCCCGACCCCTACAATATCCCTTTAAGGTTATTTGGCGCTCAGCCAGTAATTTTGGCGCCGTCAAAAGACAACTCAAATTATGATAAAAACGGCGTAATTTGGCCGCCAGCAAAAGATTAAAGCCGAATTACACCTTAGGGCCCGTTCTCACTTGAGCGGAAATTGCGCGATTCCCGCTCAAGGCAAACCGCTAGCATTTTTTTAAAAAAACGCTACAACATGTAACACATGGCAGTGTTCTCACTGCTGCGTTTGCGGTTAGCGTTAACCACAAATGTGTTACATGCAGCGGTTTGCCAGCGATTGCGATTAGCATGCATAGCACCGCTAATCACGATCGCTCCAAAACCGCCGCAGTGTCCAGTGATTTTTCCGCGTTACTCGCGGGAAAATAACTCCCGCAAAACCGCAGGCGTTTTGCGGTTTTAGATTTGAACAGACCCTTACCCTCACTCAGTGGAGGCTAGGAGAGGGAATAGTAACCAACACCGTGGACTTTGACAGGAGCAGGGTGAGCCGTTTTTCGGCTTTACCCTGCGGCCAAATTTCCCAGTGCCTTTATTACATGTATCCTCCAGAAGATTCCCCTATTCTGTTTCAGTGCTTTGACCCTCTGAAGCTAGCAGCCGCACAGTTGTATGTGAATCATTGCAGCTACACTGCACAAGACGGCTTGCCCCTGTGAAGTTGCATGGAGCTGCCACTTTGGCGGAAGAAGCCCGACCCCCATTCAGCTCCATGCTACTGCGCAGGATCACCTGGCGCTACGTTGACAGCCTAACTGCTCCTTCCTGGCGGGTTGTTGAGGGGCATCCTAGCTACACGCGCGCCCCCCTCCAATTGGATTTTGTACATTTTTATGCAAATATATGCAGCTTGAAAATGGACCAATCAAGTCTCACCCAGGTTAAAAATGATACATATTCACATAAATCTGCATGAACTCAAATATTTGCATCTTATTGATCATCCCTATTGCTCATGAAGAAGATGACTTCTGACTCGGAGCAGCATCAGCCATGTGACTGCCATCTATCTATATATATAATAGACTAATGCTGCGTACACACTGGCGACTACGGTCGTTTGAAACAGCTCATTAACGATCGTTCCGCCGACAATCGGGGAAAGAACTTTACCCAACGATCATTAACACGAACGACAAAAGAACGACATCGGGAAGATGAAGATATCCAACCTGACGGATCGTATCTACCGACAATCGTTGGAAAACTATAGTGTGTACAGACATCGGCCGAGAACGATCGTTACAAGGGCCAATGCGCCTGCGTTGGATTCTGCCCAGCTTCAGTACTTTCTTTGTAGCGCAGCCGTAAAGATTGTTACATTGCTCATTTCAATTAAACTTGGTTTTCAAGTTAACAATCATATATTTGTATCTATTGTAACCCCATGTTAGTGGGTTTTTTTTAATTTTATCTAAATATGTACGCAACATTTCCTTCTGATCGTTCTTTTCCGCGAGAACGATCGTTACAATGTGTATGATGATCGCTGCATCCCATCGTTGCATTCCAATCTTTCCAATATCGTTCGTCTGGTAACTATCGTTCCTTGCAAACGATAGTTATCGCAAGTGTGTACGCAGCATTAGTGCCTCAACCTTCAAACAAGAAGAAGAAGTACTTTGCATGAGAAAATTTATGCGTGCTCAAACACCAAGTTTAAGGCCTCTTTTCCACAGACTGTTGAGCTGTGTGCTCAGCAAGCAGTTACCAGGCAGCAGTGAGCAGATACCAGGCAGCAACAAGCAGTTACCAGGCAGCAGAAAGCAGTTATCAGGCAGCAACAAGCAGTTACCAGGCAGCAGCAAGCAGTTACCAGGCAGCAGCAAGCAGTTACCAGGCAGCAGTGAGCAGATACCAGGCAGCAACAAGCAGTTACCAGGCAGCAACAAGCAGTTACCAGGCAGCAGTGAGCAGATACCAGGCAGCAACAAGCAGTTACCAGGCAGCAGTGAGCAGATACCAGGCAGCAGCAAGCAGTTACCAGGCAGCAGCAAGCAGTTACCAGGCAGCAGCAAGCAGTTACCAGGCAGCAGCGAGCAGTTACCAGGCAGCAGCGAGCAGTTACCAGGCAGCAGCGAGCAGTTACCAGGCAGCAGTGAGCAGTTACCAGGCAGCAGTGAGCAGTTGTGAGAGTTTGAGAGCCATTTCACTGCCTATTCACAGTCCATGGAAAAGAGGCCTTACCCTAGCAAGTCTGACATTGCAAATCTGGCCTAATTGGCTATTCATGAGGCAATGCTCATGCAAATGCATGCACAAACCAATACCACAAAGCAGTCACCCTGCTACATGCTACATTAGCACTATCCGGCTTAGTGCACACCAGAGCGGTTCAGCAGCGTTTTGCGATCCACTTGCGGCTGCGGATACGCTTGGGTAATGTATTTCAATGGGCTGGTGCACACCAGAGCGGGAGGCGTTTTGCTGAAACGCATACTCCCGAGGTGAGGCATTTTTTGGATTGCGGAGGCGTTTCTGCCTCCAATGTAAAGTATAGGAAAAACGCAAACCGCTCTGAAAAACGGCAGTTCAGAGCGGTTTTGCAGGCGTTTTTGTTACAGAAGCTGTTCAGTAACAGCTTTACTGTAACAATATATGAAATCTACTACACCAAAAACGCTTTACAAAACCGCAAAATGCTAGGTGAAAAGCTACAGAAAAATAAGAAAAAGCGTTTCAAAATCTGCTAGCATTTTGCGGATCTGCTAGCAGTTTTTGGTGTGCTCCAGGCCTCCAGGAGCGCCACGGGGAGGATTCCCAATGCCCCCTTTTTATACAACTGGGGGGACCGCAGGGTCCCAGGCTCTCTCACTGCCTGGAAACCACAGCGGCACCCCGGAGGGGGAGGCTGGGTGGCGTGGACGACCCCCCCCCCAAGTGTGGCCAGCGCCGGGGAGAGCCGTCTGCACCCACCTCCCAATATTAAAAACAGGCACTTACCTTAAAGTCCATTGCGTTCTGCTACATGCGCATTAATTTGGGGGCACCACATGAGAAAGGAGAGAAGCATGGGTCACCCCGAGCTTTAGAGCTCAGGGCTGGCTCACATACAGCACTCCAGAGGGGGGGGGGGGGGGGGAGGACAGGCGCACTCACTCCAGGGTTCACACCACCGGAGCAAGCCATCCACCACCTGCCTCCAAAGGATACAAACTGCACAAAAGCTTTCCATGAGAAAATTAATGCGCATGTAGCAGAACCCAATGGACGTTAAGGTAAGTGGCTGTTTTTAATATTAGGAGGTGGGTGCGGACGGCTCTCCCCAGCGCTGGCCATGCTTGGGGGGGGGGGGGGGGCGGCTGCGCCACCCAGCCTCCCACTCCGGGGTGCTGCTGTGGTTCCCAGGCAGCGAGAGAGCACTTTGCAGTATTGGTTTTTTGACCCTGCATAGTTTGGCATGCGAAAGCAAATGCATATTTGCATGAGCATTGCCTCATGAGTAGCCAATTAGGCCAGATTTGGAAAGCCAGACTTGCTAGGGTTAAACTTGGTGTTTGAGCACGCAAAATTTTTCTCATGGAAAGCATTTTTTGCAGTTGTATCCTTTGGAGGCAGGTGGTGGATGGCTTGCTCTGGTGGTGTGAGCCCTGGAGTGAGTTGTCTGCGCCTGTCCTCCCCCCACCCCGGAGTGTTGTATGTGAGCCAGCCCTGAGCTCTAAAGCTCGGGGTGACCCATGCTTCACTCCTTTCTCATGTGGTGCCCCCAAGTTAATGTGCATGTTGCAGAACGCAATGGACGTTAAGGTAAGTGCCTGTTTTTAATATTGGGAGGTGGGTGCGGATGGCTCTCCCCGGCGCTGACCACACTTGGGGGGGGGGTGCAGCTGCGCCACCCAGCCTCCCCCTCCGGGGTGCCGCTTTGGTTCCCAGGCAGTAAGAGAGCCTGGGACCCCGCAGTCCCCCAGTTGTATGGGGGCATTCGGAATCCTCCCCGTGGCGCTCCTGGATAGTGCTAATGTAGCATGAACTAATACCCGCAGGGCGATCGCTTTGCGGTATTGGTTTTTGGACCCTGCATAGTTTGGCATGCGAAAGCAAATGCATATTTGCATGAGCATTGCCTCATGAATAGCCAATTAGGCCGGATTTGCAAAGCCAGACTTGCTAGGGTCAAACTTGGTGTTTGAGCACGCATACATTTTCTCATGGAAAGCCTACTTCTTCTTGCTTCAAGGTTGAGGCACGTACTCTATTAGATAGATAGATGCGGCGTATGCTACGACGCGGGTTGGCTAGTTATTTATAATACAACAGAACCTGATGCTAAATTGAGTCAATGCACAGGTGGGAAGGCAGCCATTGTGAGACAATTGCAGCGTGTTGCTGTGCATTTGAAAATTAACATTGTTATGTACCTCAACACACACACCCTAATTGTTATGGTATTTTGCTCGGAGCAGTGCTTTTCAGCGCTGCTAGATTTGGGCGCAGCCAGCGCCGCCATAGACTGTAATGGGAATCAGTCTATAGTGGCGCTCAGTGAGTAACGTCGGCTCCGTCAGAAGACGGAGCCGAAGTTGCTTTTAAAACATAATAATTCGGCCTCCAGCAATCACTGGAAGCCGAATTATATCATTCCCCCACTATCCATGGCGGCCTGGAGGGGGAATAGTAATTGATACGGCCCGGACTTGTGCAGAAGCAGGATCAGCCATATACCGACTGTATCCTGTGCCCAAGTCTACCGGCGCCGATTTCATATGTTTGCATTTTGCTTGCTCCAGAGCTGAGATCGCTTGGACCTAGTCCCCGCAACACATGCTGAGAGATGTAGTCCATCAGAGTGATAACCTCTCCCACCCTGGAGATGTAGTCATATTGGGGGGAAGGGGGGCTAGGGAGAAGCCCTCTGAAGGCAACCAAACACTTGCTGACCCACCCCCCTCCAACAGCCCACACTATTTGCAAACCTCCCTTAGTGGGAGGTTCATTTAGGGCTGATTCACGCTACACAAGCTTTTTAAGCGCTAGGGATTTTAAAAGCTCTTGCTAAAGCAACAAAATCACATCTCTCCAGTGTGAACATGCACATAGGATAACATTAGCAAGAGCTTTTGGAAACACAATGGGCTCTATTCTCAAAGACTTCCCGCATGCGGTAAAGTACATGCGGGAAGTTTGCGACCAAAACACCGTCAAGTTGACATTCTCAAAATGCGGTAAAAGTGCGGGATTCATGCGGAAAAATTTCCGCAAAAGTCGGTATTTTCCGCAATAAAGTAGTAGGTGATATATTCCGCATCCCATTGACTTTAATGAAGTCTGGAGGCTTAGGGTACGTACAGACATACGATAACGATCGTTCGTTCTGAACGACGAACGATGTTAAAGGAGGTATCGGCCGATGATCGTTTGAAGAAAGGCTACTTTGAACATCGTTCGTGTACGAACGATCTTGGAACGAGCGTTGCGTGCGCAACATAATGTATAAACTGATTTCAAACACAAGTGTCAAAAAGAACTGTTTGAGCATGTGCAAAGCTTTGAGAACGAACGATCAACGACCGATCGTTGTACAGACATTACTTTTTGAACGATGGTCGTTGGAAAAGATCTGGCAGAATGGATCGTTCTTTACCAACGACATATCTCGTTGGTCGGTCGTTTTAATGATCGTTAGTGCACTTTTTACGAACGATCGTCGGGCAATGCCGTCGGTAACGATCGTTTTAAACGACTATAGTCGCATGTCTGTACGTACCCTTATGGGCTGTGCTTGCTGGACTTTAACATTTTTTTTTTAAAAACACTTTTTCATACGACCTTTTTACCGCATGATTTCCGCATTGATAATGGCTGTTACCGCATCTTTTTTCCCGCATGCGGAAAACATGCGTAAAATATTAGTGAATGTGGAAAAAATGCGGAGTTTACCGCTGGCGGTAATTTTGCGGTAATATTTTGCGGTGATTTGGCCTCTGTGAGAATAGAGCCCAATGCACTTAGAAAAACTCTTGTAGTGCCCATTCACACTTGCAAAATGCTAGAGCTTTTGCTAGCGTTTTGCTCTGGTGATTTTTGGCGATTGACACGAAAAATCGGCAATCACACTTGGGGCGAGTTTGCGAGATTGCAATTAGCGCTTCTATAGCACTAAACGCGATCGCCGGGAAATCACATGAAAATGGTGCAGGATACAAATTTGCGTTAATTGCAAGTGAGAACGGGCCCATAGGGTATTATTGCACTAGCGCTTTAAAAATAAACTGCAGATGTGAACGGGGCCGTAGTCGATCACACTATGAGCGTTTGCTGATTTTTTTTGAGGGCTCGTTTCCACTATTGCGGTGCGGTATCGCCTGGATTCCACCGCTGATGAAATCGCATGCAGATGCGATTCCCCATGCGGTTTTTGCCGCGAATTCGCATAGGTGAGGGTATATGCGATTTTAACCATGTCACTGCCTGTGTTAATTTACATACGCATGCGAATTCGCGGCAAAAAACGCATGGGGAAAACGCATGCGATTTCCCTATTAAATACATTGCATGCGACTCGCATGCATTCCACTCTCAGGCGAATTCGTTGGCTCTTTTGTGCGTTTTTTCACTGCTCAAAAAACCGCACATCACCAACGCAACAGTGGAAACAGGCCCATCCACTTGCATACCATGTGCGAATCCGCATGCGTTGGACGCATGCGGATTCGCGATAGTGGAAACGAGCCCTAAAGGACAACCGAGGTGACATGTGACATGATGAGATAGACGTGTATATACAGTGCCAAGCACACAAATAACTAGGCTGTGCTTCCTTTGTTTACCTTCTCTGCTTGAACGGGTTAACCATCAGGTATGCAAGTAACAGTTTCTGCCCCGCTCAGATTGGGTCAGACTATAGCATAATAAACCTCACTGATAAGTAAGTACAGCCATAAAATACTTTCCTGTCAGTAATTGGCTTCTGAGAGCAGGAAAGAAATAAAAAGGGTCAATCGTTCATAGATTTCAGCTCTAGCATAGTTCAATGAATGTGTCATTGAGCAGAGACAATGAAACAGTAAAAACTTAAAAACTAGATTTATATATGAAATAAAACTGTGGGATATCTAAAAAAAAAAGTCATTTTAGGAGGAGGAGAATAGATACAATTGTTTTTCTCATTTTTTTTCACCTCGGATGTCCTTTAAGCGCTGATGATTTTGCAAATCACCCTGAAAGAGCTTGTGCAATGATTTCCTATGAGAATGTTCACCTGTAAGCTTTTCGATTTTCTTGAAATTGCAAACACGCTATATGTACCATTTTCTGAGTATAGGGAAGGTATAGGAATGGAAGGTATAGGGAAATCGCAAAGCGCTTGAAAAACACTTTGGCGATTTCCCAAGCGCTTTTATGAATAAATACATTGTATTTATTAAAGAGTTCACTTTCTGACAGGAAGTGAAAAAAAATCATTGCTGAACAAAAGCGCTTATAAAAGCGCTTTTCTAAGCAAAAAGCACTGGGAAAAGCTCTTCAAAAATCACAGTATAAATCGCTCAGCGCTTGCGATAGCACTGGCGATTTATAATGTGAACAAAGCCTTACTATCAATTTTCATTTGAGGTTCTAAGATCCTTTTACCTATGAGATGAAAATAGCACGGGCAGCACGGTGGCGTAGTGGTTAGCACTCTTGCCTTGCAGCGCTGGGTCCCTGGTTCGAATCCCGGCCAGGGCACTATCTGCAAAGAGTTTGTATGTTCTCTCCGTGTCTGCGTGGGTTTCCTCCGGGCACTCTGGTTTCCTCCCACATTCCAAAAACATACAGATAAGTTAATTGGCTCCCCCTAAAATTGGCCCTAGACTACAGTACTTACACTACATAATATAGACATATGGCAATGGTAGGGATTAGATTGTGAGCTCCTTTGAGGGACAGTTAGTGACAAGATATATATATATATATATATATATATATATACACTGTACAGCGCTGCGTAATATGTCGGTGCTATATAAATACTAAATAATAATAAATAGTTCTGAGTTGATGCATGGTTATGAAAATGCAGATTATCCCACCTCAGCTTCATTCAGTTGGTCCATTTCCAAACGTCATAAGTTTTGCATAATTCTGCGTCACCAGGATAATAATTTGCTTCTCATTGACCATTCCTATTGTCTAGAAAAGTAATGGCTCATACACACGGGGCACAACTGTCACCACAAACACGTGGCACGCACATGTTGCGGCGACAGGTTCCCCCGTGTGTATGAGGCGCGTGCCACGAACCGTCGCCAGTCAGAGCTGTCGCCAGGCGATTGGTGTGGCCAATCGCCTGCAACAGCTGTCGCTGCAACTTCGCCGCAACTGTCGCTAGTCCGCCATGCGTACTGCATGTGTATGCGGACTAGCGACAGCAACCCATACACCACGCACGGAACTTCCGGCGGGGGGGAGGAACCTTCGGCAACAGCTTCCGCCGCATCTCTGTCCCTCTGTGCACCGTGTGTACGGCTGCTGCACAGAGGGACCTGGCGACAAACTGTCACTGCTTTTTTTTTGTTGTTTTGTTTCTTGTGAGACATCTGTGCCTCGTGTGTATGAGGCTTAAGAGTGACAGAGATAGATCGATTGTGATTAAGGATATCGCAACTGAGGACATGTAGCATTTTGGGAGCGTTTCCATTGTAATGAATGGTATAGGAGCAGGGAAATTGCTCCCAAAATCGCTTGCAAAATGCTATCACAAATCGCTAGCGATTGCGCTTTCTAGTGGGTTCCAGGCCTGAAGCTGGACAGAGAAATGTTGACTACTGCCTCATATACCTAGCCAATTGATCACTATCTGACTAGGATTGGATAGTGATCAATACCTCTCCTGCTCGGCAAGCTCAATTTCATTTGATTTCAGCAGACATCTATCATGAACAGATTGAACTGCAGGCATGGAACTGCTCGAAGTAGGGCAACACTATGGGCCATCAATTCCCCATCGCTCCTGCCCCATTCTCCTTGCATGGAGTTTTTCCAACACGTCCATTCAGATAAACTGCACTAATCGAATCGACAGTCAATTGATCGGATATGTTGGACCAATAGGTTACTGGCAAATTAGATCAAAGTGACTGAGGCATCGTACACACTTGAGATTACTATCGCCCGCCAGAGATGGAGATACGAGCCTTTGGGGTACAGCTTGATGTTGAGGCTTTGCAGGCATGTCACTAGCCTTTGTAGGCTTCCAAATGGGTAATGGGGCCCTCTTCCTCGTCATTACCACGCCGGGACCATCACAAGCCAATGCGGAGACGGCTCGCGCCTGCACACTAGCACAAAGCCAAGTGGCCTTTTTCCACCAAGCCCAAGTGGCAGTTCTGCACTACGGCGCATGCGTGAGCTGTCTGCGCGTGTGCATGGAACTTCGGGGATCCCAGCGCTGGCACAGAAGGATGGAGGGGAACGGGGTAGCCTCTGTACAATCCAAAGGCTTACATCTCCCGAGGTACTGTAAGTATCTAAATGTTTGAGTTAATAATTTCTCTTGATTTTAAAGGACAACTGAAGTGAGAGGGATATGGAGGCTGCCATATTTTTTCCTTTTAAGCAATACCAGTTTTCTGGCTGTGTTGTTGATCTTCTGCCTCTAATACTTTTATCCATAGACCCTGAACAAGCATGCAGCAGATCAGGTGTTTCTGATATTATTGTCAGAGCTGACAAGATTGGCTGCATGCATGTTTCTGGTGTGATTCAGACACTACTGCAGCCAAATAAATCAGCAGGCCTTCCAGCGAACTAGTGTTGTTTAAAATGAAATAAATATGGCAGCCTCCATATACCTCTCACTACAGTTGTCCTTTAAAGGGAAGGTTCACGCAGATTACAAAAAACAAACGACACTTACCTGGGGCTTCTTCCAGCTCCTGGTAGTTGATCGGTGCCCTCGCCGCAGCTCCTCTACCTTTCGGCGTCCAGCGGTGAAGAAGCCAACCTCGCCAGGTCGGCTTCTGTGCGCTCCACGGCGGGGGGTCACGTGTAGAGACGTCATCGGGTCTCTACTGCGCCTGCGCAGTAAAGACCCGATGACGTTGCGTACACCACGTGACCCGCGCCGTAGAACGCACATGACGCCTGGCGAGGTTGGCTTCTTCACCGCTGGACGCCGGGAGGGAGAGGAGCTGCGGCGAGGGCACCGATCAACTACCAGGAGCTGGAAGAAGCCCCAGGTAAGTGCCGTTTGTTTTTTGTAATCTGCGTGAACCTTCCCTTTAAAGAGACTCTAAAGCAAGAATAAATCTCGCTTCAGAGCTCATAGTTAGCAGGGGCATGTGTGCCCCTGCTAAAACGCCGCTATCCCGCGGCTAAACGGGGGTCCCTTCACCCCCAAACCCACCCCCGCAAAACTTGGTCGTAAAATTTTCTCTTCCTGTAGGCAGGGCTAACGGCTGCAGCCCTGCCTCTCAGCAAGTCTATCAGAAGCGCATCGCCGCCTCTCCCCCGCCCCTCTCAGTGAAGGAAGACTGAGAGGGGCGGGGGAGAGGCGGCGATACGCGTCTGATAGATGCGCATGAGGCACGGCTACGGCGGTTAGCCCTGCCCCAATGCGGAAGCGCTCCCCGGCTGTACGGAGGGGATTTGGGGGTGAAGGGACCCCCGTTAAGCCGAGGGATAGCGGCGTATTAGCAGGGGCACACATGCCCCAGCTATCTATGAGGTCTGAAGCGAGATTTATTCTCGCTTCAGACTCTCTTTACAGGGCACCTGAAGTGAGAAGCATATGGAGGCTGCCATATTTATTTCCTTTTAAACAAAACGAGTTGCCTGGCAGTTCTGCTGATCCTTTGTCTTGTATATGTTTAGCCATAGACCCTGAACAAGTATGCAGATTTCTTGTTTCTGACAAAAATCTGACAAGATTAGCTTTATGCATGTTACAGGTGTGTCATTCAGACACTACTGATGCCAGAATGATCAGAAGGACTGCCAGGCAACTGGTATTGTTTAAAAGGAAATAAATATGACAGCTTCCATATATGTTTTGCTTTGGCTTCCTTTTAACTCAGCGTCTGAGATGTGCGACTTTTGCTTTTGCCTGACGAAGGAGTGACATTACAGAGGGAGGAGAGGGGGGGGGGGGCATACAAACAGGAGGACCAATATATATTAGGACACCATACTACACTCACTGGCATGCATAGTTTCACAGGTATGAGGTCAGTTCAGGTGTTTAGTCTTTTACTGGAATGCAGTCATCAAATGCTCAGAATACAGTAATTAAGTTCCAGCTATAGATTTGTAGTTGTGTTTGATCTTGAAATTAGCCCTGACGTAGTTAGTCATCTGCTTATGTGATAAACCTTTATTTTCTTTGCGTTGGTTCCAGGCAAGCTCTCCAGGCAGCACCTGTCATCATGAATTGGGAGAACAGCTATCCACCAGGTTTCAAGAGAAAGGGTCGTACTCCCGACTCCACGGGTTCAGAACCTATGCTCATTCCTAGCAGAAGTGCTACGGGTCTGGCCCACAAAAGTGTTATAAAAGTCAAACGAAGAAAATCCAAAAAAGAACGCAACAGTTTAAAGTTTAAGTCAACCAAAGAGGCACCTCAGAAGAAGGCGGGACCTCACAGCCACCTACATGCTCACGACGGGAGCTCTAACATACTTGGTCTGAAAGTAATGGGTCAGCCTGCCACAACAAATGCATTTCCGTCAAAGCAAGTCTTCATAACCCAACATCGACTGACACAGCATCAGGGAATATTCAGTCGAGAAGTGAAATCTATTAACATCGAGAGACTCATAAGAGAAACACCAGACATAGAAACAACTAAGACAGAGGTTGGCATGGTCACTGTACTGTCAGAAGGAAACACACCACAGAACCAAACCAATCTCACGCTTGATATTATTCCAACACCGAAGGAGAAGCCTCAAGAGGATCTTCCTTTTACAAACCAGATAACACCAGAAATGGTGACCCACCTCTCTGAAACTGCTTCAGACTTGACCCAACATGTACAGAAAGATAAATCTGAATTAGTTGTCCAAGAAAGAGACAGTCACCCCAAGGTCATATTGTCAAGTAGTGGGATTGGAGCTTCTCCTGAATCAGTTCAGGAGGACCCTATCCACCAGGTGGCTGAGAGCATCCACAAAATGTTGAGCCTACTCGTCCTATTCCCAGACCGCAACCTGGTGAGCGAGACTCGCCAATCTATACTGGACATGAAGAGCCATCTGTGTGGCGAAGGTTCCAACCTGTCACCTTTACCCGTGCAGAGGAAACCTAATTACAGCCAAAGAGGTAAGACTATTCAGTCAGTAATGTTTTTACATTGAAATGAGAAGGTGAATGAGATATTTGTTCTATCTTTCAGCCCGAGTAACCTCGCTGCTCCCTGTACTAAACATCAGTGGCGCGTCTGTCTATGAGAACTCATGAAGAAGCATGTGATCAGTTTTTTCAGGTTTTGGATTTGCTTGTTATGGTTATGTGATAAAGGAGGAAGTGGTGACAGCAAATCAGAGCCTTGCAAATCTGTCATCTAATCAAATTGATCACTTGCCTTTAAAGCAATGTTTCTCAAACCTGTCCTCGTGACTAGCCAAAGGTGCATGTTTTGCAGGCAGCCTCACCTATGCACAAGTGGGTAATTAGTGTCTCACTCAGATACATGGAATCCACCTAGCTGAGACACTAATTACCCCACCTGTGCTTAGGTGAAGTTGCCTGCAAAACATGCACCGTTGGCGAGTCACGAGGATAAATATGCACTGCATTAGGTATAGACTGAGATACCCCCCTGGGATTTATAATTACCCGGGGCTTCCCCCAGCCCCATGTAGTCTCCCTCGCTCTCCATCTGGTTCAGTTGTAGTCTGGTCTGGTCGAGGACTACTGCTCATGGTCAGCCCTGACCGTGCGCCTCCTTGGTAGCGCTCCCGCTGCTCGCCAGCATCCTCGGAAACATTAGGGCTTCACTCCTCATGCATGAGTGGCTCCGGATTACTGCGCAGGCGTGCTTGAACGGGTGTAGCATGGCCCTGCTAGAGCCAGAAGAGGAGTGCAGCCCCGATGTTCCTGAGGGTCCCGGCAAGCAGCAGCCAGGTAAGTTCTTAGGTAAGTGTATTTCTTAACCACAGGTTCGCCTCGGGTACACTTTAAAGAAAACCAGAGACAATTTAACTAAGAATGTTATACATACCTGGGGCTTCCTCCAGCCCCATCCACACGGATCACTCCCATGCCGCCGTCCTCAGTCTTCTCCAGCTCCATCTTTCTGGTGGCTGCAAAAAGTTACGTAGAGGGCGCAGACTGGCCACGAGTGGCTGAAGTTACAGGACCCGGTACCGAAGAGAGAGAAGACTGCGAACGGCAGCGTGGGAGCGATCCATGCGGATGGGGTGGAGGAAGCCCCATGGATGTATAAAACTTTAAGTTAAACTCATCTCTGGTACACTTTAAGGCAGAGCCTGGCATGACACGCTCTGTCTTTTATATTGAAGCATGGCTGGATTTCGGGTAAGGCCACAAAGGCCATGGCCTACGGCACCAGGAAAGCAAAGGGCGGGCTGTGGGCAGCAGGGTGGCAGTAGCAGTAAGCCTGCAGAACATTTGTCCTGCTCCAAAGAGATTGCCTATATAGGTTAGTGGCTACCAACAGTCAGATCTGGCACTTGGGGTATGAAGGGGCAGCGAACGGGCACTTTTGAGCTGCCTGTCACTCCCCGAATGTGCCAAGGAGCTTACAATATAATCCCTGCCATCATATCACTAACTGTCCTCAGAGGAGTTTAAAATGCAATCCCTGCAATCATGTCACTAACCATCCTCAGTGGAGCCTACCATTTAATCCCTACCGTGTTGGGGGGGAGGGGGGGAGTTGTTATGATGCTGTCGGTCCGGGGGCAGCCGGTGATGATGGGCCTTGGGCGGTAAAAAGTACAAATCCGGCCCTGTATTGAATGTACTCTTTAGGTTACTCAGATTCTGCAATAAACACGTTATCTTGGGTCTAAGACTCTGAGGGTGACTTTGTAGTAGGCCTGAAAGATAAATCGAATTTAAATCGAAATCGCGATCACCAAGATCACAATTTCAGAATCGTCAAAGCGGCGAATATCGCGATCACGTCATTTCCACATGGGGGAAGTTTGAAGAAGCGCCTTCAAACTTTCCCAAAGTCCCGGTACCCACAGCGTTGGACATACCTTCCATCCTCTATCGCCCTCTGCCGCCTCTTGTGCTTAGCAAAACTTCGGGTTTCTGTATGTCACATGATATACAGGAAGTATGCCGTGCATTAGAGCCTGCAGGAGGCAAAGTGGATAGACATGCATCACTGGACTCGTGCTTGAAGCTATGTCCAGAACTGATGCAGCTTGGGGGACAGAGGAGGCACAGAGAGACACAGGAGACAGAGGGGGCACAAAGAGAGACACAGAGTGGGCACAGAGACACAAAGGAGGCAAGAGAGAGAGACCCAGAGGAGGCATGAAGAGGCAAAGGGGGCACAATTAGAGACGGGGACAGAGGGGGGACAGGCACAAAGGGGGGGGGGGGGGACAAGCTTGATTTGAAGGAAATCGTGAATCAAATCGAAATCGTAATTTTGGACAGAAATCGCTCAATTCAATTCTTTCCTAAAATCGTTCAGGCCTACTTTTTAGTTTTTCCGATTTGTGCTTCACCTCATATTCTGATCCTCTTCACTCCTTGCAGAGCGTTTCATCCCCCACAGTCTCCCGGCTGAGTAGAAAGGAGGGCAGAGATGCGGCTTGGGCCTCATGATACACAGTTTGTTTTGGGAGGCTGCAGAGAGCCAGCAGACATGAGCGCTGGTTCTGGGCAGTCGTGAGCCATTTCCTCCAGCAGCTTACCTCACATGTGGCTGTAACTGGGGCAGTTGTGGTAACCCTGATGTGGAAGTATCAGCCGTGCTGAGGGCTTAGGTATGACTCCAAAATTCAGGGATCTCAGTGACTTTTTGTGTATTACCAAATCTCAGAAACAAGAAACACTAGGGGACGGTCCCTGCCCATGCCAGCTTACAATCTATAGGGTAGTGGGATGGAGACACTTGGGGAGAAGACAAGGGGGTTAACAGATGACAAATTATCAGCTTGTTTGAACAGGTGTGTTTGAGAGTAGGTTTGAATCCAAGCTTGGAGCATGACGGGCAGCCTGTGGGAGAGAGTTCCAAAGGAGAGGTGATGCTCGAGAGAAGTCCTAGATGTGATATAAAAATTTAAAGGCGTTATAAGGCAAAAAAAAAATGAGTTTCAATTACCTGGGGCTTCTACCAGCCCCATGCAACCATCCTGTGCCCTCGTAGTCACTCATTGCTGCTCTGGTACCCCTCCGTCAGCTAGTTTAGTTTTTGCCGACCGCGGGCCGCATTGCGTAAATTTTTACGCATTCCCGCTGGTGCAGGAACATTAACACATACATTTTTACGCGCTAGTGGTTCAACGCGTACATTTGTACGCGTTGCATCACTAACGCGTAAAAATGCGTTAATGTTCCCTCACCAGCGGGAATGCGTAAAAATGTACGCAATGCAGCCCGCCGACCCCGAGGTCGGCAAAAACTAAAATAGCTGCCAGCGGTGGACTGGAGCAGCAGTGAGTGACTACGAGGGCACAGGATGGCTGCATGGGGCTGGTAGAAGTCCCAGGTAAGTGAAACTCATTTTTATTTTTTTTTGCCTGACGATTCCTTTAACACTTTAAAGTGTCCCGGAGGTCAATCAAAAGGAAAAAATTATACATACCTGGGGCTTTCTCCAGCCCCCTTCAGGCAAATCAGTCCCTCGCCGTCCTCCTCTACCTAGTTCCTCCGGTAGATGCTCCATTATCTCGGCCAGTCGGCGCAGGGGCTGTGTGGCCACGCACGCTCCCCCTGTCGCGCTCCCACGTCCTGGAGGGCCGTGCTCCATGCGCAGTACGCCCCGACTGAGCGAGATGACAGGGCATCCACATGGCAAAGGAGGACAGCAAGGAGCCGATTAGCCTGAGGGTGGCTGGAGGAATTTTTTCCTGTTGATTGATCTCAGGTTTACTTTAGGGGCCTGATGCGCAAAATCGTGGTAAAACTGCCAGGCGTAGGCAGCGCATGCCAATATTACCCTAACTTCAGGCAAGTCTTGTGAGTTACACTATTAGCGTGACCCAGGGAACTTGAGTAGTGTGACCATTGCTACAGTAATGCACGTTACTAAGGAGCGGTACCATAGCAACAGCCATGCTACCCAAGTACCGCAGGTGGTGCTAATTATGTTACATGCGGTACTTGCTGATGGGAAGTAAGGGTAATATTGCCATGGGATGTCTGTGCACGGCAAGATTACTGCGATTTTATGCATCAGGTCCATAGTGAGAAAAGCACCTAACCTTTTTAGCTGACCGAAAGGAGACCCAAGGTTTACTTGGCCACTGACTGCAAGTTTGAGGCCTCTTGCAAACTACATATGATTCCGATATTTTTAATTTATTTTTTTGATTGCGATTAAAAGACGTAGCAGCGCGCAAGACTTTTTTTAATCGGAATAAAAAAATTGGACCGTATAAAAAAATCGGAATAGCATGTAGTGTGCAAGAGGCCCGAATCACCTAAAAAAAAAATCAGCCTCTTCTTATAGATCATAGATCAGATCCCATCAGCCATCAGTGAAAAGTCACAAAGAAAGGAGAATAACTAACATACCTTTTGGTCTGTTATTTTTTTCTTAAAGGACATCCGAGGTGAAAATAAACTCATGAGAAAAACAATTGTATCTATCCTCAGTCTCCTAAGAATAACATTTTTAAATATCCGCAACACACACAAATGCTCACTCCCAGCCAAAGCAATTTCATACCTTTATTTGGTCAGCAGGCGCCAGTCAGCCAATCAGGTGTACTGTTATACACCCTTTGCCTGCTGTACCAAATCTATCAGGAATTGCATGAATTGGGTAGCAATCAGGTTGGAGGATTCGGTTGGATGTAATCTTAGATTACGTCACTAGCAGGGCAGGCAGGTCTCCCCCAACGGCCCCCTCCCTAACCACTCACCTGTCAACGGCATCCTGGTAGCTGCAAAAAATATATTTAAAATCACAGGCACTGGTTCGCACGACAGCCAGGGGCCCCGGACTCTCACTGGCCGGGGCCCCTACACCACCATGCGATACCCAGAGGAAAGTGCGGGTGAGCCCTGGACCTCTCACCACCAGGGAATTCACCCCCACTGCCTCTAAACTGAATGCTAACTGCAACACACACAAATGCTCACTACCAGCCAAAGCAATTTCATACCTTTATTTGGTCAGCAAGCGCCAGTCAGCCAATCAGATGTACTGTTATACACCCTTTGCCTACCGTACCAAATCTAGCAGGAATTGCATAAATTGTGTAGCGTTCAGGTGGGAGGCTTCGTTGGACGTAATGTCGCTAGCAGGGACGCCCCATGCAGGCAGGTCTCCCACAACTGCATTTTTTAGATATCGCACAGTTTTATATTTATATCTAGTTTTTAGGTTTTTACTGTTTCATATTGTCTCTGCTCAATGACACCTTCATTGAAGTAGGCTAGAGCTCAAATCTATGAATTATTGACCCTTTTTATTTCTTACCTGCTCCAGGAAGCCATTCACTGACAGGAAAGTATTTTATAGCTGTAATTACTTATCAGTGAGGGTTATGTTATAGTCTGCCCTGGTCGCGACCCAGGCAGAAACTGTCATTTGCATACCTGATGTTCAACTTTTTTAGGCAGAGAAAGAAAAAAATGAACACAGCCTAGTTATTTATGTGCTTGGCATTGTACATACACGTCTATCTCATCATGTCACATGTCACCTCGTGTGTCCTTTAAAGAGAACCCGAGATGGGTCTGCATATAATACCCAGCCTCTGTAGCTATACTGTTTGCCCCAGTCTCCCCCCTGCGCTCTGCTGTACCCCCATAAATCAATCGCTGTGCTGGCGACATGCAGCGTGTCGCCAGCTGGCTGTTTACATCTGAAGTGTCAGTCTCTGCCGCTCCCCAGCCTCCTCCATAGCGCCGCTCCCCGCCTGCGTCACTTCCCTCCACGCTGATTGGAAGGTGGGGACGCAGGCGGGGAGCGGCAATATCGGAGGCTGGGGAGCAGCAGAGACTGACACTTCAGATGTAAACAGCCGGCTGGCGACACGCTGCATGTCGCCAGCATGGCGATTGATTTATGGGGGTACAGCAGAGCGCAGGGGGGAGACTGGGGCAAACAGTATAGCTACAGAGGCTGGGTATAATATGCAGACCCAGCCTCTATGCTTATTGGATTTTTAGAACCCACCTCTGGTTCTCTTTAAGCCTATCTTACACAGCTCTGCAGAAGAGGTCAGCACTATATAAATACATAATAATAATATTTACACAGTCTCCTTGCAACATCCCTACTTAGCACGGTGGCGTAGTGGTTAGCTCTCTCGCCTTGCAGCGCTGGGTTCCTGGTTCGAATCTCAGCCAGGGCACTATCTGCAAAGAGTTTGTATGTTCTCTCCGTGTCTGCGTGGGTTTCCTCCGGGCACTCCGGTTTCCTCCCACATTCCAAAAACATACAGATAAGTTAATTGGCTCCCCCTAAAAATTGTCCCTAGACTACAGTACTTACACTACATAATATAGACATATGGCAATGGTAGGGATTAGATTGTGAGCTTTTTTGAGGGACAGTTAGTGACAAGACAATATATATATATATATATATACACTGTACAGCGCTGTGTAATATGTCGGCGCTATATAAATACTAAATAATAATAATAATAATAATAATAATTATTATTATTATTTATATAGTGCTGACATCCATCAGAGGGTCTCACAATCTTATCGAAAACTGCCACCGGTCCTTTATTCCTCAAGCAGCTGCTTCTAAACCCGGATGTTGATAAAGCTGCCATGCATGAGATAATTACTGATTATTATATGCTAAATAATTAACAATATAATTTGTTAGCAGAATGGCCCCATAGCTACTGTAAATAAGCCACAAGTTATTGCACTCTTGACCACTAGATGGCAGTCCTGACAACGCAATATATCCATTACAGACAGCATTTAACTATACAGTACATTTCTGGTTGGTTGTGGTTTGCTATAACTTAAAGAGGCACTTAAAGGGACACTGTAGGGGGGTCAGGGGAAAATTAGTTGAACTTACCCAGGGCTTCTAATGGTCCCCCACAGACATCCTGTGCCCGCGCAGCCACTCACCGATGCTCCGGCCCCTCCTCCGGTTCACTTCTGGAATTTCAGACTGAAATTGTCTGAAAACCACTGTGCCTGCGTTGCCGTGTCCTCACTCCCGCTGATGGCACCAAGAGCGTACTGCGCAAGCCCAGTATGGTCTGTGCCTGCGCCGTGCGCTCCTCGTGACATCAGGGGAAGCAAGGACACGGCAACGCAGGCGCAGTGGTTTTTTTAGACTTTAAAGTCTGAAATTCCATTAGTGAACCGGAGGCGGGGCTGGAGCATCGGTGAGTGGCTGCGCCAACACAGGATGCCTGCGGGGGACCATTAGAAGCCCCGGGTAACTTCAACTCATTTTCCCCTGACCCCCCTACAGTATCCCTTTAAGTCACAAAAAAAATGAGTTTTACTCACCTGGCGCTTCCTGCAGCTGATCGGTGCCCTCGCCGTGTCTCTCTGATTCTCCCGACCCCGCCGGCGACCACTTTTGGTTTCGCCATCAGGACCCGACAGGCATGGGAACGTGAGTGATTCTTCGCGTTCCCAACCATAATTAAAACAGTAACATAATATACCTTCTTGACATACATATAAAAAAGTTAAGTCTCTAAGGTAACTATTTTATGGGTTTTTTTTAATTGTGTATTTTTTATTTAATTTTTTTACAAAAATTTTGGGGGGTAATTATTGGGGAGTGTGGGAGGTAAGGGGTTCATTTTAAATGTAAATAAATGAAAAACAAAATGTTTGTTCATTTAATTTTACTATTTGGCCACAAGATGTCCTCACACATATCTTCCGTATGGGTAGTATTACTACCCAAAACGGAAGTAATGCTTGGATCTGAAAGTATGGGATTTGTGAAAGACGGAGCCGTCTCGTAGACGGCGTCGGTCTTTCATACGGGGACTTAGATCAATGAACGGGAACTGTGTTCATTTATTGATCTCTGGGCTAATGGGCAGCGTCGGGAGCGCGCATGATCGGCCGTGGCGACGAGTGGCAGCAGGGGCAGCATTTTGGAAATGCTAAAGTAGTTAACATTGCCTTTTAACCACTTGATGACCGCAGTGTTAAACCCCCCTAAAGACCAGGCTCATTTTTGCAGCACTGGGCTGTGCAGGCTTTTCAGCCTCCTGCACAACCCAGCTAAGAAGCATGGCGATCGGACTCACCTCCTATTTTCGTCCCTAAGAGGACATGCTGCCGGAGGTGTCCGATCTCTGCTGTCACTTTTTTTTTTCCTTCTGCCTCATAGAGGCACTCTCTCCCTCCGTCCCTCTCCTTCCTCCCTCCCCTCCACCTATTTGGTTGAACAGGACGGCGATCCGTCCTGTTCTCCTCCGGATGGCGATCCCCGGCCAATCAGAGGCCGGGGATCGCCGATCTTGTACAGCACTGCTGGAGAACACAGCGCTGTACTGATGTAAACAAAGGGGATTTCTTTCCCCTTTCGTTTACAAATAGTCTGCTAGCCACGATCGGCGGCTAGCAGGCTAATCACAGAGCTCCGCACCGTGAACGGGCAGGGAACGATCGCGCATGCGCACTGCCGTTCCTTGGGAAACTGCAGCTCCAGGGCTGCCGCCGCGGTCGAGGCCCATTGGCGTGACGTGGTCGTTAGGTAGTTAAGTAATAAAGTGGACCTGAACTGTTGCACAGGACAGAAGGAAAAGAGAGAAATGCACTGTTTATATTTAGAATGATTAGCCTTTCTAATTCCCCCTCATATTCAAGTAATCACTTGTGTACACTTATGTGCAAATGTAATTTGAGTCCTCGGCAGACACAGCTAATATGTAAACACAGGATGTTAACCCTTTGTCTGCTTCCATGAAAGCAGGAAGCAGACACTGCAGCTTTATTGCTGGTGTTCTGTAAGCTGTAGCAAAGAAATGTTTTTCTTTAAAGGTTATTATATACTGTTGCTTATCTTTTAGAGCAGAGGAAGTTTTGAGTTCAGGTCCACTTTAAGGCTGAATCCTCTCCCCCAGGGCATACAGCCAGTTTTGGGAATGCATAGCTCACTGCCAGTTGGAATGCTGAGGTAACTTTTATAACATTAAATTATAAACATATTTGCACAGTACTGATCCGTGCAGCAACTTTTTAGCCATTGTTAGTTCCTTGAACCATCAGTGTCGTCCATCAAGACGGAGGTTTAACCTGTGTGTGGCACTGCGGGGAATGAGCTGTACAGACACATCGCTCTCCTATAGCAGAGCGATCACTAGTAACTCCGGCATTTCCTAATTACATCCATTCATCCAAGAAGCAGAAGCCTGGCGTTTCCTTTTTAGAAAAGTAAACGCAATTCAGGAAGTGCCAACTTTAGTAGTGATTGTCTTAAATAGGAACTCTAAGGAGAGTAAAGGAGAGTATGGTATGAGAAAAAGGAGAAGAGATAAGCAAAAGAGAGAAAATAATCAGCTTAGCATATCATTGTGGTGTAGAAAAAATGCCTCATGCAGGATGGGAGGAATCATGTTTACTACTGGCACGCAGAGCTAGAGGTTTCTTTCTTTCAATTCCCATAGTTGAAGACACGCCTCTTTTTTCTTATATACTCAAGTTTATCCAGATCGCTTAGGGCCCTGTTTCAAACTGGAAATCACTGCAAAATCCCCGCTTTTTTGCTGCAGTTCCATTTGTGATTCTCTGTCAGGGAGCGATTCTTGTTCTCTGAAGTGGAATCTCTGAATTTTCAGTGTGAAACAGACTGATGTTAATTCTGTGTTATTTTGTGCTATTTCTCTTCACAGGGCTGCTATGCCAGAGCTGTGTCTAAACCAGGCATGGGCAAACTCGGCCCTCCAGCTGTTACGGAACTACAAGTCCCACAATGCATTTGCCTTTATGAGTCATGACTGTGGCTGTCAGACTCCTGCAATGCATTATGGGACTTGTAGTTCCTTAACAGCTGGAGGGCCAAGTTTGCCCATGCCTGGTCTAAACCCTGCACCTGCTGCTGCTATTTCTCTGCACTCCACTCGGCTGCTATGCTGGAGCTGTGTCTGATCCTGTGCTGCTGCTGCTGCTGCTGCTGCTGCTATTTCTCTGCATTCCACTAGGCTGCTATGCCGGAGCTGTGTCTGATCCTGTGCTGCTGCTATTTCTCTGCACTCCTCTAGGCTGCTATGCTGGAGCTGTGTCTGATCCTGTGCTGCTGCTGCTATTTCTCTGCACTCCACTAGGCTGCTATGCCGGAGCTGTGTCTGATCCTGTGCTGCTGCTGCTATTTCTCTGCACTCCACTAGGTTTCTATTCTGGAGCTGTGTCTGATCCTGTGATGCTGCTGCTATTTCTCTGCACTCCACTAGGCTGCTATGCCAGAGCTGTGTCTGATCCTGTGCTGCTGCTGCTATTTCTCTGCTCTCCAATAGGCTGCTATGCCGGAGCTGTGTCTGATCCTGTGCTGCTGCTGCTATTTCTCTGCACTCCACTAGGTTTCTATTCTGGAGCTGTGTCTGATCCTGTGATGCTGCTGCTGCTGCTATTTTTCTGCACTCCACTAGGCTGCTATGCCGGAGCTGTGCCTGATCCTGTGCTGCTGCTGCTATTTCTCTGCACTCCACTAGGCTGCTATGCCGGAGCTGTGTCTGATCCTGTGCTGCTGCTGCTGCTGCTATTTCTCTGCATTCCACTAGGCTGCTATGCCGGAGCTGTGTCTGATCCTGTGCAGCTGCTGCTGCTATTTCTCTGCACTCCACTAGGCTGCTATGCCGGATCTGTGTCTGATCCTGTGCTGCTGCTGCTGCTATTTCTCTGCACTCCACTAGGCTGCTATCCTGGAGCTGTGTCTGATCCTGTGCTGCTGCTGCTATTTCTCTGCACTCCACTAGGCTGCTATGCTGGAACTGTGTCTGATCCTGTGCTGCTGCTGCTATTTCTCTGCACTCCACTAGGCTGCTATGCTGGAACTGTGTCTGATCCTGTGCTGCTGCTGCTGCTGCTATTTCTTTGCACTCCACTAGGCTGCTATGCTGGAGCTGTGTCTGATCCTGTGCTGCTGCTGCTGCTATTTCTCTGCACTCCACTAGGCTGCTATGCTGGAGCTGTGTCTGATCCTGTGCTGCTGCTGCTATTTCTCTGCACTCCACTAGGCTGCTATGCCGGAGCTGTGTCTGATCCTGTGCTGCTGCTGCTATTTCTCTGCACTCCACTAGGCTGCTATGCTGGAGCTGTGTCTGATCCTGTGCTGCTGCTGCTATTTCTCTGCATTCCACTAGGCTGCTATGCCGGAGCTGTGTCTGATCCTGTGCTGCTACTGCTGCTATTTCTCTGCACTCCACTAGGCTGCTATGCCGGAGCTGTGTCTGATCCTGTGCTGCTGCTGCTATTTCTCTGCACTCCACTAGGCTGCTATGCCGGAGCTGTGTCTGATCCTGTGCTGCTGCTGCTATTTCTCTACTCTCCACTAGGCTGCTATGCTGGAGCTGTGTCTGATCCTGTGCTGCTGCTGCTGCTATTTCTCTACTCTCCACTAGGCTGCTATGCCAGAGCTGTGTATGATCCTGTGCTGCTGCTGCTGCTATTTCTCTACTCTCCACTAGGCTGCTATGCCAGAGCTGTGTATGATCCTGTGCTGCTGCTGCTATTTCTCTGCACTCCACTAGGCTGCTATGCCGGAGCTGTGTCTGATCCTGTGCTGCTGCTTCTATTTCTCTGCACTCCACTAGGCTGCTATGCCAGAGCTGTGTCTGATCCTGTGCAGCTGCTATTTCTCTGCACTCCACTAGGCTGCTATGCCGGAGCTGTGTCTAATCCTGTGCTGCTGCTGCTGCTGCTGCCATTTCTCTGCACTCCACTAGGCTGCTATCCCTGAGCTGTGTCTGATCCTGTGCTGCTGCTGCTATTTCTCTGCACTCCACTAGGCTGCTATGCGGAGTGGTGTCTGATCCTGTGCTGCTGCTGCTGCTATTTCTCTGCACTCCACTAGGCTGCTGTGCCGGAGCTGTGTCTGATCCTGTGCAGCTGCTGCTGGTATTTCTCTGCTCTCCACTAGGCTGCTATGCTGGAGCTGTGTCTGATCCTGTGCTGCTGCTGCTATTTCTCTGCACTCCTCTAGGCTGCTATGCCGGAGCTGTGTCTGATCCTGTGCTGCTGCTATTTCTCTGCACTCCACTAGGCTGCTATGCCGGAGCTGTGTCTGATCCTGTGCTGCTACTGCTGCTATTTCTCTGCACTCCACTAGGCTGCTATGCCGGAGCTGTGTCTGATCCTGTGCTGCTGCTGCTCCAGCTCCTGTGCTGCTGCTGCTATTTCTCTGCACTTCTCTAGGCTGCTATGCCAGAGCTGTGTCTGATCCTGTGTTGCTGCTGCTGCTATTTCTCTGCACTCCACTCGGCTGCTATGCCGGAGCTGTGTCTGATCCTGTGCTGCTGCTGCTGCTATTTCTCTGCACTCCACTAGGCTGCTATGCTGGAGCTGTGTCTGATCCTGTGCTGCTGCTGCTGCTATTTCTCTGCACTCCACTAGGCTGCTATGCCGGAGCTGTGTCTGATCCTGTGCTGCTGCTATTTCTCTGCTCTCCGCTAGGCTGCTATGCCGGAGCTGTGTCTGATCCTGTGCTGCTGCTATTTCTCTGCACTCCACTAGGCTGCTATGCTGGAGCTGTGTCTGATCCTGTGCTGCTGCTATTTCTCTGCTCTCCACTAGGCTGCTATGCCGGAGCTGTGTCTGATCCTGTGCTGCTGCTGCTGCTATTTCTCTACACTCCACTAGGCTGCTGTGCCGGAGCTGTGTCTGATCCTGTGCTGCTGCTGCTATTTCTCTGCTCTCCACTAGGCTGCTATGCTGGAGCTGTGTCTGATCCTGTGCTGCTGCTGCTATTTCTCTGCACTCCTCTAGGCTGCTATGCCAGAGCTGTGTCTGATCCTGTGCTTCTGCTGCTATTTCTCTGCACTCCACTAGGCTGCTATGCTGGAGCTGTGTCTGATCCTGTGCAGCTGCTGCTATCTCTCTGCACTCCACTAGGCTGCTATGCCGGAGCTGTGTCTGATCCTGTGCTGCTGCTGCTATTTCTCTGCACTCCACTAGGCTGCTATGCCAGAGCTGTGTCTGATCCTGTGCTGCTGCTGCTATTTCTCTGCACTCCACTAGGCTGCTATGCTGGAGCTGTGTCTGATACTGTGCTGCTGCTGCTATTTCTCTGCACTCCACTAGGCTGCTATGCTGGAGCTGTGTCTGATCCTGTGCAGCTGCTGCTATCTCTCTGCACTCCACTAGGCTGCTATGCCGGAGCTGTGTCTGATCCTGTGCTGCTGCTGCTATTTCTCTGCACTCCACTAGGCTGCTATGCCAGAGCTGTGTCTGATCCTGTGCTGCTGCTGCTATTTCTCTGCACTCCACTAGGCTGCTATGCTGGAGCTGTGTCTGATCCTGTGCTGCTGCTGCTATTTCTCTGCATTCCACTAGGCTGCTATGCCGGAGCTGTGTCTGATCCTGTGCAGCTGCTGCTATTTCTCTGCTCTCCACTAGGCTGCTATGCTGGAGCTGTGTCTGATCCTGTGCTGCTGCTGCTATTTCTCTGCACTTCACTAGGCTGCTATGCTGGAGCTGTGTCTGATCCTGTGCAGCTGCTGCTATTTCTCTGCTCTCCACTAGGCTGCTATGCTGGAACTGTGTAGCTGCTGCTATTTCTCTGCTCTCCACTACACTACTACGCCAGAGCAGCAGCAGCTGATATGATGTAATGTGATGTCATTACCCACAAGGCTGTGCATCAAAGGCTGCATTTTAATTAATCTTTAATGTATGTACACTAATGCCGTGCATACACGGCTCGTTTCTTGCGCCGGATCGAGCTAGCGGCTCGTTGCCGGCGCATCCCCGCGTGTGCACGCAGATCGATTGCCGCTCGTTTCCGCCGGCGCTGCCTTATCACCGCTTGATTCTCTGCCATTGTCCGCCGGCGGGGATCGAGTGGGCGCGGGTCGAGCGGCATGATCGGGCCAGCTGAATATTATCAGCTGGCCGGATCAGCTGGTCGATACACGGTACAGAAACGTACCGTGTATCCCCAGCATAAGAGTCAGTGTTCTGAAGCCAGTAGAAAAAATACTTTGTCTCCGAATACGGTGGCATATTGCTTAGTGCTCTAGCCTTGCAGCGCTGGGTCCCCGATTCAAATTCCAGCCAGGGCACTATCTGCATGCAGTTTGTATGTTCTCCCCGTGTCTGTGTGGGTTTCCTCCAGACAGGTTTCCTATAGCGACAGTTAGACAAGACAATATACTCTGTACAGTGCTGCAGAAGATGTCAGCGCTATATAAGTACTAAATAATAATAAGGGTTTCTGATGCTGAAACCAGGATAATTAAGGTTAACATCTCTACTGGGCCTCTTTAATAGATTTAACGGGGGCTGGAATCCTTGTCCAGTAATCTTTGAGCATTCCCCTCAATGTGATTGGCCTGCCCATTAAGACTGCGAGGCATCGTCTGATGGAGAAGACACAACATTTCAACGATCCAAAATCTCAGTCTTACAGATGTGGTTATGAAAGGTTTTCTTCACAATCATCACATTTGTAAGTCTCACTAGTTGTCATGACGTTATAATGGACAACTTCTGCTTCCTGTTTTCTCTTCTGTGGTTTCTTATGAAAATAAGTAGGAGAGACCATCTCTTGTTCTGATGCTTCTCAACTGAAGTCAGAAAATGCAATCAAGATTTTTGGCTGAAGCTGGCCTTGAACTACTTCTGTCTCACCAGACTGCTTACATCTCCATCCATCTGATTGTAGTCAGTCCATCTTCTCCTTCTCCATTTGTTGTAGATGAGGTGCACAGCTCCCAACTGTCCCTCTTTTGGCGAGACAGTCCCTCTTTGCTAACCCAGTCCCTCTTTCTCCCTCGCTTGTCCCTCTTTCAGGACTCATGTACAGAGCTATGTGAATATATGTATTTTTCTACTGAAAAAATGTGTTTGACTCAAAATTTATTCCTAGCCTTTTAAATTAATATATTTAATATTTTTAAATGTAAATATATAAGACAATGAACCAGGATAGAAAGGACCAGTAAGGTTTGAATTATAAAATAACATTTGGTATGGTATGCATGACTATGGGTGTGCTGGGGCCGTGATAAGGGGTGTAGAAGGGGCATGGTTTAAATGTCCCCTTTTCAGGGCCTTTGCTAGGATCCTAAGAGATCCAGGGCACTTTTGGGGACTCCAGCTGAAAAATAGGTGTGGCCATGCACCAGAATTTGGGTGTGGCCATGGGTGGAGCCAAATTTACATGTACTTAACAGCGGTCTAAGTAAGCCTGCCCAGCAAAATGTTGGATGAAGCTCCCTTCTACATTAATGCAACACCCCCCTCCCCCCCCCCCCCCCCCCCTAAATTGCAGCATATCACATAGATAGGGAGAGTTACCTGGCTTCTGTGCTGGCTGGTCTGGCTTTGTGATGGGCGAGCTGGCCTGCTGCCAGCCCCGCCCTCATGGAATTACATGGCCTTCTAGTGAACCCCTTCCCATTGAGGCACCAGAACTCCCAGCATGCCCATAGAAGAACCACAGCTCCCTGCATGCCCCCATAAAGGCATCACAGCACCTAGCATGGCATCACAGCACCCAATATGCTCACATAGAGGCACCCAGCATACCCCCCATCTCCATGTGTTGTTGTGGCATCCTGGATGCTGCGGTGCCATGCTGGGTGCTAATGTGCCTCTATGGGGCATGCTGGGTAGTGAGTGGTGCCCTGCTGGGTGTTGTGGTGCCTCTACTCTGCCTGGCGGACATCCGAGGCACCCCAGAATAGATCCGGGGCACGTGCCACTAGCAACGCCCCTGCCCCTTTCTCTTCTCAAAAAGTTGGGAGGTATGGAGGTGATGGCTGAAGTTGCACACTTGGACATACAGCACTACTTAGGAACCTCAGGTGATTAAGCACTACTTAGGGACCTCTGTTTTGATAAAACAGTGAGGGAGAATCATGTGTAAGATTTCTGACCAGAACCAAAGTATAGTAAGGTGCTAGAGGGGTGTGGCCAAATCAAGCAAACTGGTGCAGCAACCCTGTGCTCCATTCACTGTGCAAAAGCTAGTGGTATTTATTTACACAATGCACAGCAAAATTCATGCATCAAAGTCTCCAACAAAGGATAAAGTACATTAACAAACTGGTTCAAAAAGAAGGTAGTGGTGGACTTACCTCCTATTAGATGATCCAAATTGTCAGCTTTTAAAAAGGAACTTTTATTGAATACTTATAAAACTCCAAAAACTATGACGCGTTTTGCGGGATGCAACCTGCTTCTTCAGGCAAATATAGGAGTTTCTTCAAGGAGTTTCTCCGTAAACGCTTGGCGCCTCCGTCCACGCAATCCAACTCATGTAAAGCCAATTATGTCATGGTGATCTCTTATATCAGTGGTCCTCAAACTAAGGCCCGTGGGCCGAATGTAGCCCCCTGAGGCTTTTTTACCGGCCCCCCCACACAAAATGTATTATAGCCGCAGTCAGCTACATCTTTAAATATTGGTGGTCTGCATATATAATGAAGCCAGAAAAGCAGTAAGTCGCTGGCTGGAAGGGGGTAAAATTGGTCTGTGGTCTTTCATTTTCCAAAGACTATGGTCTGATGTGTGTATGAGCCTTTAGTCAGTGTTTCTCAAACCTGTCCTTGTTACTCCCCAATGGTACATGTTTTGCAGGCAGCCTCACCTATGCACAGGTGGGGTAATTAATGTCTCAGCTACAAAGGGCTCTATTCACAAAACCATGTGCGGTAATGTTTTTTTGGTCGTAAACTTACTGCCTGAGGAAAACACCGAAAAATTTCCACATTCACTAAAAATGTTCCACGTTTCCCGCATGCGGGAACAATGCGTAAAAACATTTGGGAAACATGCGTAATTACATAGTAAACATGCGGAAACCATGCGGAAAAAAAGTTGCATAAAAAAACTTGTCCAAAAAAAAAAAATTAAAGTCCACCAAACACAGCACTCAAGGCTCCAGACTCCATTTAAGTCAATGGGAAGCGAAATATATCACCAAGTACTAGCAGGTGATAAAAATTCGGTAGTTAAGTCAGAAATAAGGCGCCTCTTTTTTTTGTGAATTTGGATTTTTTGCGGAAACTACTGACTTTTGCGGACTTTTACCGCATTTTTTACGCATGCGGGTAATTAATGCGTAAAATTTTACGCATGCAGTAAATTTCATGCGTAAACATTTGTGAATGTGAAGATGTTTTTTTTTCAGTCGGGAATTTACCGCAAGTGCATTTCCGCATGCGGAAAATCATTGAGAATAGAGCCCATTGAATCCACCTGGCTGAGACACTAATTACCCCACCTGTGCAGACGGGAGGTTGCCTGCAAAACATGCACAGTTGGGGAGTCACGAGGACAGGTTTGAGAAACACTGATCCAAGTCATGCCTCTTTATATAGACATTTTAGTGCAGGGATGCTGGTAAATGTAGTCTTGCATCTATTCCTCTTACTTATTTGGTTGTCATAAGGTCACAGTTGATTTACCCGCTCACCAGAAGAGTCCTGAGAGGAGAGAGCTCTACTGCTGATTAACATACTTTTGGCCAATGAAACCGTTGGCGGAGAAAACTCACAAGAGTGTCTCACTCAGCTCTGCTTTCCGTTTGTGTTGTGTATTCACCCCCCAAGCCCCCCCAAACACCCCCCCCCCCCCCCCCCCCCCCCGCTAGCTGCCTTATCAGTGGTCTGTGTCTCTGTGCTCCCTCTCTTCTGCAGCTGCTGTTCTCTGTGATTTTTCTAATAACCTCCTCTGACAATGATCCGTTTCTGTGTCAGAGGATTTACATAAGCCTGTCCCTGTAGCGGTGTGTTAATATTCATGTTTGCACAGGGAAAGATAAGCGCCGTTCCATCTAATGATCCAGCAAGGGCTGGGACAGCGTTCTGTCTGAAATTAGGTCACTCCGCTGTAGCGCTTCCCAAATTCCTGGCGCTCAGAGCGAGCCGACTTACTAAGTATCTGCCGGATTCTGGCAGACTGACGGCAGCGTGGCCTGAAATATCACACAAACCCCAGTCTGTGGCTGAATCCCACTATCACTAAAGGTGGCCACACACCATACAATTTTTTAAATATCTGTTAAATGTAAGAATTGCAATCAATTTTTCTGACTGATTGTAACATTTCAAAAATATGACCAATGTACCACACAACTATGTTAATTTTTTTCCTCAATTATGATAAAAATGATTGGAAACTCAGAAAATTGCTAGGGTGTGTATATTAATAAATTGACAATCCAACACACACCATATAATCTTTAGTAGAAATTGAAAAGAAATATCTGGCATTTCGGATCGTTTTAAATCGAAAAAAAAAACGAGAAATCCGATCAGATTTTTCAGTCGAATGAAAACAAAGCTTTCGATTTTTTTCAAGAGATACGATTGTTTTTATCGAATTGCTGTAAAATCGGATCATTTTATTGTATCGTGTGTGGCCACCTTTAGAAGAGAGTCTAAGGAAGTAACTTGCTACAAATACTAAGGAAGGTGAGAAATCCACTAGTCCTCACACAGGCAGATCAGATGTTTCTGACAAAAATCTCACAAGATTAGCTGCATGCTTGATTCAGGTGTGCGATTCAGACACTACTGATGCCAAAATGATCAAGTAACTGGTATTGTTTAACCTATATTGGTTCCTGGACGTAGAAACTACGTCCAGGCACCATGTGCGCTCCCGCGGCCAATCGCGCGCGTACACGCGCACTCCCGGGCCGCGGATCTTTAGCCTAGGAATCAGTGAATCGGGCCATGGTGCCCGATCGCTGATTCCTCTCCCCTGCAGAAAAAGCGAAAGCTTCTCTCGGAAGCTTCGCTTTTTCTGGCTGTTGCGTCCCCCATGCGTCTCTCTAAGCGTGTGTTACGCTTAGAGTGACGTCATGTAAACACACTCATGGCCGCCATCTTGTGGCCAAAAAGTAAAACTACAACTAAAAGTAAAAAAAATAAAACTCAACACACATTTACATTCTAAAACTACTGTTTACATCCCACCCTCCCAAAAATACCCTAATAAAATGTTTAATAAAAAAAAAAATACAATAAAAAACAAACAAACATGTAAATATTTACCTAAGGGTCTAAACTTTTTAAATATCAATGTAAAGATGAAATATCTCTCTATTTTTTTATTTTAAACTTGTAAATAGTGATAGATGCAACATGGAAAAAATGCACCTTTATTTCCAAATAAAATATTGTCGCATTACATTGTGATAGGGATATAATTTTAATGGTGTAATAACCGGGACATATGGCAAATACAATACGTGAGTTTTAATTATGGCGGCATGTATTATTTTAAAACTATAATGGCTGAAAACTGAGAAATAATGATTTTTTTCTGTTTTTTTCCTATTCTTCCTGTTAAAATGCATTTACAGTAAAGTGGCTCTTAGCAAAATGTACCCCCCAAAGAAAGCCTAATTGGTGGTGGAAAAAACAAGGTATAGATCAGTTCATTGTGATAAGTAGTGATAAAGTTATAGGCTAATGAATGGGAGGTGAACATTGCTCAAGTAAAAACGACAGAACGCGAATGGGTTAAAAGGAAATAAATATATGTCAGCCTCCTTATGTCTCTCACCTCGGGTTCCTTTTAAAGTACATCTGAACGGAGAGGGATATTGAGGCTGACATATTTATTTCCTTTTAAACAATACAGAGTGCCTGGCTATGCTGCTGAGCCTTCTAATACTTTTAGCCACAGACCCTTAACAAGCAGGCCAATCAAGTGTTTCTGACTGAAGTCTGGCTGGTATATGAATCACCTCCAGTATAAAATCACCCTAAAAGTCATTTTAGGTGGCAAAACTTGAAAATGTTTAGCCAACTTCAGTGAACAACCATGTAAAACTTCTGGTCATAATGTTATAGGTTAGCTTTGAATAGAGAGGGGGCAGAAGAGACCATTTATCAGAGTGTAGTATCCAGGCTTCACTTATTTTAGTCAACTGTCAACCCCCCCCCCCCCCCCCGCTAATTAGTAATGGCCGGCGGCGATCAGACCCCCCCAGCAGGACATCCCCCTAGTGGGGAAAAAAGGGGGGAAGTCTGATCGCCATGCCACAATCCTGATCGGTGCAGAGCCCACGCGGCACCGATCATTGCAAAATCCCTTGGTCCTTAAGTGGTTGGGATACTGTTAATCCTTGGTTATCTCTCCTACGAGCGCCTACCAGTTCTAGTAGTTAGCCCAGGCATGGGCAAACTTGGCCCTCCAGTTGTTAAGGAACTACAAGTTCCACAATGCATTTGCCTTTAGCTGTAAGACTCCTGCAATGCATTGTGGAACTTGTAGTTCTTTAACAGCTGGAGGGTAAAGTTTGCCCATCCCTAAATTAGCCTAAACCCCTAGCTTATGGGACATAGGACTAAGGTCCTCCTTGGTCCAAAAAAAGTCCTTTTTCCGAGTAGCGACCACGATTGTCCAAGGCCGAGTGGGGGCGGTAATTTCCCCACATGTGCAGAGGAGTGGTTGCCTCATTCAGCAACCCACCTTTGTGAGTATACTTCTTGTTGTCCTATCGATTATCCTGGTAACCTAACGATATTGCGCCAGATTGGGCTCCCGGATCTCTCTGGTTTTTTTTCTCCTTACAAATCTACATGGTTATTGTTAGTTTCTGACACCCAGCAGCCGGAACCTCCAAGGCAGAAGACAGCTGGGGAGGTTGCGGCTGCTGAGGAGATTGCAGAGTCTTTATCTCTCTGTAAGGATTGTTGTTTCTGATTTGCAGATGATTCCTGTACCCCTACCACGTCAGTACGGACATCTGCCAGTGAAGACAGGAGAGATGTGAGGAAAAGTATCCAGAGGCCACAGATCCACATGCAGCAGCTGGAGACCTCCCCCATCCGCTTCATGCCTTTCCCCAGAGAAAGCCCCGCCCACACCCTCATAAAGATGGTGAGTACATGCCTGAATATGGAAGACAAAATCCTGGCATACTACTGCAATTGTATACACTTAAAGGGATACTGTAGGGGGGTCGGGGGAAAATGAGTTGAACTTACCCGGGGCTTCTAATGGTCCCCCTCAGACATCCTGTGTTTTCGCAGCCACTCACCGATGCTCCGGCCCCGCCTCCAGTTCACTTCTGGAATTTCTGACTTTAAAGTCAGAAAACCACTGCGCCGGCACGCCCGTGTCCTCGCTCCCGCTGATGTCACCAGGAGTGTACTGTGCAGACACAGACCATACTGGGCCTGCGCTGTGCGCTCTTGGTGACATCAGCGGGATCGAGGACACGGCAACGCAGGCGCAGTGGTTTTCTGTCTTTAAAGTCAGAAATTCCAGAAGTGAACTGGAGGCGGGGCCGGAGCATCGGTGAGTGGCTGCGCCAACACAGGATGTCTGCGGGGGACCATTAGAAGCCCCGGGTAAGTTCAACTCATTTTCCCCCGACCCCCCTACAGTATCCCTTTAAGGGGCCCATACACCTAACGATTTTCCGCGCCGATATACAGCCGTTTCGATCACAGTGATGGAAACGGCTGTAAAATCGCCACGCATACCGCTGACAGAACGATGGATTTCCGTCCGAAATCCATTGTTCCCATCGATCCATCCGTGCGGAAGATTTTTTTCGAGCCGCGGCGGGTCGGGTGTGCGTCGATAGCGGCGTTCGAATGCCCGACGACCGACGCAATGCAGCGGGTATACATTACCTGTTCCGCCGGCGCGAGTCCCGCTGTCACTGCTGTTCCGTCTCCGCGCTGGTCTGGTCTTCGGCATGCTTCACTTCTTCCTGCCCGGCAGGAAGTTTAAACAGTAGAGCACCCTCTACTGTTTTAACTTCCTGCTGGGCAGGAAGAAGTGAAGCATGCCAGAGACCAGACCAGCGCGGAGACCGAGCAGCGGTGTCCAGGGGACTCGCGCCGGTGGAGCAGGTAATGTACGCGGGGCGGGGAGCGGCGGCAGCACCACCACCACCACAGATTGTGAACGGTTTCAAGCTGAAATCGGTTCACAATCTGTTTGCAGTAAAGGTGGCCATACGATCCCTATCTGATCAGATTCGATCAGAGAGGGATCTATCTGTTGGTCGAATCTGATGGCAAATCGACCAGTGTATGGCCACCTTAAGGTATAACTCAACAGCAGCTAGTTTACTATCAGTACTGGAACACAGTAACATCTTATACTGTATATACTGGAGGAGATACATACTTCAGTATTATAGAATAGGCCTAAAATCAGTAATACAGTATAATATTGTCATAATAAACTGGTATAGTAAACATTTAGGTATAGTAAACTACCTCTCCTGGTCCCGGCCAATCTCCATTACACATCTATGGGAGCAACATCTGGTATAGTAGTTGGCCCCTACGCAACACTAGAGTTGGGCCGAACAGTTCGCCTGGCGAACCTCTCTGGGCCTCTTACTACTTCCGGGTCGCAATGACCCGGAGTAGTACGCCTGCGCTGCCCGGCGGAGCGCGCCCTAGATCGCGCTCCTGTTGCCGGGCGCTCTCTGCGCATGAGCGTGACGTCACTCATGACGTCACGCACATGCGCAGAGAGTGCCCGGCAACGGGAGCGCGATCTAGGACGCGCTCCGCCGGGCAGCGCAGGCGTACTACTCCGGGTCATTGCGACCCGGAAATAGTAAGAGGCCCATGAATTTAGAGATGTTCGCCGGCGAACGGTTCGGGAACCGTTCGCCACATCTCTACGCAACACTGACTCTGGATATACTAAGCAGTGGGCAGTGCATGCCTCATATGTCAGTGTGAAACCCATAGTCAGCTGCTCTCTTCAGGCTGGTTGCAGGTGAGTTGATACCTGATAACATTTGTAAGACAAGAAGAATGGCCCCGGCGCTGGATACACAGCACTGTACAAATAAGCAGGCTGGGGAATGAGGAATAATGTGAATGTAAACAAAAGAGGATGCAGCGTTATCGCTTCCACTTTCCAATCACCGATAAAAGTATCGTCACAGTTCTTTCACGGAATTGTACACACTCCCGGGTATCTCTTCCCTTATTAGCGATGACACTCCTGGTAGCGTGTGGAGCACAGTACAGGCTGCTTTCACTTCTAGCTCCTATCAGAGCGGGCCTACTCACTGCAAGGCTAAGTAGAGTAGAGTGCCAAATCCTGTCCGCGGAGCTATCAGAGCCACTCATGACGGATGCGAGTGGCTTATTTTGATTGGCTGAATTTTGAAGAGAGGCTTCACGATTGGCTCAAGTGTGAGCAGAAAGTTTTGCAGGACACATGCTGCAAGTCCCACCCGCTGAGGTATCGGAGCCACTCACAGAACGCGAGTGGCTGCCTCTATTCAGTCATAGCTGCAATTTTTAAGGAGCTTTGGATACTGTACAAGTAATTTGTCCAGCCTGGCTCTACAGCCCTAAGGTATCCTTACCTTGTAATCCACCAAATGTGCGAGTGCTTGTACTGTCCCTCCAATGGGAGGACAGAGTTGGTCCTTTACAGCAGAGAATGTACCAGGACATGCTGGGCCATTTCTAGGACAATTTCTGATATAGTAAACCAGTTTTCCTGGTCCCTTCGAGTTTACTATAACGAGATTATACTGTACAGGTAATTTACATTATTGATTAAAAAAAAATCCAATCTGAGACATTGTAAGCACTCTCAAACCAAAACTGAGAAAGTGAGAAAAAAAGTCAGATACTTACCTATGGAGAGGGAAGGCTCTGGATCTTATAGAGCCTCCCTGGCCAGTGTTGTCACCCATGTAGCATGTGTTCAACCAAGTGGTCAAATCCACCTTCAGGGACCCTTGGAAGGCTTCAGGAGCACTCAGTCGTCTCCATACTGCACATGACCAGGCTTTTACAGAGCTGCTGGTCTTTGGAAGCACTCGGGGGAGCTGCCTTTCCAAGGACTCCCGGAGGCAGCAAGTCCAAACGGCGGATAGGACAATGCAGGGGCATTCAGGTCCAAGTCATAGATTGTGCTCACCTCTTCCTGCTTCCCTAGGCTGCTCCCATTGGCTGACTCATCACCTTCAGTCACCTGAGAGATAAAACTGCAGCCCAGGGCCCCATCTCTGGAAAGTGTTTTGCTTGTTGCCCATGGCAACAAGTCAGTATTATTTGTTTGTTGCATCAATTTTTCTCTGATTGGAATCTGACCAGAGAGGGGTTGATTTTTACCACACGCACACCACATCGATTTTCAAAACATTTCGACAGGAGTCATATATTTTTAGTTATGTTACTAAAGAGAACCTGTTAAATAAACGCATGAGATAAACAGTTGTTTAACAATCTAGAATCCTAACATTGGACATTCTTGTATTGTTGTCATTTGGTCATCAGCTGCATTTTGCTTATACTTATGATGTGTCAAATACAGGTCAACTCAGAGGAAGATCAGAAGAGACCAAGCCCCGTCTTCTGCAAGACAGTTAGATGTGAGCCTGGTCATACTGCCTCTCTCCAATACCATCACATTGTAGCTGAAGACTTTCAACATCCATTTACCATGCCTTCACCAAGAAATGATTTTAGCCCAAGCAGGCTATATGGACCAAGCCGAGATAAGGAAAAGCACCATCAATCAGTACACATGGATAACCCTCAGTCAAGGTGGACGTTATTCCCTGATAATGTGTTGAACACCCATAGTTTTCAGGAAGAAAATCACCTTACACGTCTTAGGCAAGATCGTGTAAGTAGACAGCCCTTCGTAGACATGTCCTCGGAACATATCTGTACATCACAGCAAAGAGCCAGGAACAGCTCTTACAGAGAGATCGTACATTCCTTTGATGTTCTCCATAATGTACAGAATTTACCTGCCACCAAAATGTTTGGAGCGCCCCCTCTGGAGTCCAGGACATGCTACCCTAGTCAGAATTCACCCCTGGTAAGATCAAAGAGGAAGTTTGAGTGTCGCTCAAGTATCCGACCAGGACATGCTGGAGCTAGAGGCAGTACAAATCATCTAGAAGACTCTAGATTGGGGTGGAGAAATATAAAACAGACCCTACCCAATCCACAAGAAGCCAAGGTAGACCCCCCTTGGAATATTTCCACATGCAAGGATGTGTCCAAATTGAAAAATGTCAACCACCCTGGTGAACATCCTGTATGGAGTCTGCCATCCTCTATGAGAGAGAGCACCATACGCAGGGTCAGTTGGGGGAGTAATCACAGCAACGAATGGCAGGGAAGTAATAGCTGGTCAGAAAGAACATCACATCAGTGCAATTTTTGGAAGCCTAGACCCATAACAATACCTCAATTTCAGGAAAACTCTTTTAATAGTTCAAATACAACTTCATTTACAGCAGTATTGCCAAAAAGGAGGAGCCCTGAGACTTGGATTTATCCAAGAATGAAACTCTACTGACTTCTCTTCACATTAATGGGATTGCTTTTGCTCATCCACAAAAAAAACACCACACTCCTGAAGAAGTAAATGGGAATATTTTTTTTACTTACAATAACACATTTCTTTTCTAAATATCCTTGCCGTCTTTTATTTAATATTATGCACAGCCGTATAAACACATGTTGTTGAAGTTACACTTGGAATTCTACTTTAAGTAGAAAAAGAAAAACATGCCTGGGTTTCATATTTTAGTTAACCAGCTGGGCGGTATGGACGAGCTCAGCTCGTCCATCACCGCCGGAGGCTGCCGCTCAGGCCCTGCTGGGCCGATTTGCATCAAATAAAGAGCAGCACACGCAGCCGGCACTTTGCCAGCCGCGTGTGCTGCCCGATCGCCGCCGCTCTGCGGCGATCCGCCGCGAGCAGCGGCGAAAGAGGGTCTCCCCAGCCGCCTGAGCCCAGCGTAGCCGGAACAAAAAGTTCCGGCCAGCGCTAAGGGCTGGATCGGAGGCGGCAGACGTCAGGACGTCGGCTGACGTCCATGACGTCACTCCGCTCGTCGCTATGGCGACGATCTAAGCAAAACAAGGAAGGCCGCTCATTGCGGCCTTCCTTGTTTATTCTGGGCGCCGGAGGCGATCGGAAGAACGCCTCCGGAGCGCCCTCTAGTGGGCTTTCATGCAGCCAACTTTCAGTTGGCTGCATGAAATAGTTTTTTTTTTATTCAAAAAAAACCCTCCCGCAGCCACCCTGGCGATTTAATCAGAACGCCAGGGTGGTTAAATCAACCCTGAAGCGAGGGGAAAAAAAGACTTCTCACCTTAGCAGAGAGAAGGCTCTGGATCTCTAGAGTCTTCCTGGTCCTCTCTTTGTTTCCTCTCTCCAGCGTTTTCCCCGCCAGGAATGTGGAGTCTGTACAAAAATCATCCGACTCCACAGCCCTGGGCCCCACCGTGAAATTATTAAACCTGCAGGTCGAGTACATCTTCAGCCTCCTCAGTCAGCTTTGGGAAGTATGAGTGTCCCTAAGTACTTCTGAAGACGACTGGATTCGTATTGCGCACATACAAGTCTACACACGCATATGCGCAGTTTGTACTTGTCTTTGGAAGCCTTCTAAGGAGTCCCAAATTTGAATGGGACAGCTGTTGAACGAGGAGACAGAGAGAGAACTGGGAAGACCCTATGGGATCCAGAGCCTTACTCTTTTTAGGTGAGCATCAAAGTCTTTTGTTTCAGGTCGCGTCAGGGGTGCTTCAACGAGTCCTGCTGCTTCTGACACTCTCACATGATGACATGATTCTTCTGCTTTGTTTGGACCCCTGGATGTGTACACACACACCTACCTCTCTTTCTTTCTCTCTTTCTCTTCTCTCGCTCTCTTTCTCTTCTCTCTCTCTCTTCTCTCTCTCCTATTGTGGATTAGACTCCATAAGACCTGATGGTGTCCTTTAGTGGCTGGCACCAAGACATTAGCACTTGCAATGAGGCGCCTCCACGGATCAGACTTATTTTTCCAGTGCACCACAGATGCTTGATTGGATTGAGGTCAGGTAATTTAGAGGTCAAATAAAAACTTAATTTTGTTAGACTAGGCCCCCTTCTTCTGTTGTTCCATGGTTTAGATCTGATGCTCCCATGTCCATTATAAGGTGTTTTAGTGATGGACAGGGGTTGCATGGGCAATTTCATTGTTTTGCGGCTGTGTAGCTACATAGGCAGCAAGCTGCAATGATCCGTATGCCCTGACAGCTCTCTCTCTCATAATTTCTGTTTACTGTAGTCTTCAACAATTTGTGGTGCAGGAGCTCTTTCACGGAACCAGACCAGACGGGCTAGCCTTCATTTCCCAAGTTCAGCAAAATCTAATAAAAGAGCACATTCAGTCTAAATGTAACATTGTATGGATCCTCTTGTAATATGAAGTTATAATTACCTGCCGGGTCTTTTTCTACTGAATCGCTCCCGGAGTCCCATGTCTGCCGACTTCCGTACAAAGCCCCACCACCTAGGACAAAAATACCATGGCACTTTATAAAGAAGCGCCCATGGCCTTTTCTGCTAGGCGGCTACGTGCCGGATGCTGTTGGACTATAAAGACCCGGTAGGTAATTATAACTTCATATTACAAGAGCATCTATAGAATGTTAAATTTTGATTTTGCGACAACTGATGTATGCAAAGGACTCCCTGCCTCTTTCGCCCAAGTGCAAAACTTTTTGTTTTTGAAAGCATTTCCTGAACGGCAGTTGCTAAGTCTAACTGCCAAAATAGTGTGCAAGTGAGTAGGCTGGTATCTTACTATTTCGGCAGACTGCCACTCAGGAAATGCTTTTGAAAACGAAACAAAAAAACCTGAAGAATCCACCATGAGGAGATGGACTAGTCCAAATCTTGTCGGCTCTTTTAAATTTTAACTGCTTTTTTGCTTTAGTGGTCCTTTAACCCCCTTGGCGGTATGAAAAATACTGCCAGGGGGCAGTGCAGCAGTTTTTTTTAAAAAAAAATTTTTTTAAATCATGTAGCGAGCCCAGGGCTCGCTACATGATAGCCGCTGCTCAGCGGCATCCCCCCAGCCCCGCCGATCGCCTCCGGCGATAGGCGATCAGGAAATCCCGTTCAAAGAACGGGATTTCCATGAGTCCTTCCCCCGTCGCCATGGCGACGGGGCGGGATGACGCCACCGTCGGGACGTCATTGGGAGACCCGATCCACCCCTTGGCGCTGCCTGGCACTGATTGGCCAGGCAGCGCAGGGGTCTGGGGAGGGGGCGCGCGCCGCACCGGATAGCGGCGATCGGGCGCGCGGCGGCGGAGATCGGGGTGCTGGCGCAGCTAGCAAAGTGCTAGCTGCGTCCAGCAAAAAAAAAATTATTTAAATCGGCCCAGCAGGGCCTGAGCGGCACCCTCCGGCGGCTTACCCCGTGTCACACACGGGGTTACTGCTAAGGAGGTTAAGCAGTATTGGATGGCTCTGCTCAGCCAGGGGCAATTGTACTATCAATGTAAGCTTTAAAGGAAATGTGTAAGGATAAAAAACCCTAGGGAATACTTTCCTTGGGAGGGGGAAGCCTCTAAAGCTTCTCCCGTCCTCCTCTGTCCTTACGATCCAGCATTGGAAGCCCCTGAATGTCGGAGCGGTAAATATTTACCTACTGTAATCCAGCACAGGTGGAGCAACGGCTCTCCAGTCGAGCTGAAATACCCGAGCCCGACGGGGTCCTCTCTACTGTTCAGACGACTCCCGCCTGCGAAGTAGAGCGGACCCAATCGGGCATGGCTATTTCCAGCGGAGCCCATCGGCCTGCAATGGAGCCCTGAATGTAAATATTGCAGCGTGCTGCTGCGCCTGCTCAGTGCTTGTCAGGGGAATTTTGGGGGGAGCCAGCGCTGGATCTCTGAGGCTGCAGAGGACGGGGGAAACCTCATTGGGATCCAGATGCCTTCCCCTCCCGAGGTAAGCTGGGTTTTTTCTGTTACAGGTGTACTGTAATAATAGGAAATGGATCTACGAGCACTGGCTGTGCAGTGTCACCGGTCATCACAGAGAGGCTGTGGCCAGGAGACGGTCGTGCAGCCGTCACAAGCAGCCTCTGAGAGGAAGCAGAAATGCAGACGTAGCAGTTTCTAGTGCTGAGTGACCGGAGCACAGCCGTGACATTTCTCTGCAAAATAGGAACAGGGACCTGTCGCAGCCACGGCCTCTCCTCCTCTCATTCACCTCAAGTTCATGTATGGGTTGTTTTTTTAACATTACGTTTTTTTTATTGTAAACTTGCTAAAATTGCTTTGGCATGAAAACAGCCATACGTACTGAGGATACAGAATATAGCTACATCACCAGGAGAGAACAAGAAAAGGCACATTTACTAAGGCAAGAACTGAGATACATTGGCCTCAATTCACTTGAGGCCATAGTAGTCATTCTGGGGAGAAGGTAACCAAAGGGAAGGACAAGCTAGCTGCACTCCCTAGCTTGGGTGATTTTCCCTTACAAAAGCTAACCCTGGACTGTCAGAAACAATGAGCTGGTGCAGTAGCATAAGGGCCTGTTTGCACAAGCCGCAAATTCACATCAACACTGAAGCCAATGCATGTCAATAGAGTAGTTTCCATTGCATGCAGATTTTGCAATACAACTCAGGAAAAGAACCAGAAGCGTGCTGCAGATACTGCAGCAAGTATCCGATTCCCCTAGGCAGTAACGGACATCTGCTTCCAGACTTCCGGAAGTCATCCACGGCTATATGCAGCGCGATGCGATCGCATCCAGGCAGTGGAAATGGGCCCTTAGGGGGGACATACTTTCAAGGAGATTAAAAATATACAACTTAAGTGGCTGGCAACGTGCCAAACAGATAACGGCCTAGACTAGCTCAGAAACCGTGTTACAATAGCCTCTTTTAACTGGTGGGTGACATATCCCTATAAGACAAATAATCACCTCAAGGAACAAAGTTATAATGGGTGGGGGAAAAGGGTGAGGGGGTGTGTGTAAAAGAAGCAAGGCTGCCATCTGTTCCAGACATTGGCCTCAGTTCTGATAGTGTTAGCGTCCGTTTTACCGCATACACGGTTATTTACTTCATTCCATAAATGCATTAGAAAAGAGAATGAAAGCAGATCTGGCACCGGCTGCAGTTAACCAATTTCCTTTAATCCAGTGGGTACAGCATACAAACAAGTAGTGAAAGGGTCGGCCCACTATGTGCCTCTGAAGAAGCAGGAAGACCTGCGAAACGGCTGTTAGGCCGACCCTTTCACTACTTGTTTGTATGCTGTACCCACTGGATTAAAGGAAATTGGTTAACTGCAGCCGGTGCCAGATCTGCTTTCATTCTCTTTTCTCAAGTACTAGTTTGTTTTATGGATGTGAGCACGGTGGTAACAGTGACCAGAATCCAGCGCTGCCTCCAGTCTCTATCTTTGAGTGCCGGTCATACTGCTTTTTTTCTCCTTAACAAAATTCCATAAATGCAGTTTGCAATTCTCATTTTGTGATCTGTGTGAACTGGCCCTAATACTACTGATAATAGAAGAGATGATGCTACACACGCATGCACTAAAGGTGGCCATACACCAGGCGACTTGGCAGCCGATCAACCATCCGATTCAATTATTATAATCGGAAATGGATGAAAATTGGGGCCGCCAAGTGCTTGCGCGATCGACTATGCAATCAATTTTGGACTGAAATTGGTCTCATTAACCACTGAACGACCGCGTCACGCTGATGGGCGTGAACGCAGCGGCAGCCCCAGGACTGCCTAATGCCAAGTGGTGTCAAGTCCTGGGGCGGGGTATTGCAGGAGATTGCACGTGACGATGAGCACTCATCTCCGCTTGAATGATGGAGGCTCCCAGCGGTGATCGCTGCTAGGAGACTGTTAGATGGCGAAACCGCCGTCTATTTACAGTGTACAGCGATGCGACCTACAGCAGCGATGTGACATAGCCGTCTCCCTGGGAGGCACAGAGAGCGATCTGCTCCCATAGGCTGATGTCTATGAGACCCGATCGCTGGGATTGGCTGGAGGGAGGGAGGGCGGTAAATAAAATATTTAAAAAAAATGGCAAAATGTATTAAAAAACCCCAAATATTTACAAAAAAATTAACAAACATCCTGGGAGCGTTCACAGCCCACCAACAGAAAGCTCTGTTGGTGGGCAGAAAAGGCTGGCTCCGGATGCAGTCTTTGCTCCATACACGTGCCTCACGTGGTTGCCGGAGTAACGGGGCGCATGTGTGACATCACACACGCGCCCGCTGGCAACCATGTGGGGCTCGTGTATGGAGCAAGGAGTGAGCTTGGATACAGTGGAGGCAGCGGTCAGGAAATGTTAAGCTTGCACTGGGCACCGGGGGATACATTACACATTAGGGGCAGGGCTGTGGAGTCGGAGTCGTGGAGTCGGGCAATTTTGGGTGCCTGGAGTCGGAGTCGGGAAAAAATGCACCGACTCCGACTCCTAATGAATTTGTAACTGTAATTAAAATAGAAAATATGATAAAATGTTCTATTTCTCAGATAATAGTCATTAAAAATAATGTATATATACAGTATATATACAGTAATAGCTGTGCTTAGTCCACAAAAATGAAATAAACCAATCAAAATGAGTTGCTTGTGCTGCTTCAATAAAGCAGCCCCCGTATTTTTAAGGTCAGATATACATATCTGATTGTGACTGTATATATGATGTGTACACAGGAATCTCTTATATATACTAAACATCTATGCTGTAAGAATAAAGCCTGATGTGTAGCCGTGTCACTAATAGAGATGGTCAACGAGATGGAAATAATTCTGCATTGATGCTGGTTTATGCAAATGTATGCACTCCCTTTGCTGATGAAATCAAATAATTTGATATGTTAAAATTTGGTTTGGTGACTACAAATTAAAGGGTAACTGAGACGGATGAAAAGTAAAGTTTTATACATACCTGGGGCTTCCTCCAACCCCCTTCAGGCTAATCAGTCCCTCGTTGTCCTCCACCACCCGGATCTTCTGCTATGAGTCCTGGTAATTCAGCCAGTCATCGCTGTCCGGCCGCATGCCGCTCCCACAGCCAGGAACATTCTGCACCTGCGCAATAGTGCTGCACGGGTGTAGTATGCTCCTGGCGGCGGAGTGTGTGCATGCGCACTACGCCCGACTGGCTCAAGTACCTGGACTCATAGCAGAAGATCCAGGTGGTGGAGGAGGACAACGAGGGACTGATTATCCTGAAGGCGGTGGGAGGAAGCCCCAGGTATGTATAAAACTTTAATTTCATCTGTCTCAGGTTTACTTTGTTACACAGTAGTACTATACTCTACATATGCACTCCCCACAGAGCTGCAGGGAATCCACTGAGAATGCTGTGCACATTGAACACAGAGGTGTTGTCTGTTTACAATCTCCTCATTCCCCTGCAGAGTACCTGCACATCATTCTTACATGTACCCACACTTACATTGCCTAGGGCCTGATAGATGTTCTTTGTTCCGGTTTGTACCTTTTACAAGTACTCTTACCAAGGACTAGTTTTAGTCTAAAGGGAATAAATATAGTAGTCTACATATCCTTCTCACTTCAGTTGTCTTGTAAAATTCCTAAGCTTTGGCAGTTAAGAGACGAATTTCATGTTACATACTTTTAATCAACAAAATTGTAATATGCAAATTAGAGGAGTCGAAGTCGGTGGAATCCTAAACTGAGGAGTCGGAGTCGGTGGATTTTTGGACCGACTCCACAGCCCGACAGCGTTGAGTTGGGTAGGACGCGGATGCGGCGCACAAGGCCAACTCCAGATTGATTTCAGCTTGAAATTAAACAGGGATCGGCCTGCAGTTTATGGGCAGCTGACAGATCTCTCTCTAATCAGATTCGATTAGAGAGAGATTTGTCTCTTTGGTCAAATCTGCCCATCATTGCTAGGTGTATGGCTACCATAACTTTTTTTCTTAAAGCAAATCTGTGAGATTTAGGGAAAGAAAAATGATCCTCCAGAGGCTTCCCCCGTCCTTCTTCACCAAGACCTTAGAGCAGGGACCGCTGAAGCGCAGCAGTAGCATTATTATTATTATTTATTGTATTTATAAAGCGCCAAAATATACACAGCACTGCACAATAGATAAATGGGTTAACATACAGATAGAACATACGGAAACTCACAACAAAACAAGATCATGCAAATTATTTGATAACAATACAGTGTCATAGGTCAAAATAGAGACTGTTTAAGTCTACAAGAATGGTGGTTGTGAGTAAGATTGCATTATCAAGCTGGATACATTAGGGAGGAGGGCCCTGCCAGAGGCTTACAATCTAAAGAGTGGGGTGGAGACAATAGGTGCATCTTTTGAGAGGGTGTCTAACAGAACATATTATGGTGCTGGTGTAGGGGGGTATGCGAGCGTGAAGAGGTGAGTCTTGAGAATGAACCCACTTGGTCTCTGCTTTTCCCACCGAAGGTTGAGTGGGTCCATGCTACTGCACAGGCGCGAGACGTCAACAAGCCTTTGTTGATGAGTGTGCAGAGGTGAAATCGACTCAGTGGAGGAAGATGGCAAAAGCCTCTGGAGAACCAGAAGCTTCCCTCCATAAGGTGAGAATCCGTTCGGGGCACTTCTTTCCCCTTGTCAAAATATTGGGAGGGTCAGATGATTAATATATCCTTAGCGGTGTTCCACTACACCCATAGTTACATCAATAAATGACAAGGATATAGAGGTAACAAAGAGCACTGGAAACCAATGACAAAAAAATCGTCCTGAACTTTTAATATGCAAAAATAGCAAAATAACATCAATGGTGAAAAAATATATTCATCCAATCACTGTAATGAACAAGCCCATTGAGATTATACTGTAGAAAGATATAAGGCTTGTACTTATCATAGGCGACAAAGTCAACTTGTTTCCAGTTTAATAACCCATATACAGGCCTACTAAATACACTGTGGCCACTCTTATCCTGGTCATTCTGCTTATAGCGGATCAGGTTGCTGGCATCGTTAGAGTGGTTTTTCCTGGCTTTATATTGTACAGATGCCATCTTGTATTGTTTTTTCATTATTCAGATATACATTGTACTTATAAGTCCTGAAGAAGGGTTATTAAACCCGAAACAAGTCGATGTTGTCGCCTATGATAAATACAAGCCTTATATCTTTCTATAGCCTCAATGGGTTTGAGTTGTTCATTACTGTGATTGGATGAATATATTTTTACTGTTGAAGAAACTATTATTGTTATACTACTACTACTACTATTATTATTATTTCTGCTCATGGCTCTTCATGTAGCATGTAATCACGCTACATGTGGTACGAGATGCTGGGCACTAGGGCGAGTGGTGAGTGGACAGGGGTAGGCACAGCACTGGACTCCAGTGCAGAGGTGAGAGCACAGCTTCTGCTGCACTATACTCTGCATTTACACTAATCTGGGTAGTGCAGGAAGGGAGTATGCAACAGGATTGGCAGGTTGTTTGTATCTCAGAGACTCCCTTTATTGTGCATCCAACTTATACAATACATGGTTTATATTCTGTAGTGTGTGTTGAGGTTTTTTTCAGGAAGGGGGGGTTCCAGGGCACTTTATACCCCTACAGGTACACTTTATATACTTTGTTGGCATTACATAGAAATTAAGCAAATATTATTTTTTTTATAAAAAAAAACTTTTATTTTTCAGTTTCAGCTTTTGCTATGTTGTCTTATTACCACTTTTAGATAAAGTCAGGATTTGCATTGATTTGCAAAGGATCGTTTTCTGTTTTTCTTTTTACGTATTACACAGCAACCCAACTTTTTGGGGAGGGTAACAAGGTGGCGTAGGTCCGCTTCCAGGAAAGGGTTAAAAATAACACAAAAATTTCAAGGGGCAGTAAATGGGCTGGCTGATATAAAGCATTATTGTCCCGAATGCGGAGAGGAGGAAATAACAGCAGTCACTGGCTCGCACCCATCTGATTGATGCGCTTTGCGCGGCCAAGAACCCATTTGGAAGAGAAAAGCGAAACATCTCACGACGCAGCCAAGCAAAGAGAAAACACTAAAAAAAAATATCTTCCCATCTTCAGAGGAAACCGCTTTTCAAAATCGTTCGCAAACATCTCGAGAGCCAGGAGCGAAGCATGAAATCTATCTCTGTCACAAGCAGGGGTCGGCCTGTCTCTCTGGTGCAGGTTATAGCGGCATAAATCCTCATCCTGTCACAGTGAGCGATTGCTGGAGTTCTGCGCTTTCAAGAGAACGCCGCTCGTATCCGTAGAATTAAAAATTGTGCTGGCTGCAGCATATCTTTTTTAATTAGCGAGGAAATGGATATTATACGATTATATCAGCGGTCAGCCCAATGGATACCTGCAGATAATTATTTCTCCGCGCACTAATTAATTTTAGCTTTGTACATTAAAATATGTTTTTTGTGCATTTTTACGGACGCGCTTTAAGTTTTGGAAAGTCAGCATTCGTCTCCACACAGTTTAACTGTTTTTTAAGTGGGGCTTCAGACAGCCAAAAATGTGAGCGGTTCTTGCCTTTTGCATGATCGCTAACTCAGTAAAGGTCCGGCCTTTAAAGTGTTGCTATCATATAAATCCGGCATAGCGGGGTCTGAACCCTCTATAACAGTAATTATAGATTGATGATATACCTTGAAATGTATCAGAGCACTCAGTATTTTGATTTTATATAAAAATATTTGCTTATCATACAGCATATATACAAAATATGAACCGTTCCAAGTTGCGTTTTCTTCGAACAGTATTCCATCTCATTAGGCATTTATTGCCAAGCAATCACTAATCTCCCTGGAAGTAATCCTGAGCTACGCTCGGACTAGCCGCCGGGAGCTCTATGCAGAGTATTGCGCACAGCAGGCGTTTTTACTCACCTCCTGGGGGATCTAGACGTCAGTAGCCATTCTCCTTCCTGTCCTCGGAGGCTCTGAATCACTCTGGTGAGATTGCCGTCATTGATCTCACCAAAGAGTTACAGTGCCACCCGGAGGAAGGAGGTAAAATTGCAGCTCTGGAGCCCAGGGAGGTGAGTGAGAGAAGGGACTGCTGCTGGCGTTCTAGCAGCATGATTTTTTCCTGATTAACCTCCTTAGCGGTAACCCCGTGCTGGACACGGGGTAAGCCGCCGGAGGGTACCGCTCAGGCCCTGCTGGGCCGATTTTCATAATTTTTTTTTTGCTGGACGCAGCTAGCACTTTGCTAGCTGCGCCAGCACTCTGATCGCCGCCGGCCCCCGCCCAATCGCCGCTATCTGATGCGGCGCGCGCGCCCCCCCCCCCCCAGACCCCGTGCGCTGCCTGGCCAATCAGTGCCAGGCAGCGCCGAGGGGTGGTTCGGGACTCCCAATGACGTGCTGACGTCGGTGACGTGCCATGGCGACGGGGGAAGCCCTCCAGGAAATCCCGTTCTTTGAACGGGATTTCCTGATCGGAGATCGCCGAAGGCGATCGAAGCGGGTGGGGGGATGCCGCTGAGCAGCGGCTATCATGTAGCGAGCCCTGGGCTCGCTGCATGATTTAAAAAAATTAAAAAAACTGCTGCGCTGCCCCCTGGCGGAATTTTTCATACCACCAGGGGGGTTAAAAGAGTCTGAAACCTTTTAAAAAGACCCTAAAATCCAGAAATAATCATACCGCCAGGGCCAGATGTTGCTTGCTTTTTTGGCACTTGGAAACAGCTGTGAACAGCTATTTCCCACAATGTAATGAGACAGACAGGAAACTGTCAGGACCATGGTCATGACATCACACTGTGGGAGGGGTTTCACCACAGTATCAGCCATACAGAGCCCCCTGATGATCCGCTTGAGAAAAGGAAAAGATTTCTCATGGGAAAAGGGGTGTCAGGCACGCTCCTATCTAAGTAAGGCACGCTCCTAAGGAAACCACGCTCCTTACATAGCAGCGAGCACTGCTATGTAAGGCATGCATTAGCGGCCACTCCTTCACATTAAGGTGTGCTGCTTTAGCTCTTATAAAGACTACGCTTTCTGCTGGTCACGCCTCCTTGTCATGGTCAGTAACTATAGACTATGCACCGAGGGCACATCAGTCTATTACACTGGGGGAGGGAGGGGGGTACATCTAACTACTATACTGGGGATGGGGGGTATCCGGCCAGTTTTCCTGGGGAGGAGGGATGAGGCAGGGCTAGTGTGTGTGGGGGAGGGTTGGGTCGTTAGGGGCACATCTGACTACTATACGGGGAGGGGTCAGGGGGGCACCCAGGTTATTTTGGAGCTCCATTGTAGCTAAACCAGCCCTACCCTGGGGCTCCGTTGTAGCTAGAACCAGCCCTACCCTGAATAAACGACATAAAAGGGTTAAACCGCCCCTTACTCCCCCACAGTACAATAGTGTCTCCCGTGTAAGTGACTAATCAGATATTGCAGCATTTATGTCCTCAGGTGTTGTATTGATGACAGTTTCATAAATAATATTCATTATGTGTAGCACACATCTGCAGTACTGGCAAAAACAATATATTAGCGGCCACCTCAGACAGGCGGAGGGAGATAAATGCTGTATACACATGCGTGCCAATTTATCTCTGGGTGTTTCATTTGTTTTCGCTAAGCTGCGATCTGCCTGTGACTGCGGCGGCTCCGGAACCCCGCGCTGACTGCAGGGAGGATTTCAGCAAACACCCCGGATTACGCGCTGCAATTTTCTCATTGGGATGAAACCTGCACAATAAATAAGAGTGAAAATGATAGAGAAACAAAGCTGTCCTCTCGCTGATAATACCTTATAGAAAAATACAGAACTACCGAGTCTCTCTCACACTGGGTCCTCCACGTCTGTTCTCACTCCTAACTGCCTCTCTGTCTTACCCGAACCTTCCAAATGCCTCAGCGTCTACCAGAGATGGTCAACGAGGTGCTAATAATTCTGACTTGCATACAAATTGTATGCAACCTGGAAATGGACCAATTAAACTCAAGGCCAGATTTATTTATTTTTGTGCCCCTAGGCCAAGTATGTTGTGACTCCTCTTTCTTGTGCAGCAGTGACCTTCCCATTCCATGTGCAGCCCCTCTTCCATGTGTATCATCCATGCACAGCAGCCCCTCCCATTCCATGTGCAGCCCCTCTTCCATGTGTATCATCCATGCACAGCAGCCACTCCCATTCCATGTGCAGCCCCTCTTCCATGTGTAACATCCATGCACAGCAGCCCCTCCCATTCCATGTGCAGCCCCTCTTCCATGTGTAACATCCATGCACAGCAGCCCTGCTCTTTCATGAACAGCTCCTTCGAGCATCAGTTTTCTTTTTCATGTGTTGCTCCCCATTTTCACCCTTCTCATTCATATTTTGAAACCCCAATTTCATGCTCAGGTGCCCTCTGGCCTGCAGACGCCCAAGGCTTGGGTCTTTGAAGCCTTTCCAGAAATCGGCCCTGAAACTTGTCAGGAAGTGAATATTCCAAGCTGCATATAGATTGCAGTACATCTGCATGTAAGCTGTAGTAATTAGCCAGGGCCAGGCTGAGGGAGAGGCTTGAGAGGCACCAGCCTCTGGGCACAGAGCTATGAGGGTGCCCAGAGGTGCATTCTGAGTGGCACCCCTCCCCTGGCTGCGGCAGTATGCAGAGTTGCGAGCGGAGAACTCATCTCTCCAGGTTCCCTCACAGGCTCGGCTTCTCCCCAGCGTGGGTCTGAGCCAGTCTCCACGGCTGCAGCTTGTGTCTCTTATTATGTGACTAATGTCAGTAAGTTCCGGCGTGTCACATGATGAGAAACACCAGCTGCAGCCATGAACTCTGGACGCTAGGTGGCGCTAAGGAAAAACAGCTGAAGATGCTGTGAGCCTGGAGAAATAAGAGAGATGGGGCACTCTAGCCACCTATATAAGGTGGACTCTGTTTACCTATACTTAGAGGAAACTCTGACAACCTGGGATAGCCAGAATGCGGAGCCCCGGATGCATGGGGCTTCGCACCCTGACTATATCAGCCCACATGGTCTATGGTATGGGGGGGGGGGGATCCGGAGGGGAGAGGCACCAAGCCTCCCCCCACCCCAGGAGCTCTTGTCCAAGGGGACCCCCAGATGCCAGGAGAAATGAGTATAGGGGTACCCCTTACCCATTTCCACAAAGGGTTTAATGAAATAAAAACGCAACAATGAAAAAAGTCCTTTAGTAATCTTAATTAAGCAGAAATACTCACCTGTACCTTTAAAAAAAGTGTTCCCACGCCAATATCCTCGGAAATGTGCCAAGCCAATATCCTCTAATCTTGCAACCTTCTGTTACGTTGATTGAAGATCTCCGCACAAAACCGCCAACACACACCACCGGTCCCCGCCGCAAGCTCTAGCTATACTCTGTATAGCTAGAGCAAATGCATCTTTGAATTTTGGCTCCAAGTCTCCCCATTGGTCTATGGGGGTCAGGAGTATCATGGCCAATAAGGAAGTGGGCGTAGCCATGATCTTGATCACTCAAATCCGTAATCGGGTGTATCAGAGCCACACACACTGCTTACTACCTATACTTAGGGGAGACTCTGACTACCTACAGTGGCGTAGCTAAAGAGCTGTGGGCCCAGATGCAAATTTTACAATGGGGCCCCCCAAGCACTCTATACATAAAAATTGATACGGCGCACCAAAACCTGCCAATGGCAACTGCAGTGTCAAGAGGTGCAAGAAGGGGATGGGGAACAGTTTAATAATGATTACCACTATTCAAAGTATCTATAGAAGTGATTATTATGAGCACAGGACCAATAGAGAGCTAATACTGTAATTAAGGCAGGGCCCTTTGGGGCCCCTCTGGCCCAAGGGCCCCGATGCGGTCGCAACCTCTGCAACCCCTATTGCTACGCCCCTGACTACCTATATACTTGGGGGGGGGCCTCTGATTACCTATACTTTGGGTGGACTCTGATGACCTATACTTTGGGTGGACTCTGATTACCTATACTTTGGGTGGACTCACCTTTGCTATACCTAAGCAGAATTAAACAGAAGTAAGAAAGACACTTGTCGGAAGGCAGCATTTTAGTGTAGTCGAGTCGGTAATCAGCATTTTTGACCATTCCTATCCTTTGCAACCCTACTCTCCCTCATCCTCTTTTTGCCCCTGTGACCCCCACCACAAATACACACACTTCTCCTTTTATCTTGCTAATTCTTCCCTCTTGTTCATGATTCTCTTCCTTCCCTCTTTTAACCGAGTTATTCTTACATGGAAGTTTGTATAATTAATGGAAGTTTGGACAGCGGTATTTTTGCATTCAGTCTTTCACTTGCTCTCCCTCTGGTTCTGTCTGTCTCTTGGGATCTCATTTAAGGCAGATCTTCTCCACCACCTGGCAGGCTGCTCTTTAGGGATAAAAAAGAGTTATGAATTACACTGTATGCTAAAAGGGCCTAATTGGTTCAAATATGACTGTACCGAGGCAGAGTTTGTATGGATATGTTACAATTTTCAAATTTGGGAAATGTGTTATTTAAAAAGGTACCAGGATGCTAGTAATTAGTGAAAAGTCATTAAAGAGGAAAGCCTGGTACAAGGGCCATTTAAATAGAGGAAGCAAAATTCAACCCAATTACACAAGCATAACAGTGTGCTGGTAACTGTGCGGAGAGCAGAGCCCTGCTGGGCTGCCTTATTTTATGGTAAAGCAACAACCTATGGTCATGAAAATCTAACCTAGATCATCAATTTTACCCCCAAGAGAGGTTGTGAGAAAGTTGCAAGTTGGCTGTATAGACATGTTATTGCATGATCTCACATAAGAGCCCCAATCCCCGTTCAGGTTAATTTTTTGTAGAAAATACATGAATTCCTAAATACAATCCAGTACATTCAAAATATGTTAATTTAAAATTGACTTAAAGGAAACACAACGTGAAAATAAAACTGATAAGATAAACAATTGTATCTATCATCCTTCTCCAAAAAATAACCTTTTTTTCTTAGATATGCCATAGTTTTATTTTATACTAGCTGATGGCCTGGCATTGCCTGGGTATGTATTTGGCTGGTATTGCCTCCACCCACTTCTAACCCTAACACACAATTACTCAATGACCTAGTTTGTGAGCTTTTTGGTCTTTGGCTTCAATAATTTGCATTAAAATGAAACAAATCTGATTGGCTGTTTGGGGCTTCACCACCTTTTCTGAATTTGAACCCCAGTCACCCAATGACCAACTGTACCAGGTTTGAGGCTTGTGCCATTAACAGTGCAAGAATGGCAGCAATTCAATATTCCCTTTGAAATCAATAGGTGAATTTTTATTGGCTTTTGTAGGCTCCACCCACTTTCCTGAATATTAATCCCAGTCACCCAGTGACCAACTGTGCAAAGTTTGAGAACCCTACCATTAACAGTGTAAGAAGGGCAGCTGTTTACATTTTCCTGGCGAAATGTGTATTTGTCTCTGCCCACTTTTTGGTTATGGGGATAAAAAGTATCCTATATGTTATTCCAGGTAATGTACTATGTGTGTGACAAATTCCATTAAAATCCGTTCAGCCATTGTTGCGTGATTGAGCCGCACGCTGGAATGCAGGTAGGCCTCTTGTACTGGAGGGGACCCTGGGGGACCGGTGGGGAACGGAGCTGCAGCGAGGGCACAGGACGGCTGCAAGACGCTGGAGGAAGCCTGAGGTAAGTATATTTTTGTTTCTTAACCTCCCTGGCGGTAAGCCCGACACAGTGTTGGGCTAGCCGCCGCAGGGGATTGCATGGCCCCGGGAGGATTTTTTTTTATAAAAATGGTTTTATGTGGTTAAGCTAGCACTTTGCTAGCTAACCATGTCCCCCAAGTGCCTCCGGTCCTCTCTGATCGCCGCCGGTATACGTACCCCCCAGGGATCCCGCAATGGCGCAGCCTCCCAATCAGCACCCGGCTTCACTATGGGGAGGATCGGAACGGCGCACGACGTCGATGACGTCATGTCCGATCGTCGCCGTAGCGACGAGTGAAGCAAATTGGGAAGCTGCGGCTCTCGCAGGATCGCGGACTGGTGAGTGTTGCCGGCGGCGATCGGGGGGGCTCAGAGAGGTGCCGGGGGACTTGGGGGCCACAGTTAGCTAGCCTAGTGCTAGCTAACATTAACAAAACACTTCTAATTAAAAAAAATCCCTCCCACGGACGCAGCCACCGCATCTGCGTACCGCCAGGGAGGTTAATCACCTCGGACCATCACTTTAAAGGGACCCTGAGCAGTAGTCCTGGGTATGCATTTAAAGCGGATCCAAGATGAAAAACTAACTATAACAAGTAACTTGTCTATATATCTTATATTAAGTTTAGATAGTTTACACAGCAAATCTAGCTGCAAACAGCTTCAATAGAATATGATTATTTCTTCCTGCGATACAATGACAGCAGCCATGTTGATTGTAAACATTACACAGAGGCAGGCTTATCTGCATCTTCTGTGAAAAAAAACGAATTCCCCCCCCCCTCCCCTCTGCCTCTGAAATCTCTGGCTAGTAATACCTCCCCCTCCTCCTGCCCCGACTGAGCTCCCATGAGCCCTTGCTACTGCCAAGGCTCTCTGAAAACCTGTGGGCGAGGCTTGTTTAGTTTATAGGGAATTAGAGTATTAAAACAAAAACAAAAAAGTATCTGGCTTGAGGAATGCCCTATAAACAATAGGAAAGGAACACAATTATGCAATGAGTGAAAGTTCATCTCGGATCCACTTTAACCCTCCTGGCGGTTTGCAAAAAAATCGCCAGGGGGCAGCAAATCTTTTTTTTTTTTTTTTTTTTTTTTTTTTCATGTAGCGAGACAAAGTCTCGCTACATGATAGCCGCTGCTCAGCGGCATCCCCCCAGCCCCTCCGATCGCCGCCGGCGATCGGAGATCCGGAGATCCCGTTCAAAGAACGGGATCTCCCGGAGGGCTTCCCCCGTCGCCATGGCGACGGGGCGGGCTGACGTCACCGACGTCATCGACGTCGTGACGTCAAAGGGGATTCCGATCCACCCCATAGAGCTGCCTGGCACTGATTGGCCAGGCAGCGCACGGGGTCTGGGGGGGGGGCGGCTGCGGCGCGACGGATAGCGGCGGATCGGCGGGTAGCGGCGGCGATCGGGCACTGCACGCAGCTAGCAAAGTGCTAGCTGCGTGCAGCAAAAAAAAAATTATGCAAATCGGCCCAGCGGGGCCTGAGCGGTGCCTTCCGGCGGCATAGCCCGAACTCAGTTCGGGCTTACCGCCAGGAAGGTTAAAGAGAGTCTGAAGCGAGAATAAATCTCGCTTCAGACCTCATAGATAGCAGGGGCATGTGTGCCCCTGCTAAAACGCCGCTATCCAGCGGCTTAACGGGGGTCCCTTCACCCCCAAATCCCCTCGGTGCAGCGGGGGATCTCTTTCTGGTTGGGGCAGGGCTGACCGCCGCAGCCCTGCCCGACGCGAGTCTGTCAGCGCGTATCTCTGCCTCTCCCCCGCCCCTCTCAGTCTTCCTTCACTGAGAGGGGCGGGGGAGAGGCGGCGATGCGCCGCTGATAGACGCGACTGGAGGCAGGGCTGCAGCCGTTAGCCCTGCCTCCAGGAAAAGAAAACTCACAACCAAGTTTGCGACCAATGCTTGCGGGGGTGGGTTTGGGGGTGAAGGGACCCCCGTTTAGCCGCCCGATAGCTGCGTTTTAGCAGGGGCACACATGCCCCTGCTAACTATGAGCTCTGAAGCGAGATTTATTCTCGCTTCAGAGTCTCTTTAAGCCTATTCATGTATAATTAGTTATGCCCCCATATGACGCATGGCAGAGGGGAGGGGAACAGAGGAGGAGGAATCCAGGAAGCCTGCGCATGCGAAGAGAGGACCCGCAGGCTTCCTGTTCCAGGGGTCACAGCGCTGCTGTAATGCATTTTGAAATTGAAGAACCGACATGCAGAGAGGTTAACGCGGGGCAGGGTGAGTGAAGGGGCATAACTAATTATATGTGGGTATGCCCCAACCACTTAAGGACCGGCTGATTTGTTAATGATCTGTGCTGGGTGGGCTCGTCAGCCCCCAGCACAGATCAGGTTTTAGCCAGGGCGATCAGACTTTCCCCCTTTTTTCCCCACTAGGGGGATGTCCTGCTGGGGGGTCTGATCGCCGCCGGCTATCTGTGTTTAGCGGGGGGGCTCCTCAAAGCCCCCCTCCGCAGCGCTATTCCCCCCCTCTCTCTCCTTTCCTTCCCTCTATGGGCGGTACAGGACGGCGATCCAAACCTGCGCCGCCTCTAATAAGCTTCAGCCTATCAGACGACGGCGATCCCCGGCCAATCAGAGGCCGGGGATCGCCGATCTCCTTTACGGCGCTGCTGTCAACACTGGAGATTTCCTCCCCGGGTGTTTACATTTCGTCTACGAGCCGCGATCGGAGGCTCGCAGGCTGTTCATGGAGACTCCCTCTGTGAACTGACATTGAACTGGAAACACCACTGCGACCAGCCGCCGCCTATCGGCGTTGGCTGGTCGTTAAGTGGATATACTTACCTACTGCTCGAGGTCCCTTTAAATCTACTTTTTGAGTTTTTACTGTTTCATTGTCGCTGCTCAATGGTACATTCATTGAAGTATGCCAGAGCTAAAATCCATTAACTATTGACCCTTTTTATCTCTTTCTTCCTCTCAGAAACTATTTACCGTCAAAAAAAGTGTTTTATGGCTGTAATTCCTTATCAGTGAGGGTTACACTGTAGCCTGATCCGGTCCCGACCTGTACAGAAACACTTGCTTACTTGATGTTTTATGCTAGGTACACAACGACACACCGTACAATCTTATTTTCGATCGTTTTTCTGATCGATTTCTCATAGAACTGAATGGAAATAGATAAGAAAAGACAACAGAATCGAATCAGAAATCGATCGGATGGAAAACCGACTGAAAAATGCATCGTGTGTACCCAGCACAACTTTTTCTGGCAGAGAAAAAAGAAAAGGAACACAACATAGTTATTTGTGTGCTAGGCACTGTACATACCCATGTCTAGCTCACCATGTCACATGTCACCTTGTGTATCTTTTAAAGAAAATCTGTAAAGCCCCCCCCCCCCCCCCCCTCCTCCTCCCTGAAGGCCAATCTACACGATACCATTCTGTGTGCGATTCTATTACGGTTCGATTAAATCCGACATATCGGATCGGGATACGATTCAATTTGATTTGCCATTGTTTTGCAATGCCAAATCGAATTGAATCGAATCGAATCCCGATCGGACATGTCGGATTTCATTGGATCGTAAATAGAATCGTAATCGAATTGCACAAAGAATCGTATCGTGTAGATGGGGCTTGGGTGTACTCTCGGTTGGGAGAAGCCTCTGGATCCTAAAGAGGCTTCCCCTGTCCTCTTCACCCTACAGGATCCAGCGCTGGCAGCCCCCAGAAACACTGATGTCAGGTAGCCTCTATGTAATCTTTCCATCAAGCACAGAGTTGAAAGATGGAAAGACAATACTATTAAATAATATTATAAATAGATGTCCCAGGCAGTATTAGATCTGTGTTTTTACGGAGGTCTGTGTGGGCTTTTCTTCTGGTTTTGTAGTTTTGGAGTTGCGCATGACTTTAGTAAAGGGATTGTCTCTGGAAAGGAGGTTAGTGTCTCAAGGGATTTTGCTGTGGGTTCCATCTCACATCATTAAGCCCCAGACTCGCCCTGCCTGGCACAGCAAAGGCTTGCCATACTCTATAAGTCTGCAACAGTTGCGCTTCAAGCTGCTCGCTGCTGTTCTGTCAGAACTTCAAAGATTATATGTTCAAATAAGCCTTTATAGCTTAGTACATCAGTCTGAGCCCTCCTGCATGCTTCTTAGATGTCCTGTGTGAAATTCCCCTTCTTGTTGCCGTCAGATCTCTCTCTCTTTCTATCCAGGCAGAAATTGAGAAGAGAAAGTGAGTTTTGCTGCCCTTCCGCCAACGCAGCAGCAGCTAAATGAGGAAGCGACATCACATGTGGTGGTGGTGCGACAAGATGGGGCATAACAGACCCCGCAACATGATGTCTGCCAGCCTCATGTTTAATGTACGATGCAAGGAATAATATATATGTGGAAGATATTGCAGACGACACACAGGGGAAGTAATACAAGAGACAAACTCGAGATCAAGTCTCAAGGAAAAAGTCTCAAGGAAAAAAAAGAATATGATGAAATCCAAATTTATGAAAGGGATGGGGAGGCTGCCATGTTTATTTCCTTTTAAGCAATATCAGTGGCCTATCTATCATGCTGATCCACTGCCTTTAACGCTTTTAGCCATAGACCCTGAACAAGCATGCAGCAGATCAGATGTTCTATCTTGACTGAAGTTAAAGTATACGTCCAGGCACATAAAAACAAATAAAAATCCATTTACCTGGTGCATCCTCCCTCCCGGTATTCCCCGCTGCAGAAGCCGACCTGGCCAGGTCGGCTTCTTCTGCGTTCCACTGCTATACTGCTGACGTCATCAGCGCTGTACTGCGCAAGCACAGTAGTTCTGCGCAGTAGTCTCCGGTCACCTGGGTTGAAATTACCAATAGAGATGAAGTTCCCATTTGCCAATGCAGGTTCATGTCCCGATGTTGTAGAAAAGGTTCACCTGGTGAAACGCACTGCAAGATGTACGCCCATCACTAGCCAGAAAGATAAAAATGATCTTCCTAACTGGATCTTGGTATCATCATCCTAAACCTGGTAATTATAGCTGTGGACTCCCTCCAGATTAACAAAAGCATCCAAGCCCTTTTTAAATGCAAATACAGAATCAGCCATAACCTTATCTGGTGGTAAGTTATGCCACTACTTCACCATTCTTTCTGTGACAAAAAAACTGTAGTGAAATCTTTTCCTTCAAGCGTACCTTTGTGTCTTCTTGTCCTTCATACAGACCTAGAGATATATCCTCATTTGCAAAGCTTTTATTTTGCCCTTGGGTGTATTCATGCACATTATGTTGTCTCATTGTCTCTTTTCTGTGCTATATAGACTAAGTTTGTCCAACCTTCTCTGTTAAGTGAGACCTTCAATCCACTAATTTAGTTGTACCATTTCTAAAACTTCAGCATCCTCACTGTTCTTTGTTCTACCCAAAACGGGAAAGGGGGGGGGGGGAATCCATAAATCATGAGTCCCCCTTAGCAAAACGTTTATTGGGCCATCTTACTTTCACTCCCCCTCTCCCCCCACCCCCCACACCTATTCTGCTGTACTGGAGGGAAAAAGGATAGGAGGTTGGGGCCGCATTGCTGCTGCAGGGACTATACCCCAGTATTTCCATATCTTGCCCAAATCTGTATTCTAAGAGGAAATGCATGCCAGAATTGTATTGGCTTTAGCTGCTGCTGCTTGGCACTGAATATGGTCAATTAAAGGAAACCGGGGACAAAAGTTGAGATCTAATTACCTGGGGCTTCTTCATCCTAACCCCGCCAGCTTCCCCCCCCCCCCCCCCCCTACGCTCTATCATGACAGCTACGGGAGCACGATCGAGGACCGTATATGCATGAAGCACCAAAGATATGGTGTTACTCAATTGTGTGACAGCGGCACAGCAGGCCGGTAAGACAGCGAGGAACTTGGAGGACTACAAGGGGCTAGAAGAAAACTCAGTTAAGTAAATCTCAGCTTAAGATTTCCTTTAGATTCTTATTACCCAAGTCTTTCTGTAAAGTTGCCCCTACATGTAGCAATACAGGGAGTGCAGAATTATTAGGCAAATGAGTATTTTGACCACATCATCCTCTTTATGCATGTTGTCTTACTCCAAGCTGTATAGGCTCGAAAGCCTACTACCAATTAAGCATATTAGGTGATGTGCATCTCTGTAATGAGAAGGGGTGTGGTCTAATGACATCAACACCCTATATCAGGTGTACATAATTATTAGGCAACTTCCTTTCCTTTGGCAAAATGGGTCAAAAGAAGGACTTGACAGGCTCAGAAAAGTCAAAAATAGTGAGATATCTTGCAGAGGGATGCAGCACTCTTAAAATTCCAAAGCTTCTGAAGCGTGATCATCGAACAATCAAGCGTTTCATTCAAAATAGTCAACAGGGTCGCAAGAAGCGTGTGGAAAAACCAAGGAGCAAAATAACTGCCCATGAACTGAGAAAAGTCAAGCGTGCAGCTGCCAAGATACCACTTGCCACCAGTTTGGCCATATTTCAGAGCTGCAACATCACTGGAGTGCCCAAAAGCACAAGGTGTGCAATACTCAGAGACATGGCCAAGGTAAGAAAGGCTGAAAGACGACCACCACTGAACAAGACACACAAGCTGAAACGTCAAGACTGATTTTTCTAAGGTTTTATGGACTGATGAAATGAGAGTGAGTCTTGATGGGCCAGATGGATGGGCCCGTGGCTGGATTGGTAAAGGGCAGAGAGCTCCAGTCCGACTTAGACGCCAGCAAGGTGGAGGTGGAGTACTGGTTTGGGCTGGTATCATCAAAGATGAGCTTGTGGGGCCTTTTTGGGTTGAGGATGGAGTCAAGCTCAACTCCCAGTCCTACTGCCAGTTTCTGGAAGACACCTTCTTCAAGCAGTGGTACAGGAAGAAGTCTGCATCCTTTAAGAAAAACATGATTTTCATGCAGGACAATGCTCCATCACACGCGTCCAAGTACTCCACAGCGTGGCTGGCAAGAAAGGGTATAAAAGAAGAAAAACTAATGACATGGCCTCCTTGTTCACCAGATCTGAACCCCATTGAGAACCTGTGGTCCATAATAAAATGTGAGATTTACAAGGAGGGAAAACAGTACACCTCTCTGAACAGTGTCTGGGAGGCTGTGGTTGCTGCTGCACGCAATGTTGATGGTGAACAGATTAAAACACTGACAGAATCCATGGATGGCAGGCTTTTGAGTGTCCTTTCAAAGAAAGGTGGCTATATTGGTCACTGATTTGTTTTTGTTTTGTTTTTGAATGTCAGAAATGTAGATTTGTGAATGTTGAGATGTTATATTGGTTTCACTGGTAAAAATAAATAATTGAAATGGGTATATATTTGTTTTTTGTTAAGTTGCCTAATAATTATGCACAGTAATAGTCACCTGCACACACAGATATCCCCCTAAAATAGCTAAAACTAAAAACAAACTAAAAACTACCTTCAAACATATTCAGCTTTAATATTAATGAGTTTTTTGGGTTCATTGAGAACATGGTTGTTGTTCAATAATAAAATTATTCCTCAAAAATACAACTTGCCTAATAATTCTGCACTCCCTGTATATAGAAAGATCGACCAAGAGACAGGTCTCTTTCTGATTGAATCTGATCAGAGAGAGATGTGTTGGCTACCCATACATCACAGACCGATTCCCGATTGATTTCAGCATGAAATCTCTTGAGAATCGACCTTGTGATTTCATGTCTGCTGCCTACGCCGCTGTCCCTCCCCCCAAATGTTAATGTATAGTTCAGACAGAACAGTCATTTGTCACGTATGGAAGGGAAGGAGGTGCACCCCCAAAATATAAAACATTTCAAAAGTTAAGCTTACTTTACAATGGTGCTGGTGTACAAATCTCTTTTGTTGAATTACCTTTCCTTACTTATTAACTCACAATTTATTTATTAACAATGACTTGGCTCATGATTTATCTCTCCTTATCTAACTTAACTCATGATTTATATTTCCTTAACTGACTTAACTCATTATTTATCTTTCTCTCTCCTTATGTGACTACTGCTGGGAATACACGGTTGAGCCACTTAGATGGCTCGATTGATCATTTCCGACATGTCCGATCACCCGCCCGATCAATTCCGTGCTCGATACCGCATGGGGGACAATGGAAAAATATAAGGAAAACTAGGAGAATATAAGAGAATCGCCCGCAGAATCAAGCAGGGAATCGATCAGCCGCAAAAACGCACGGTGTATTCCCAGCATTAAAGGACAACTATCAATAAGCAAGTGTTATAAAACTTCAAAGTGCAAACTAAGTATTTAATAGCTGTGCTATCATGTTCCTACTTTTCATGTTAAAAACTGAAGCCAAAAGCTGTACTCTGGTTTGTGTATACTTTAGCTGTATCCATTAGTAGAGTTGATTCTTTTTAATTTGAAATGTAACATCACAGCCAGTGCTGGTCTTTGTATTTCTCGACTACAGACTAATTTTCTGTGACAGTAAGGGCCCTTTCAGACACGTTTCCAGCCGCGTTTCGGGAACGCGTGCAGGAGGCAGACACGCACGACATCAGACAGTGCATAGAGTGCACTGTCTGATGTTCACACTGCATGTGTTCCGGACCTGTGCGGTCCGGGAACGCATGCTGCACGCAGATTTTGCAAAAACGCGTGGCTGTCCTATTCAGTTTTCAGTGATGGGATCAGCCACGCAACGCATACAAATGCGGATGGCGTGCGTTCGCATGCGTTGCGTTCCGCATGCGTGGCCGTCCGCGTTTTGTAATGTGAACCGGCCCTAAAAAAAACTTGTGTGAGAATCCTGCCATGGTGTCAGATTTCACATACAATAGTACAGAATGTTTTTTTTACTCTGCGTAGCAGATAAGACATACATTTCTTTCTGCTTAGCACTGCACGCCGGTTTTCCTCAGACACTACATTAGCTATCACTGAAAGCCCCATATGTTATCTGGACAGTTCATTCAGTGAGAGAAAGGGAACTAGTGAGACCTGTCGCATGCATAAGCTAGAAAGTACACACAACATATGTAGGTAGAGGGATCCCTCCCCCACCTCATGATTCACTGGTCCGATACCAGACCCCTACACCCATCAGTGAGGCATTTTTAAAACATTAAAGGAAGACGTAAGCAGAAGAAGAGTACTTAGAAACACCTGGACAAGCTATTCCCATCCCAGTTTAAAAAAAAAACATGTTTATTGATAGTTGTCCTTTAACTGTTTATTTATCTCTCATTATATGTTTATTTCATGCATTAGCGCTTCTTAGAGTTACGGTAAAAAATAAGCTTTGTGGATCAACTCTGATGAAACTTAGTTTGAGGTAAAAAAGGTAATTTATTGAAAAAAAACCCAGACAACACGTTTCAGGGCCATTAACCCGCTTCCTCAGGTCAGTGAATGGTATCTCTAGGTAGGTATCACATAGTTCAGATCGCCCTGTTCATGTATGACTCAAAATGAACAAACCATTGAATTGGGCTACAACAAAAAAATCTCTGGTCAGCCCCAATGGTGGGGAATGGGTAGGGATGGTCATCAGAGATCATTACACATTAGACATACTTGTTGTGGATTTTGAGTGACATCATCAGGCGCTTATCCTTTGTGTATGGGCACCGTTAGTTTCCCGAGGATATACCTAGCATTGGTAAACAAACTCCTAAATAAGAGATTGCTGAGCATTTGATCTCTTTCTCTGTTCAAGTCTACAGAGCAGAAGAGATCATTTTTTTTTAAATTTAGCCAGAGAAGGGGGAATCAATCACTGATCCGTTCTGCTATGTGACTGAATAGTGGTTCTGACTCAGGGTGATCAATAGCTTGATTGAAAATCTCCTACGTATCCACTCTCATTCTGTGATACAAGCAAAGTGATTGATGCTAGATTTTAAATGAGAAACTGAGTGATTAAAATGAACCCGTATAACACAGGGCAACCCTGGCAACAAAATAATTCACAGTTGCTGGTCTAACAGACTGAGAAGCAGCTACATAAGAAAAGAATACTGGGTTCAAGTCTTCTCTAAATTTCTTTGCCTTGGTCACTGTAAATTGTCCCCCCACCAGAGGCGTAACTAAGCAACAATAGACCACTGCGCTGCTAAGTGGGCTTAACAGCAGCAAGACCCTTAAAGAGGAACTCCAGTCAAAGTAGTGTAATAAAAAAGTGCTTCATTTTTATAATAATTATGTATAAATGATTTAGTCAGTGTTTGCCCATTGTTAAAGCTTTCCTCTCCCTGATTTACATTCTGACATTTATCACATGGTGACATTTTTAGGGCCCGTTTCCACTAGAGCGAATCCGCATGCGTTGTCTGCATGCGGATTCGCACAGCCAATACAAGTGGATGGCCCTGTTTCCACTTGTCTGTTTTTTCCAGCGTTTTTCTGTGCAGGATTTTTCTGCACGGTAGAGCCTGCAGAATTCGCCTGCGTGAGGAATGCAGGCGATTCGCAGGCTATGTATTTGATAGGGAAAACGCACATGCGTTTTTTGCCACGATTTCGCGTGCGAATTCGCATGAAAACTAATGTAAATTGAACCAGGCAGTGACATGGTTAAATTCGCATATACCCTGCCTATGCGAAATCGCATGCGAAATCGCGGCAAAAACGCACGCGGAATCGCATCCGCATGCGATTTCATCAGCGGTGGAATCCCAGCGATTCGCACCGCACTAGTGGAAACGAACTGCTGATAGGGGATGTCACTGGAAGTAGCTGCTGCTTGCTTTTTTGGCAGTTGGAAACTGAAAATGTAATGAGGTTCACAGACCATGGTCCTCACAGTTTCCTGTGGGAGGGCTTTCATCACAATATAATCAATACAGAGCCCCCTGATGATCCATTTGTTATAAAGTAATAGATTTTTTTTTATGTAAAAGGGGGTATCAGCTACTGATTGGGATGAAGTTCAATTCTTGGTCAAGATTTCTCTTTAAGGTGGCCATACATCTAGCCACGTATAGGCAGAGGATTGACCAAGAGTCCAAGAGTCAGATCTCTCTCTGATTGAATCTGATGGGAGAGAGATATGTTTCCTGCTCATACACCAGCAGGTTGATTCCCGATCCATTTCATGCTGAAATCCCTTGGAAATCGTCCGAGTCCGCCACATCCGTTAGCTCGCCTTGTAGTGTATAAATGCGCGTGTAATGTGTGCATTTATACATTACCTGTCCTGTGTCCCGGTGCCCATCCGTCTTATGAATACGCCACTCTTCCATCTGTGACGTCACATGCCAGCATGCTATGCTAGGTGGATAGTATGGGGCTAACGGAAGAGCAGCGCATTGGGAAGATGGACGGGCACCGCGACACAGGACAGGTAATGTATAAAGGCACACTTTACATGCACATTTATACACTGGGGAACAGCGCTGGTGGTTTTGTCACTTGTCCCAATATCGCTGGCCATTACTGCCACACACCCGACTGACTACAACGGTCCGACATCTTGCAGCATGTCCGACCGATTAATGCAACCAATTTTTCCATGAAATTGGTCGCATTGTCAGTCGGGTATGCACTTGGTTGCACTGACAGTATAATAATCAAAACGGATGGTCGATCAGACGCAAGTCGCCTGATGTATAGCCACCTTTACAGGGCATTTTATGAACTGATTTGTGCCCTATGCAAAGCAACCTGTGTCACCCCTCCTCCCAACAGTGGCATAGCAATAGGGGATACAAAGTACTTCAGTAAACCCCTATATGCAATAGGGTAAATCCCAAAAAGCACTTTGTATGAAAGCGACCTAGTTCAAGGGTGAGATTAGAAGTTTGGCACCATCTGACTCCTACCCTACCGGTTTCGCATATTGGTGTCCTCAGGGGTCGTGCTAGTGTGTGAAACTGGTAAGTGATGATCAGAGCTTCTGCAAACTATGGGGATAATTGGAGAGAGTATCCCAGGCTGACCTGAGTCCAGACAGATCGAGCTATCCAACATATGTGTACTTACAACTTTACAATGTGGGTTGTCAGGAGCTGGTAAGCCTTTTCGATTTCACCTTACTGCCTTATACATATTCTCATGTCTCGGCAATTTTTTTTTGCCAACACAATTCAGGATTTACTCTACTGTTATTGCATATACCCTACTGCTATTGCATATAGGGTACTTTGTATGACCTACACTGAATCTATACTGATTATATGTGACAGACATTAACCACTTGAGGACCCACCCTTTACCCCCCCTTAAGGACCAGCGCAGTTTTAGGTGATCTGTGCTGGGTGGGCTGTGCAGCCCCCAGCACAGATCAGGGTGCAGGCAGAGCGACCAGATCGCCCCCTTTTTTCCCCATTAGGGGGATGATGTGCTGGGGGGGTCTGATCGCTCCTGCCTGATGGGTGTTGCGGGGGGGGCACCTCAAAGCCCCCCTCCGCGGCGACATTCTCCCCCTCCCTCTCCTATCTGTCTCCTCTGGGGATCGCAAAGTTGCAAGCATGTATCCAGGAGCACCCAAGTGAAGCTCAAAGTTCTTTAAAGGTGTGTGGCAAGATCCTCACCCTTGTAACAGAGGGTCATACGTATTGTTCCAGAAGAAAGATCGGCACCACACTTCGTATGTATTAATCAGCTCTTAAACCTTTATTCCATAATAAAGTTTGACAGGCAGCGACAGCCCGCTGTTTCGGCCAGGACGGCCTTTTTCAAGTTGCCAAAAGTGTCAAATGCATTTGACACTTTTGGCAACTTGAAAAAGGCCGTCCTGGCCGAAACAGCGGGCTGTCGCTGCCTGTCTAACTTTATTATGGAATAAAGGTTTAAGAGCTGATTAATACATACGAAGTGTGGTGCCGATCTTTCTTCTGGAACAATCCTCTGGGGATCGGGGCTGCACAGGACGCTATCCGTCCTGTGCAGCCAGTGACAGGCTGTCGCCTGTCACATGGCGGTGATCCCCGGCCGCTGATTGGCCGGGGATCGCCGATCTGCCTTACGGTGCTGCTGCGCAGCAGCGCCGTACAATGTAAACAAAGCGGATTATTTCCGCTTGTGTTTACATTTAGCCTGCGAGCCGCCATCGGCGGCCCGCAGGCTATTCACGGAGCCCCCCGCTGTGAATTGACAGGAAGCAGCCGCTCGCGCGAGCGGCTGCTTCCTGATTAATCAGCCTGCAGCTGGCGACGCAATACTGCGTCGCTGGTCCTGCAGCTGCCACTTTGCCGACGCGCAGTATGAGTGCGCGGTCGGCAAGTGGTTAAAGTGAACCCGAGGTGAAAATAAACTGATGAGATAAACAATTGTATTTATCCTCCTACTCCTAAAAATAAAATTTTTGGTTAGCTATCGCAGGGTTTTATTTTATATTTAAACATTTACAAATTAGATTGAATGTTTTGTTGCCTTTGCTCAGTGCCAGCCTAATAAGTGTCCCAGAGTTAGAAAAAGGTCAACAGTTCATCTATTTGTTCTCTCCCTGCTCTCGGAAGTTGTACTCTGCCAGGAGAACTTGTATGGCTGTACTTTGCTTATCAGTGATGTTTACTATATTTCCACAAGGTACCAACAAGACAGAAGCTGTCACTTCCATGCCTGGAAATTAACTCTTTCAGGCAGCAAAAAAAACAAAAACAAACAAAACAAGTAAAACAGCCTGGTTATTAATATGGTTTGTACTGTACATACATATTACATTTTTATCTCATCATGTCACATGTCGCCTTGCGTCCACTTTAAAGAGACTCTGAAGCGAGAATAATTCTCGCTTCAGAGCTCATAGTTAGCAGGGGCATGTGTGCCCCTGCTAAACCGCCGCTATCGCGCCGCTAAACGGGGGTCCCTTCACCCCCAAACACCCCCCCCCCCGCAAGACTTGGTCGTGGATTTGGTCGTTCCTGGAGGCAGGGCTAACGGCTGCAGCCCTGCCTCCAGTCGCGTCTATCAGCGGCACATCGCCGCCTCTCCCCCGCCCCTCTCAGTGAAGGAAGACTGAGAGGGGCGGGGGAGAGGCGGAGATACGCGCTGACAGACACGCGTGGGGCAGGGCTGCGGCGGTTAGCCCTGCCCCAACCAGGAAGCGCTCCCCCGCTGCACCGAGGGGATTTGGGGGATCAGGGACCCCCGTTAAGCCGCGGGATAGCAGCGTTTTAGCAGGGGCACACATGCCCCTGCTATCTATGAGGTCTGAAGCGAGATTTATTCTCGCTTCAGACTCTCTTTAAGACTAGTCTTTCTTTGGCAGCAGTCATCTATTTTATCATTTTGGTCTTTTGGCACAGATATTGACTTCAGATAGCAGCAGGGGATGCAGAATTTGGGACTGTACCTGGGCCAATGGACCCCTCCTCCAGGCCAGAGATGGATTAATCCGTAGTAGGGTCCTAGGCATGGTCTTATATTTGACGCCCCCTTGTGGTCCTTTTGGAAATCTGAAGTTGAGAGAGGTCTGAGAAGGTGGCAAGTGCGCCCCTTGACACCAACTAAGACCCAGGCCCCTGCCTAGGTTGCCTGGTGAATGATTGTGCTCTGCTCCAGGCACTGCATTATACGCTCTTTATTGGTGCTGTAGTGGTAATGACTACCTCGGTATCCCTTTCCCTCTGGCTGTCTTTTGAATGCTGGTTTGGTGGTCTGTGTTGTGCGATTATTATATGTACAGAGTTGGAGCGGGGAGGGGCCTTTGCCCCTCTCAAGCTCTCAAAAAATGACATTACTGTATATCCAAAACACTTTTTCTAAATGTAAACTTCTTTAGTAGTTAGTACATTTCTGCCAGAGATCCCCAGAGGCAGAAATCTGGCTTCACTGGAGGAACAATGCAGTATTAAAGTGAACCTCTAGGCTAAAAATCTACTCAGCAGCACTGAAAATGCGTGGTGTTTCTTTAACAGTTTCACAGCATCAGAACTTTGTTTTTCTTATCCAAGCCTCATTTTTGGCTGCACAGAAGGTAAGCTGCACCCCATCATAGAAAACTGCCTGGACATTTTCCCCCCGATATTGTGCAAAGCATGATGGGATTTCTGATGTTGTTGTTCTCGTTGCCTAGCAACTGGGAGGGGTGATCAGGACACAGGACAGTTGGAACTGTGTCTCATGCTCCCTGTCACCTCCTTTTAACCAAAAAGATGGCTGCCATCATAAAATCAAACATTTGCCTGTTCTTTTAAAACAGGGTGGGTAAGAGATTATATTACCTACCTATTTTAATGAACATAACTAATGTAACTTAATGACAGTATGTTTGTTTAGGCTGAAGTTCCTCTTTAAGTGGAGGTCCCCTTTGATTTATTCAGCAGTGGAAGTGAAACAAGCAAACTATGGGAAATATAAAAGTACGCCCAAATCACACCGTGTACTATACAAACCTCCGCAGTGGATATCATAGTAGCCTAAGATGCTGCAAATAGACTGAGCAGGTGGGTTAGTGCAATTAAAATTCTGGATAAGTTGGGTGGAAGCTACAGCTGATACTTAGAATGTTAATAAAATTGTGATTACCAATATTCTGCAGTCAGCATGGCAGCTGAGTTTATAGTGTCTCAAGACAATCCCTTACCGATCTTCTCCTTTCTAACCCTAACCTCTACTCCTAAGCCCTCTTCCCAATGTCCCTTCCTCCCCCAATTGGCAAATCCTTTCTTTTGCCTAACCTTAAGGGCAGGTTCACACTACAAGAGCTTTACTAAGCACTTTGTGATTTTAAAAGCTCCTGCTAATGTTACCCTAGGTGTGTGTTCTCACTGGAGCGACGTGATTTTGTAAAAAAAAAAACAAAAAAAAAACCTAGCATTGCATTAGCAAGACTTTTTCAAAATCACTAGCGCTTAAAAAGCTCTTGTAGTGTGAACAAGACCTCACCCATCCTACCCTTCAGTTTCTTGGACCAATGTGTTGGCATCATTACTGCTTGTCTACAGGTGCAAAAAGCACATTGCAATTACAGACTAAAGGAATCCACAGGTTGGGTTATAGGATCTGCACAGGGTATCACACAAGTCAGTATTAGCACTGTGCCAATTTAAGTGTTTGCCAGAAGAACCAGACTGTCCAAGATTATGAAAAGTCAAGCCAGATACTATGATCAGAGCAAGCATTACTCCTGTCCCTTCAGTGTCTGTATCCTGTAAAGGTGTCTAGTCCCCCCTCCCTTTTCCCGTCTATCTATTCTTCCCAATCTGCTTCCTCTTTTTCTCATTGTGAAACCCATCCATTTCCTCCTCTCACTATCCAATGCACCAGCTGATCGGGGTGGTGAGTGGCACGACAATGTTGTAGTTGCTAGGGGAACTGCCCCTTAACCACAGGGTAACACAGGGCCATTGGGTATCCAACATCTTACCCTTTCTCCCTCTGATACAGGGGCTGCCCCTCCAGATAGATAAGTGGTTGTCATGGTGACTATACTTGTTATATAAACTACTGACTGTAGGGGTTCACCATCAGAGGAATGGAAACGGGGTATGAATTGCAGGAAGGGTGATTTGTGGTTACGCTCCTGGGGCGTGGCTTAGGAAATGGCATGTTCTGATAGGCAAGGTATAGGTAACCTTGATGCTGCCTACAACCCCACTTCTTAATACAGCACCAGGGAGTCAATCCAGCCCACACCCGTATCCACCAAGGGTGCAACAACAGTCCGAATGAAGAAAGACTGGGTCTCGACCTGGATTTTAGGCCAATTGGCCAATTTTTATTTGCAGAACCACAGTGCTAGAGCACAACGTTTCGACCAGATGGTCTTTATCAAGTGCTTACCAAGTATTTGTGCAACAATCACATATATAGACAATTAAAACACACCCCACTAAGGGGCGGGCACAACACTTAAAGAGACAATCCACATTGTATTATTATTATCACAGGAAACATTTTAGATTATATGCCTCGTTCATGCCATTTGGAGCCAAAGTGCCGAGGTCATCAATCCACCTACTCTCCCTGTGCAACAAGGAGGCTTGGTGATTGTTGCACAAATACTTGGTAAGCACTTGATAAAGACCATCTGGTCGAAACGTTGTGCTCTAGCACTTTGGTTTTGCAAATAAAAATTGGCCAATCGGCCTAAAATCCTGGTCGAGACCCAGTCTTTCTTCATTTGGAATGTTCTGATAGGCAGGCTTCAATGACAATAGCTGAGAAGGAAATTAGCTATGTTTTTCTTTACTAAACCTTGCATATTTTTATTAAGCACATATAAATGTTGTGCTTGAACTTGGGCTTTATGGCACATTTTTATGCTGTTTGTTAGGCAAGCTGTTCCTCTGAGTTGCTATGCTATGAGTTGATGATGTCTCTCACAGTTGTTGTTCTGGTGGAATTTTAGTGGTTTAGTGGTTTTGTTGCTTGGTGTCACGTGGTTGTGCTCTCACAGCCGTGCTGTCCAGCAACTTCTCTTTTTCAAGTTTTTTTTGTTTTATTTGGTATATTGCGCATATCAGCTTTATTTTTGTTGCGTAATCAGAATCATCCCGTTTTGGGCCTTTGCCAACTATACCCTTTATTTTTTCTTCATCTACATGCCTCCTGAGATTCTGTACTTGTAACTAGAGATGGCCCGAACAGTTCGCCGGCGGACAGTATCCGGCGAACTTCCACTGCGAACTTATGGCGTGTACGACCCGCCCCTATACATCATCATGGAGCCAAACTTTGACCCCTTACCTCACAGTCAGCAGACACATAGCCAATCAGCTAGCATCTCCTCCTGCCCCCCCCCCCCCCCCCCCCCGCAACCCACTATCAAAAAGCAGTTACGGTAGCCATATTGGATTCATTCTCTGCTGGCTGCTGACTGTTAGTGAGAGCAGGGTCAGACTTGCTGCAGATAGAAGGGAAAGAATTAGCTTGGCCTCTGTTCTTGTTCCTCACTTGCTGTGAAAGCACCCCAAACAGCCCTATTGAGGGCTAGCAGATCTGTCTCCTGTGTTTTTTTTTGTGTGTGACACTCCACAGCCCACTGACACCCAGAGCTGTGTGCACACTACTGCTGTTGCTACATTAACTTGCAGACACAGTACCACTCCTGTGCATTATTATTTCACTGTATTCTGATAGTACTATTTAATTTCTCTGTGTGTGACACTCCACAGCCCACTGACACCCAGAGCTGTGTGCACACTACTGCTGTTGCTACATTAACTTGCAGACACAGAACCACTCCAGTGTATTATTATTTCACTGTATTCTGATAGTACTATTTAATTTCTCTGTGTGTGACACTCCACAACCCACTGACACCCAGAGCTGTGCATAATGTGATTTCTGCCGTCAACTCCGTAATTTGTGGTGAGACTTTTGGCATGGATTACCCTCCAGCCTGCCACAGTCCAGGTGTTAGACCCCTTGAAACAACTTTTCCATCATTTTTGTGGCCAGAAACAGTCTTTGTAGGTTTTAAAATTCACCTGCCCATTGAAGTCTGTGGCGGTTCGCCAGGTCTGCATGTTCACGAACATTTGCGGTAGTTCATGTTCGCAAACTGAAAATGTTCGTGACATCTTTATTTGTAACATTTTTATATCTTACTGATATAAAAACTTTGTGTAATACGTCTTTTTGTGTGCTGCTACCATTAGAGATGTCAGCGAACCCCTCACACTGTACTACTTCCAGGTCGCTATGACCCGTAGTAGTACGGCTGAGCTGGGCCGGCGGTGCGCATCCTTGATCGCGCGCCTGTTGCCGGGCACTTTCTGCTCATGTGCGTGACGTCATGAGTGATGTCACGCTCATGCGCAGAGAGTGCCCGGCAACAGGCGCGCGATCAAAGATGTGCACCGCCGGCCCAGCTCAGCCGTACTACTACGGGTCATAGCGACCTGGAAGTAGTGCGGCCACACAGAGATTCGCGGGCGAACTGTTTGCTCACATCTCTAGCTACCATCCCATGGCTGTTATACAGGGGTTGGACAAAATAATGGAAACACCTTGAAAATCAACTAAATATATTTTAATATGGTGTAGGTCCACCTTTTGCGGCAATTACAGCCTCAATTCTCTGAGGTATTGATTCATACAAATTGTGAATTGTTTCCAAAGGAATTTTAGCCCATTCTTCAGTTAAAACACCCTCCAGTTCTTTTAGAGACGATGGCGGCAGAAATCAACTTCTTACTTGAATCTCTAATAACGACCATAAATGCTCAATAATGTTGAGGTCTAGGGATTGTGGTGGCCAGATGAGATGCTCAACTTCATTAGAATGTTCCACGTGCCATTCTTTAAAGAGACTCTGTAACAAAATTTTGAGCCTTATTTCTTCTATCCTATAAGTTCCTATACCTGTTCTAATGTGGTCTGTCTTACTGCAACCTTTTCTAATTGCACTGTCTCTGTAATTAATCTTATCTTCTTTCCTCTGTCGGCTCTGTCAGCTGAGGCTGGAATGTGTGGAATGTGCAGCACTGCTTGTCATTGGCAGAAGCTACACACCCTCTCCAAGCTCTGCATGAGTCACACAGTAAGCTAGTTCTCAGCCTATGATACTCTGGTTAGAAGCTAGTCTTTTGTTTGTAAACACTGCCTAAAACTGTTAATTACAAGCCAGGATTGCAGCAGGGAGTGGCAGAAACAGCACAGAGGGGCCCAGGAGAACATAAAGAAGAGAATGGTATGCTTTTTATTGTAAGAATTTTAGAGTACAGATTCTCTTTAACAATTCTAGCTGTATGGATTGGGGCATTATCATCTTGAAAGATGGCATTCCCCTCCGGAAATAGTTCTTGAACCATAGAATGAACTTGGTCGCCCAAAATTCCTAAATAGTCTCGGCTGTTAATTCTTCCATGAAGAGAAATCATTGGCCTGGCGGATTTCCAAGAAATAGCACCCCAGATCATCACAGAACCCCCACCATGTTTTACGGTTGGGAGAAGGCAGTCTGGATGAAATGCTTCTTTCGGCTGTCTCCAAACGTACACTCGGCTAGAGGCCGGAAATAAGGTAAACCATTATTCGTCAGAGAAAATCACATTTTTCCACTTCTCGAGGGACCAATTCTGGTGGTTCTTACACCACTCTAAGGGCTCTTTCACACTACAGGCAGCGGTGAAAGGCTAAAACGCTGCGTTTTGGCTGCAGGCGTTTTCAAGGCGTTTTGAAGGCGTTTTAACGCCTATACATTACAATCAATTGTAATGAGAAACGCCGCGGTAGGCCCAGAAAAAGCGCCTGGGAGCGTTGAAACGCAATGCTCCAAAACGCGGCGTTTAGTGTGAATGGTAAAATGAAAGTCTATGGACTTTCTTTTACCTAGGAAAACGCCAACTTCGGCCGTGGCGTTAAAACGCCGAAAAAGCCCTCTGGTGTGAAAGGGCCCTAGCCCTTTCACACCAGAGGGCTTTTTCGGCCGAAGACCTAGCCCTTTCACACCAGAGGGCTTTTTCGGCGTTTTAACGCCACGGCCGAAGTTGGCGTTTTCCTAGGTAAAAGATAGTCCATAGACTTTCATTTTACCATTCACACTAAACGCCGCGTTTTGGAGCGTTGCGTTTCAACGCTCCCAGGCGCTTTTTCTGGGCCTACCGCGGCGTTTCTCATTACAATTGATTGTAATGTATAGGCGTTAAAACGCCTTCAAAACGCCTTGAAAACGCCTGCAGCCAAAACGCAGCGTTTTAGCCTTTCACCGCTGCCTGTAGTGTGAAAGAGCCCTTAACGCTTTAAAACATTTGTCTTTGAGAGCAGAGGTTTTCTAATTGCAGTTCTTCTGTGGAATCCAGATTTGTGCAGCTCCCGACGAACAGTTTTTGTGGAAACTGGGTTCTGTAGGTGTTCATTCAGCTCTGCAGTGATTTTAGGAGCCGTGGACTTGTGAGCTTTTCTAACAATTCGATTTAGAGTCCGACGATCTCTCTCAGACAACTTCGACTTTCGGCCACAACGGTGCTTTGCTGAGGGCGTTTTTTCCTTCTCTTTCAAACGCAGTCATTACTTTTGAGACAGTACCTCTTGAAATGCCAAGCATTCGGGCAGTTTCTGTTACAGTAGCACCTGCCATATGAGCACCAACTATTTGGCCTCTTTGAAAGTATGAGAGATCTGCCACTTTTTATAAATTATAACCAATTTAACTTTGGTTTAAATATCTGTAAAAAATAATTATTTTAATTAAACATATCAAATAACAAAAATAATAAACAAAAATATTTAACATATGTAAAGTTTTGATTGTTTAAAACATGTTCAAAGATTATGATGCCAAAATGTTAGGTGTTTCCATTATTTTGTCCATCCCCTGTATGTTTAGTTACAAAAATGACTCCTAGTACCTCAGTTTGATTACATACTGTATGATGACTAATCAAGCATGCAAAGATCTGCGACTCCTCATCATAAAGCACAACATTTGCATTGTCAACAGACCTTTTTCAAGTGTTCATATGCTACATGTGATGACTACCAAGCTCCTCCTCTCCCCCTCCCCCACTCCTCCCATGCATTGAATGCTGGTTCTGGGTTGTACTGTATATATCTGAATCAAACTGTTATAGTAGAATCTAAGGCAGAGGTGTGCAAACTTTTTGACTCGATTGCCAAATGATGTTCTCAAGTTTGACCCAGGGGCGAAACAGAATAAGAGTGCAACACGCAGGAGTCCAGCGCAGGACTGCCAGGCAATTGGTATTTTTTAAAAGGAAATAAATATGGCAGCCACCATGTGCATCTCTCTTCAGGTTCCCTTTAACAGAACAGCAACCACAAACAAGTGAATAAAGATGCTTGTATTGCAACGTGGCCATTTTCCTGCTTGTTTTAGTGGATAGTTCAGCTCTGTATTTATGATTGTGAAGGGTGTGTATGCCTTAGAGTAAAGAATGCCCAAGAGATATATGAAAGTACAGGAAGATTCCGACAGATGACTTTTTTCACCTTGCTATTGGCAACTTTGAGAGGTGTGGTGAGCTGAAGTGTGCCAAGTGCAATGAACTGCAAAGGAACATTGGGTGCTGGTTATACAGCCGCATATCCATAACAGCATCAGTTCTGTCTTCTGTGTACACCTTACTAACAGCATGCAAATGATCTGGGAAGATGTTCTTGTCTAAAAGAAAATTATTTGAAACACCAGCAGCTATTGCAGTTAGGGCAGTTAGGCTGGCCATACAAGGCTGGATTTATATTTTTTGTGCCCCTAGTCCATACATGTCAAACTCCGGCCCACGGGCCAAATCTGGCCCTCAGAGCCATTCAATTTGGCCCTCAAGGGGTTTCCCCACTTTGCATTATGTTTGGCCCACTCTAGACCACCAGAGAAGCTATACTGGAGGTGAAGCCCTAGAACACCAGGGACAGCACTAAACACTAGAGGAACTGTATAGGGGAGGGTGGGGGCCACTAGACACCAGGGAACTGTATAGGGGGGAGGACCACTAAACACCAGGGATCTGTATAGGGGGGAGGACTACTAGGCATTAGACACCAGGGAACTTTATAAGGTGGCCATTAGACATTGAAGTTGGCCCGGGACTAGGTCCCAGTGTTCAATTGTGGCCCACTTTGTATTTGAGATTGATACCCCTGTCCTAGGCCAAGTATGTTGTGGCTTTCCTTTCATGTGCAGCAGTGCCCCTCCCATTCCATGTCCAGCCCCCTCTTCCATGTGTATCATCCTTGTACAGCAGCCCCTCCCATTCCATGTGCTGCCCCCTCTTCTATGCGTTCCATCCATGTACTGCAGCCCCTCCCATTCCATGTGCCGCCCCCTCTTCCATGTGCATCATCCTTGTACAGCAGCCCCTCCCATTCCATGTGCTGCCCCCTCTTCCATGCGTTCCATCCATGTACTGCAGTCCTTCTCCTTTGCAGCGTCTTTGAGCACCAGTTTCCCTTTTTCATGTGTTGTTCCCCATTTTCAGCCTCCTCTTTCACATGTAGCAACCCCTATTTCATGTCCAGGTGCCCCCTTGGGCTGCAGCCGCTCAAGGCCCGGGCCTTTGTGTCCTTTCCAAAAATCTGGCTCTGTGGCTATATGCAGTATGTCAAAAATCAAACGATGATGGGTTGTCAGCTTCAGCAAGCAAGCTATCAGATTGTCAGATGAACGATTGTATCGCCAGCTGTAAAGGGGGCATTGCGCGAGTGAATTGCCTGGCATCTAACTAACACAAAATCGTGCAATCGGTGACTTGTGCTCTCTCTGGTCCTGGTGTTTTTGTCTGACGCTGTCCTCAGATGAAATGCTCACGGATGATTGCTGCATGATAACAGCTACTACAAGATGAGTATATATAGTGAGGAGTTACACGTGTCTGCAGGACCCGCAGTCTATTCCCTGCAATCGTTTTTCTGTGTTGTACGTGCGTTGGTCTGCATTTTAGCGGATGCATCTTTGCTTACAGTAGCCAGTGATTTTTCTAATGAGCAATCACATGCATTGTGTGGAAAAGTAGCGCAGGTGGCATCTTTTTTTGAACGCTATGCAGAGTCGCAAATGTCTCCTGAAAACGCAGTGGCCCCATAGGAAAGCATTAGTTGCATTTCTCCCTAGTGTTTTCGACATTATAGAAAAATGCTGCCAAACTGCAAAAGGACAACTGTAACGAGAGGGATATGGAGGCTATTTATTTCCTTTTAAACAATACCAGTTGCCTGGCAATCCTGCTGGTCTGTTTGGCTGCAGTAGTGTCTGAATAACACCTGAAACAAGCATGCAGCTAATCTTGTCAGATCTGATCCCCTGCATGCTTGTTAGCCTTAGTTTTATCACCTGAGTTGGGCAAAAAATATCTATGTCTAAAAGTATTAGAGGCAGAGGATCAGCAGGATAGCCAGGCAACTAGTATTGCTTAAAAGGAAATAAATATAGTAGCCTCCATATCCCTCTCCTTACAATTGTCCTTTAAGCTTACTTGAAATACCAGACCCGATGGAGCAAAGTGGTCTGTACATGCAGATAGGCTTCCAATATAACAAGTTAGAACTCTTTACTGAAGTAAAACCTGCAGAGATAGAACATACACCACCATCAGGAAATGCAGCTTACTTACATCAGAGAGGAACACAGAGAATGAATACAGGAAAACATAATACCATAGGGATCATTGCAGCACTTTAAATTTCACAGTGACACCTTGTGGTTGCTTTACTATACTGCAGTTTAACTAATAATGTTACTGCCAACAAGACCAACCAGGTTGGGTAGGGCTGCATGACAAAACACACACTTGCCCGCTGTTAAAGTCAATGGGAATCATTAAAAAAACTAAACAGCCAGATACTTACCTAAGGAGAGGGAAGGCTCTGGGCCCTATAGAGCTTCCCCGCTCCTCTCCCCATCCCCCTGTTGCAGCACTAGCTTCCCTGTTTGAATACCCAGCTGCAGGGGACTTCGGAAGTCTTTGGGAGCTGAGTCCTCCCAAAGACAGGCGGCTCCATACTGCGCATGCACGAGTTCACAAGAGAGAGCGTGCGCAGTATGGAGCGGCTCGTCTCCGGGTGCACTCGGGCTCCCGAAGACTTCCGAAGAATCCTTTCGGCGGCAGAGAGAGCAGTATTTGACCAAATTGGTTAAATACTGCTACCAGGGAGCCAGCGCTGGAACGGGGATCGAGTGAGGAAAGGGAAGCCTTCCCTCTCCTTAGGTAAGTATCTGACTGGTGTTTTTTTTAAATGCTTCCCATTAACTATAACGGATCTTTCATTTTTGGCGATGCTTTATGATCTATTTAGTATGTATGGCCAGTCTAAGAATAATATGTTACTTTTATAAAGTATATACTTTTAAAAAAAGCATGTGAAACAAAATTGCTTTTTTATCATCAATCTATTTATTTACTACAGAACCAAAGAAAATAATTATACTTGTCCATTTAAAGTGAACATTCTCTCTGTGAAATGTACTGGATTGGTTACTTTGGGCATAGACAATGATTTTGTACCTGTAGTTGCACAGAGATAAGCCAAAGGCCAAAACACTTGTTTCTGGCTGCGCGAATACCCCTGATAGCAGAATAGTGATAAAAAGTTGAAAAGATCAATATTTCTCTTCGGGAGACCTGAATGAAGCAGATTTTATGTCACCTTGACATATACATTTAGGTTAGATGCATTGGCGGCTCCAGCTTCACATTTTTGGGTGGGTACAAAGGGGGCACGATGGCTGACTGGTGGGGCCCATTTGAGTGATCAAAATCAATGTTTGCATGGTGAGCTTTAGATTTTTTTTGCCCAACTCAGGTGATAAAATTAAGGCTAACTAGTTCAGCAAAGATAGAAACCAAATGTAAAGATCACAAACAGAGCTCAGGCTTTTGAGCAGGGCAGATTGTCCAAATGATGTTGCTATTATTAAAGAAAAGTTACCTACAGATGTACTTGGCTAGTTAGCTGGCATGCTTTAATCCTTACTTGCTAGCAAGCTGCTCCTGTGTGGACAAATTACAGACAAATCATTCCAGCCCCCCCCCCTCCCCCCCCCCACCTCCCAAGCCAGTGTCTCACAAAGCCCCATCGGACATGTCGGATTGAATCAAATCGAATTAATAAATTGAATCGAATTGAATCGAATCGCACAAAAAATTGTATGGTGTAGATGGGGCATGTGACACAAGGGAGAGATCAGATTACAACTTGTGATTAGACACAAATGAGGAGGAATTAAACAAGCTAAACTCTCTAAATACATACAGGGTGCATTTCTGTATGTATTTCTTCAGTCATGTGCAAGAGTTCAGGTCCACTATAAAGAGGACCTAGAAGTGAAATGTACATTATAGTTAATTTCATTCTCATTGTACCTTAACCGATTAAGGGCCTGTTTCCACTACTGCCGATTCTGGCTGCAGATTTCCCATAGGCATTCATTGGAGTCAGTTTTCTGCATCCAGAATCCGTGTGTAGCGGAAATAGGCCCTTATGCAATTCATTTTTTCACCTGAGTTTTCTCCTAGGTGATAATTTTAAACTTGCCAATAAAATTTCTTTTAAGCCACCAGCAAGCAAGAAAATACTCAAAATAATGTTAATAGTACTTTCTCACCTACTTTTTGGTACTTTTTAAGTTGAAAAGTGCTGGAACAGTTATTTTAAATTGAAGATGAAAAATTATCTCCTAGGAGAAAACTCAGGTGAAAAAGTGAATTGCATAGTCCCGAAATGAGTAGATAACTCTCCCGTTCATTGGGAAATGGACATTAGGCCCTAAATGGGCAAATAACTCACCCATTCATTGGGAAATGGACATTATTCTTAGCCCCGCCCCTACACCCCTAAAACCCGCCCCCCCCCCCCCCCCCCCCCCCTTCCAATTGGCAAAACCACCATGCCAAATCACCATGCATATCACAAATAATTTAGAATCAAAAGATGCAGTTTTATCATTCAAATCACACTGGTCCCATCTATCATCAGTAGTTGTTCTTCATTTTAACATTTGAAAATAATAAATATTTCAATTTAATTAATGTGAATAAAGTTTAGAGTCAGTTAAACACATTTTTCAGTAGAAAAATTCAAATATCGATATGGATCTGTATATCAGTCCTGAAAGAGGTACAAATGAAGAAGAAAGAGGGACAGTTAGGAGCTATGACTCTGTAGGGGCCCCGGGGCCCACATCCAAAAAATCCACATTGGGGCCCAGAGGTCTAGCTGATGCTAAGCATACATAGATATAAGCACACTGGCGCTTTAGATATGGGACATTAAAGGGTCACTATCGATTAACATTTTTTTAAAATGAGATAGGAAATGTTTGGGAAGTGCTGCTAAGTACTGGTGTCTACATTTGAATCTTTATCTCTTTGTTTACTGCTATCTAATTCCTTTCAGGGCCAGTTTCCACTTTTGCGAATTTGCATTTGCCGTATGCGAATTTGCATAGCCAATACAAGTGGATGGGACTGTTTCCACTTGTCAGGATTCCTTTGCATTTTTCTGTGCAGAAAAAATCTGCACTGCAGAGCCATCAGAATTCGCATACCGCTATGCGAATTGCATACAATGTATTTAATAGGGAATTCACATGCGGTATTGGTATGCAAATTTTCATGCGAATTCGCATACGATTTTGCATGGAATCAATGTAAAAGCACCCTAATCACTGCCATGGTTAAATTCGCATACATCATCATCCATGCGAAATCGTATGCGAATTCGCATGAAAATTCGCATATAACCGCATGTGAAATTCGCATCCGCATGCAAATTTTTTACCGCGGCGATTCCCACCGCACAAGTGGAAACGGGCCCTCACACTTTTCTGACAGCAGTCTGCTCTAATCTGAAGCCAAAAGGAGCCATGAGGGGAGGGGGGAATTCCCTCACAGTGCATCTGTTAATCCTGTGTGTGCAGAGAGCTCAGTCGGAGACAGGCAGAGTTTTCTCCCACAGAGAGCAGAGGAAATGTATCTTATGTGCAACATAAACATTTGTAATTGTGTGTGTGAAACCTGACAGGCTTTTGTTTTATGATAACTTTGCTTCAATATTACACCGTTCTTAGCATGTCAGACTGCAGCGATTCACCGATGCAAATGAGATATTCCAAACGTAGCTAAAATCTACACACAATGAATGACAGCTTTTGCCTCTGATATTTAACATGAAAAGTAGGAAAATGTTTACACAGCTACTTAGACATTATTTGTACATTGTCATATTAGAACACTTAGGTATTGATAATGTTCCTTTAATAAAACACACGGGCTAACTACAGCAACTCATGTGGAGTTTCATTTCTCATGAAAAGCAAATAATAAACCAAATGACCTATTTTTAGAAAACAGGAAATCACTTTTCTTCTGTCATTGTCAGCGTTATGCCTCAGTCACCCCCGCCCTTCCCCCGCCCCGCTTATGAGAACAGGAGCGGCAATGGGGCTGATTGCGATCGCTATCTGTGCCAACCTTGTGATGCCATCCAGTTCCTCCATCTATTATCAGGCAGCCCGGCTGCATGCAGTGGGAAGAGATTTGTGCTGCTGCTGGTGGAGCTGCCAGACAGATAGAGGGGATCAATTATGATATTTTATTGTAGTGACAGGAACAGCACGGGATGCTGGGTTGTTAGATGCGTCCGCTAACCTGGAGGTCTCTCTGATTCCTCGGCCATTGGCTTCCACAGATACGAATAGTTTAAAGTCAGCGGAATATCTCTGCTGAATCAGCTGTATGGCACAAGGCGATGCTTTCTGGCAGACCACCGGGCCTGAGATTTAGCATACGGAATGCGCAGAGGTTAAACTAGATGATTTACAATTCCCTAAGAGCAGTCCCCTCCCTATATTACACTCTGTTGACTCTGGGCAACTTTGCATGGTGAGGATTTAGAAATCCCAGCATGCTTTGCAGTCTGTGTTTCAAAACTAGGACACCCCTGCTTCAAACTGCACACAGTGTAGTTGAGGTGGATTCTGGGTCTGTTACTCCACTTTTGCTTAGCTTTAGGATTTGTCTGTTCCTTCTCATTACAAGTGTTCAGTCTTTTGTATTTAGCATACTTCCCAACTCTTTGAGATAAGAAATAGGGATACTTAAGCAACACCCCTACCACACCCCTAACCCCCCCCCCCCTTTGCACACCCCTAACAATGGTCCTTTATATCCTGGTTCATTTTCCCATTTTTCAGAAGAAAAATACATATATTTACATAGACCTGCACATCAGTCCTGAAAAGGGACAAGTGAGCGAGAAAGTGGGACAAAAGGGACAGGGTTCCCAAACAGCGATGGTTGAGAGCTATGTATTTAGGCCTAAACCCTTCTCCCCCTTCCAGTACCTGGCCTAAGTGTCGGCCTATAAACAGTTGGAGCAGTTCACTTGAATCCACAATTACAATTATTATTACAGTGTGTTTATGCCTTTGTTTCTGAACAATTTGGTTCCCCAAGTAAGACACTTTTTAACAGGAAATTGACTGACTGATTCCCCATCTTGGGAAAGACCATGGCCTACATGCCATAGTATTGCCTAAACCAATTACACTTGCTATAATTGTTAGGAAAGTTGTGTGGCCACTTCATAAAAAATACACTAGTTACGTACAGCCTGGGTCTTTATATGTCCAAATACCAGTTGTCTTTAAAGGGATCTTAGCAGTTTGTGGTTTGAAATAGTTGAAAGGGTTGCCATGTGTGAGAATTTAACTGCCCCCCCTTCCCTTAGTGACTTAGACTTATCTGTTTGAAGCACAGTGTCCCCCCTCCTCCCCTCCCTAATACTGATTTTTTTTTAAATCTCAGCCTGTGGGTAATTAAGTCTAATTAGAACAGTCCATATCTGCCTTCCTTCCATTTTCTGTGACTTGTGGACCGCTTGCAGACAGTAGCAGAAGTAGAAGGATACTGCCTGTAATTAAACCTTAAAGGTGGCCAATGGCCATACATCAGGTGACTTGGCAGCCGTTTGACCATCCGATTCAATCATTCTAATCAGAATCAGATGAAACATTGATACCTGTCCTGTGTGGACCCCCATACACACCGGCGGGGTACTATGTGCTATGTGTGTGACGTCACACACAACGCTGTATGTGGCCATGGGAGAGCGGCGGATTCAGAAGATGGATGGACACCGCAACACAGGCTAAGTAATGCATAAACACATTACATACACATTTATACATAAGGGGAAGAGAGGCGAGGCGACAGAGGCAAGAGATTTCATCCTGAAATTTATCAGGAATAGAGATGTCGCGAACCTCCGATTTTAGGTTCGCGAACCTCCGCGAAAGGTTCGGTTCGCGAAAAAGTTTGCGAACCGCAATAGACTACAATGGGGAGGCGAACTTTGAAAATTTTAAAAAATTCTACCGGCTGGAAAAATAATAGAAAACATGTTTCAAGAGCTCTAATACCTGGAGGCACACCTGATTGAGTGAAATACACATCACTGCTGGAGGACCCGCCCTCCCTCCCTCCTCCAAGCAAGGTCCTTATACCATTTGATTCAGTTGTCTGCCTACACTAATTAGTTATGGGACAGCTGCTACACACTCTGCTAGGGAGATTTTAATTAGCCTCTTGTGGGTCCCCACCTCCCACCCTTCTACCTATTTCCTCCTCCCTCCTACCGGAGGGAGGAGGGTCTCATCTGCCAGGGAATTATACTATTTCAAAAACCAGTTTACATCATACCATGGCTGGGAATCAAACCCAGATCTCAGTGTGTGGTGGGCAAGTCACCCTAACCACTGTACCACTACAGTAGTAACTGAAGCTGGCCTAAAATTTACCATTTATGCTCAATGCAATAGAAACATTAGGTTGCTTAAAGAGGAACTGTAACGACAAAACGGCCCCTGGGGGGTACTCACCTCGGGTGGGGGAAGCCTCCGAATCCTAATGAGGCTTCCCACGCCGTCCTCCATCCGTCAGGGGTCTCGCTGCAGCCCTCCGTGCAGCGGTGACGTAATATTTACCTTCCTGGCTCCTGCGCAGGCGCTCTGACGGCTGTCGGCGCCGAAGTAGGCGGAAATACCCGATCGCCGTCGGGTCTGCTCTACTGCGCAGGCGCAAGTTTCCGGCGCCTGCGCAGTAGAGCGGAGCCGACCGAGATCGGGTATTTCCGTCTATTTCCGTGCCGAAAGTCGCCACAGCGCCCCCGCTGGAGCCAGCAAAGGTAAATATTGAACTGACAGTCGGCACAGTCGCCGGCTGTTCGGAGGGCTGCAGCGAGACCCCCGTGGGACAGAGGACGGCGTGGGAAGCCTCATTAGGATCCGGAGGCTTCCCCCACCCGAGGTGAGTACCCCCCAGGGGATCTTTTTAATGTTACAGAGTCTCTTTAAAGGGAACCTTAACTGAGAGTGATATGGATGTTTCCTGTAAAAAATACCAGTTGCCTGGCAGTCCAGCTGATCTTTGTGACTGCAATAGTGGCTGAATCACACCCTGAAACAAGCATGCAGCTAATCCAGTCTGACTTCAGTCAGAGCACCTGATCTGCATTGTTGTTCAGGGGCTGTGGCTAAAAGTATTAGAGACACAGGATCAGCAGGCGATTCAGGCAACTGGTATTATTTTAAAAGGAAAAATCCATATCCTTCTCCGTTTAGGTTCCCTTTAAGGATTTGTAGCATAAAAGCCAACTCACATTGGCTGGGATTTGAACCTGGGTCTCACTGTGTGGTGGGCAAGCACCCTGACCACTGTACCACAACAGTAGTAACTGAAGCTGGCCTAAAATTTACCATGTATGCTCAATGCAATAGAAACATTAGGTTGCTTAAAGGGAACCTTAACTGAGAGTGATATGGATGTTTCCTGCAAACAATACCAGTTGCCTGGCAGTCCAGCTGATCTTTGTGACTGCAATAGTGGCTGAATCACACCCTGAAACAAGCATGCAGCAAATCCAGTCTGACTTCAGTCAGAGCACCTGATCTGCATGCTTGTTCAGGGGCTGTGGCTAAAAGTATTAGAGACACAGGATCAGCAGGCAATTCAGGCAACTGGTATTATTTTAAAGGGAAAAATCCATATCCTTCTCCGTTTAGGTTCCCTTTAAGGATTTGTAGCATAAAAGCCAACTCACATTGGCTGGGATTTGAACCTGGGTCTCACTGTGTGGTGGGCAAGCACCCTAACCACTGTACCACAACAGTAGTAACTGAAGCTGGCCTAAAATTTACCATGTATGCTCAATGCAATAGAAACATTAGGTTGCTTAAAGGGAACCTTAACTGAGAGTAATATGGATGTTTCCTGTAAACAATACCAGAGGAGGAAGGAGGGAGGTGGGAGGAGGGAGGAGGGGACCCACAAGAGGCTAATTAAAATCTCCCTAGCAGAGTGTGTGGAAGCTGTCCCATAACTAATTAGTGTAGACAACTGAGTCAAATGGTATAAGGACCTTGCTTGGAGGAGGGAGGATGGGCGAGCCTCCAGCAGTGTGTTTGGCAATAATGTGTCTGCTGACAGTGATATGGAGGGTCAAAGTTTTGCTCAATAGAGCATTATGGGGCGAATCGAACTTCCGTAAAAGTTCGCCTGATGCAGGCGAACGCGAACCCCCAAAGTTCGCCTGGAACCGTTCGCAGGCGAACCGTTCGCGACATCTCTAATCAGGAATTGGCCTGCAGTGTATGGGCAGCTGACAGATCTCTCTCTAATCAGATTTGATTAGAGAGAGATATGTCTCTTGGTCAAATCTGACCATCATCGCTAGATGTATGGCCACCTTAAATGTAAAAATATGAGGTAAAATGAGAGTTTTTTTTTTAATAATGAGCCATATTGTTAGCATGCATTTTTAATGTACTATTGAGCTGCCCTAAGAGGTAAGGCCTGGTGCACACCGAGCGTTTTTTGAAGCGATCCGCAAACCGCTTCCGCCTGTGAAAACGCTTGGCTAATGTATTTCAATGGGCTGGTGCACACCAGCGTTTTGAGGTTTTTAGCAAACCGCAAACGTGGGTCCTGCTGCACGTTTGCGGTTTGCAGAAGCATTTCTGCCTCAATGTAAAGGATAGGAAAAGCTCAAACCGCTCTGGAAAACGCTAGATCAGAGCGGTTTTCCAGGCATTTTTGTTACAGAAGCTGTAATATTTGTAATCTGCTGCACAAAAACGCTCCCAAAAATGCTAGGCATGTTTAGAAAACCTCTCTAAACATGCCTAGAATTGCTCTGAAATCTGCTCCAAAACCTCTAGCGTTTTGAGGATCTGCTGGTGGTTTTGGTGTACACTGGGCCTTAAAGGGACTCCGAGCTAAAAAAAAAAATGAAAATTGCACTCACCTTGGGCTTTCTGCAGCCCAGTGTAGGTCGGGAGGTCCCATGACGGCGTCCTGGCTCTTCTCCCAGGTCTTCTCCCAGACATGCCTGGCCGGCGGCTTCCGGGCGGCTCCAGGCGACACTGGCCCGAGTGTCGGGCTAGCGCTTCTGCATACGACACGTGTGACGTAATCATGCCGGCCGCCTCGCGTCATCACGGCGGCCGGCGTGACAATACGGCGCATGCTCAATTTAACCGCGCATGCGCTGTACTGTCACGCCGGCCGCCGTGATGACGCGAGGCGGCCGGTAAGATTACGTCACACGTGTCGTATGTGGAAGCGCTAGCCCGACACTGGGGCCAGTGTCGCCTGGAGCCGCCCGGAAGCCGCCGGCCAGGCATGTCTGGGAGAAGACCTGGTAGAAGAGCCAGGACGCCGTCATGGGACCTCGCAACCTACACTGGGCTGCAGAAAGCCCAAGGTGAGTGCAATTTTCATTCTTTTTTTTTTAGCTCCGAGTCCCTTTAAAGAGAACCTGAACTGATAATAAAAAGTCAAAATAACCAGACATAGGTCATACTTACCTCCCGTATAGTCTACTACTCAATCTCTTTCTCCTCTCCTGCGTCCTGTTTGTCCACTGTGATCAATAGATTTCTCCGTCCTCCATTTTAAAAATGGCCATTACCCCATAACAGCTTCCTGGTCAGCACACTGTTAAACTGTAATATCACCCAGTTGAGCCTTAGGAAAATATGGACATTACCTTGCACATTCAGTTGCAACTGACAGCAGCTGATATATAACTGACCGCAACTGGTATATTTCAGTTCTGACAAAATCTTGTCAGAACTGGAAGGGATCACTGTAAGAAGAAAATGGTGAGCTTCTGAGAGGAACTGACGGTAAGGTAAGTATGTAATATTTATTTGCAGCTACGTCATGTGTTTAATTTAAATAATTTTACACACTTCAGGTTTCCTTTTAAGGACAACTGTAGTGAGAGGTATATGGAGGCTGCAATATTTATTTCATTTCAAACAATATCAGTTGCCTTGCAGCCCTGCTGATCTATTTGGAAGCAGTAGTGTCTGAATCACACCAGAAACAAGAATGGAGCTAATCTTGTCAGATCTCACAATAATGTCACACACACCTGATCTTCTGCATGCTTGAAAGGAAATAAATATGGCAGCCTCCATATCCCTCTCACTACAGTTGTCCTTTAAACATTAGGTTCAGTTCCCTTTAAGAATTCCATAAAACACACTGTACTGAACTCTGTTGTGCCCCCTACTGAGGTTGTCACCACAGGCACCTGCCTGGTTTACCTATGCCCCCAAAACGGCCCTGTATATTCATGTCACTAATTTTCCCTCAGAGAGGAACTCCTAATCTAATAGCTGCCTTAGTCATACTCTAATGTCCGTATAATAGGCTAAGGCCAATTGTGGGGGTGAACCAAGTGACCCAGTTGTATTTTTGATGGGGGGGGGGGGGTTTAGAGTACACCAAGGAAGCCCACCTAAAGACGGGGAAACTGCAAACTCTGTGTAGATGGCGCCCTAACCCAGATCTGTACCTGAGACTCCAGCGCTGCAAGGCAAGAGTATTATCCGTTACGTCTCCAAGCCACTGTCAGTATATCTCAAGTATATGGACTTAAAGGGAATCTGAAGTGAGAGGGGTATGGAAGCTGACATGTTTATTTCCATTTAAATAATTCACATTGCCTGGCTGTCCTGCTGATCCTCTGCCTTTAGCCATAGATCCTGAACAAGCATGCAGATCTATCACAAACCTGAGAAAATTTGCTACATGCTTGTTTCAGGTGTGTAATTTAGACCCTACTGACCAGAAAGATTAGCAGCACTGCCAGGCAACTGGTATTGTTTAAAAAGAAATAAAATGGCAACCTCCATCAGTCTCACAACATAGGTTCCTTCCTCTGCCTCTAATACTTTTAGCCATAGACCCTGAACAAGCATGCAGCAGATCAGGGGATTTTGACCAAAATCTGACAAGATTAGCTGCATGCTTGTTCCAGGTGTTTGATTTAGACACGACTGATGCCAGAATGATCAGCAGGATAGCCAGGTAACTGGTATTGTTTAAAAGAAAATACATATGGCAGCCTCCGTATCCCTCCCACTTCAGGTGTCCTTTAATGTGGTTTTATTCATGGCTTTCATAATGATAATATATATATATATTGTTCTAAGATGATGTACTCATGAGCAATTATTTATACTAAACTAGATGATTGCCCAGCGTTGCCCGGGTATGTATTTGGCTGGTGTTGGCTTCGCCTACTTTTTTTAACCCTAACACACAATTACTCACTGACCAAGTTTGTGAGCTTTGCGGTCTTTGGTATCAATAATCTGCATTGAAATGAAACAAATCTGATTGGCTGTTTGTGGCTCCACACCCTTTTCTGAATTTAAACCCCAGTCACCCAATAACCAACTGTACCAGGTTTGAGGCCTGTGCCATTAACAGTTCAAGAATGATAGCAATTAAATATTCCCCTTGAAAAGCAACAGGTGAAGTTTGATTCACTTTTGTAGGCTCCACCCACTTTTCTGAATATTAATCCCAGTCACCCAGTGACCAACTGTGCAAAGTTTAAAAACCCTGCCATTAACAGTGAAAGAATGGCTGCAGTTTACATTTTCCCAGTGAAATTTGTATTTGTCTCCACCCACTGATGACCGCGTTGCCCGGGTATGTATTTCACTGGTGTTGGCTCCACCCACTTTCTAACCCTAACGCACAAACACTCAATGACCAAGTTTGTGAGCTTTGGGGTCCTCGGCATCAATAATTTGTATATTTCCAAAGAAATTAAACAAATCAGATAGGCTGTTTGTGGCTTCGCCCCTCTCCAGCATTTGAACCCTAGTCACCCAATGACCAACTGTAGCAGGTTTGACGCATCTGCTATTAACAGTGTAAAAATGGCAGCAATTTCAATATTCCACTTGATAATCAACAGGTGAATTTTGATTGGCTATTATAGGCTCCACCTACTTCCCTGAATATTAATCTCAGTCACTCAGTGACCATCTGGGCAAAGTTTGGGAACCCTGAAATAAACAGTGTAAGAAGGGCTGCAGTTTACACTTTCCCAGTGAAATTTGGTTTTGGCTCCGCCCACTTTTTGTAACCAGGACACAAAGTCACTACTCAATGCCCAAGTTTGTGAGTTTTGGGGTCCTTGGCATCAATAATTTGTTATTCCCAATGAAATGAAACAAATCTGATTCACTGTTTGTGGCTCTGTCCCCTTTTCTGAATTTGAACCTCAGTGACCCAATGACCAACTGTACCAGGTTTGAGGCTTGTGCCATTAACAGTGCAAGAATGGCAGCAATTTTAATATTCTCCTTGAAAAGTGACATGTGATTTTTGATTGGCATTTTTAGGCTCCACCCTCTTTTCTGAATATTAATCCCAGTCTCCCAGTAACCAGCTATGGTATGTTTGAGAACCCTGCCATTAACATTGAAGAAGGGCTGCAGTTTACAATTTCCCAGAAAAATCTGTTTTTAACTCCACCCACTTTTTGTTTTTTTGTTTTTTTATTTTTTTTTTCTCCTTTTCCTTTTCCTTTTTTTTTTTCTCTTTTTTTGACAATCAGCAAGCTCTCATAGCTCGTAGCCCGGCAAAGAATATCACCTTCATCACAGTGCTCTTAAGCCAGGGCTATGTTTTGCATCATAGTCAAAAGTCGTCCTTTCTTCTCTCACTTTTTTCTTATTTCCCTTTCCCCCCCCTCTCCCGTCCCGCCCCATCCGCCCTATCCCTCCCTTCAACCCCCCCCCCCCCCCCCCCGCCCCCCAAACAGGACTATATTAAAGCACACTACAATAGAGAAAGGAAAAAAGAGGAAGAAAAAAAAAAAAAAAACACTATTTCATTACAATATCAAAGTTATCAGTGTCCTAATATTAGCAACAAAATCAGCAAATTTTCAAGAAACTTCCTATACTTCACAGGTCTCCAGCAGCAAACTGGAGAGCCCATGAATTCGCGTACGCTCCGGTCTCCCGCGTGAGACCCCCTAACCGTACACCCACACAAAGGGCCGATGACTATCTAGCGCCGACGCCCGGACGTCAGACGGTAAGCCAACCGCGCAGGCCCTGCGCGGACACAGCCCCTTCATCCCTCACATACCAAATTTTCTACAAGCAGAATACATACTCAACCCATACCCCAGCGGAGAGAGTACTTGCCTCATTACCTCAACAGTCAACCAAGTCAAACCAAGACCTCAGAAAAAAAAAAATTGCCCCTTTGCCTCAACAGACAACCCTCTCGCAATATAGCTAGATTTCTATAACAGAACTCCATATCCCATATAAACTTGACGGGTGTTCAAATGAATCAATAACCATATCATCTACAACATTATCTTCAATTCTCAAGTAAAATAATACCTTTTCTTTCCATTCTTGTAGACTCAATGTCAATGGCCTTTTCCATCTTTCTGCTATCAGTTTACGTGCAATTAGAAGGGCAAAATTGACTATTTTTCTCTTGGGCGACAATTCCTTTTCGGTATTGGGCTCAAAAATATCTCCAAAAAGGGCAATTAATGTATCATTACTATTCCTAGCCATATCCAAATGGTTATGAAGAAAATCAAATACCTTCAACCAATATGCTCTAATTATCGGGCAATGGGCCCACATATGCAAATAACCAGGTGAATCTTCCTTACATCTCCAACACACATTTTCATCTTTTTGTTTACCTCTTTTCGTCTTTCCGGGAAACCAATACCACCACATTACCAATTTATACTGAATTAATTGACAAGCGGGTATCCTTGAAATCCATATACTGTCCAGTATTTTTTTCCACATCGCATTATCAATCATTGAACCTAATTCATCAGACCACTTATCACATACTCTATTTGGTACTTTCAGTTCATTCTTGTTAAGAAATTTATAAATACGAGAGATTGACCGTGATGGTATTTTTTTATCCATAAAAAGTTCCTCCAACTCATTTGGAGCAGATCTTAGCGATCCACGTTCTTTTTTAAATTTTGCCATTATATTACAAGCTTGTGTCAGAAAAAAGGATTTTAAGTGGTCATTTTGTTTAATAATATTATCCTTTTCTTTATCCAGTAATGACATCAGATCTCCCATTGTAGCCTGTTCCGTCAATCCTACCCTCAATAGCCACATCTTATCCCTAAATTGGTCTATCCCCAAACTTTGAAGAGACACAATTGGTGACATATCCTTGAGGCCTTTTTTTGGCTTTAGGTAATTCATTAGTATACTTAAAGTAGGTTTTATTAGAGGGTGAGAATTCTTCAAAAAGAGCTGCCGATAAATTTTAAAATTCCATGTGGCCAACAGTTTATCATCAATTAAGTCCATCTCCAAATTAGTCCATATCCTAGTCTGGTCACGATTCCTCCAACATAGGACCCGATCAAAATGGACTGCTTGATAATATTTGAAAAAATCGGGGGCTGCCAGACCTCCATCTCCTTTATTTTTAGTCAAGGTTCTATAACAAATCCGTACCTTTTTTTTGTGCCAAATAAATTCTTGTAAAAGCTTATGAAGCTCTTTAATCCCAGAAAAATCTGTTTTTAAATCCACCCACTTTTTGTAACCTTGACACACAGTCACTACTCAATGACCAAGTTTGTGAGCTTTTGGGTTCCTGGTATCAAAATTGTGCTAATGGAAGCAGTTTATCCAACAAAGAAATCTGGCTGTTTTTGACTCCACCCCTTTACTGAATGTGAACCCCAAACACTTAACGACCAACTGTAGCAGGTTTGAGCCCTCTGCTATTAACCTCTTGAGGACTGCAGGGCTAAACCCCCCTAGTGACCAGGCAATTTTTAGTTTAAAAGGCCACTGCAGCTTTAAGGCCAAGCTGCAGGGCCGCGCAACATAGCACACGAGTGATTCCCCCCCCCCCTTTTCTCCCCACCAACAGAGCTCTCTGTTGGTGGGGTCTGATCGCTCCCCCCATGTTTATTTTTTTTTTAATAAATATTTGTGTTGCCCTTTTTAAAAAAAAAACCCTCTTCCTTTAAATCCCTTCCCTCCCTCGCTCCCTCCCTCCCCACAGCCGGCCAATTACGGCGATCGGCTGTCATAGGCTTCTGCCTATGAGAGCCGATCGCTCTCTTGTCCCCCAGGGGGACAGCCGTGTCACACGGCTGTCCCCAGTGCAGCGCTGCTGCTGATCGCAGCGCTGCACAGAGTAAATAGACGGTGATCACGCCGTCTAACAGTCTCCCGAGCGGCAATAGCCGCTCGGAGACTGAAGGCGGGGCGGAGCTCCGCCCCCCAAGCAGGAGATGCGCGCGCAGCCTGCGCGCGATCTCCTGCAAAACAGAGCCCCAGGACTTTACGCCAATTGGCGTTAGGCGGTCCTGGGGCTGCCGCCGCGGCCACGCCTACTGGCGTGACGCGGTCGGCAAGAGGTTAACAGTGTGAGAATGGCTGCAGTTTCAATATTCCCCTTGAAAATCAATAGGTGAATTTTGATTGGCTCTTGTAGGCTCCACCTACTTTTCTGAATATTAATCCTAGTCACCCAGTAACCAACTGTGTGAAGTTTGAGAACCCTGCCATTAACAGTGTAAGAAAAGCTGCAGTTTACATTTCCCCATGTAAAAAGTTAGTTGTTTCTGGCTCCGCCCACTATTTCTAATCTTGACATACAGTCACTTAATGACCAAGTTTATGAGCTTTGGGGTCTTTGGCATCAACAAGTTGCATTTTACCATTGAAATTAAACAAATCTGATTGGCTGTTTTTGGCCCGCTCCCTTCAGAATTTAAACCCCAGTCTCCCAGTGACTGACTGTAGCAGATGTTAGGCCTCTGCCATTAAGAGTGCATGAATGGCAGCAATGTAAATATTCTCCTTGAAAATCAAAAGGTGAATTTTGATTGGCTGCTGTAGGCTCCACCCACTTTTCTGAATATTAGTCCCAGTCACCCAGTGGCCAACTGTGTCACGTTTGAGGACCCTGCCAATAACAGAATGGCTGAAATCAATCTAACAAATCTGATTGGCTGTTTGTGGCTCCACCCCTTTAGTGAATTTGGACCCCAGTCACCCAATGACTGACTGTATCAGGATTGAGGCCTCTCCCACTAACAGTGTAAGAATGGTAGCAATGTGAATATTCCCCTTGAAAATCAATAGGTACATTTTGATTGGCTGTTGTAGGCTCCACCCACATTTCTGAATATTCATCCCAGTCACCCAGTGGCCAATTGTGTAAAGTTTGGGAACCCTGCAATGTTAAAAATGAAGCTGTTGGCACCGCCCACTTTTTCTAACCTTGACATACAGTCACTCAATTATCAAGTTTATCAGCTTTGGGGTCCTTGGTATCAATACTTTGTATATTCCCATTGAAAAATAAACAAATCTGGCTGTTTGTGGCTCCGTACCCTTCCTGAATTTGGACCCTAGTCACCCAGTGACCAACTGTACCAGGTTTGAGGCATCTGATTTTACCAGTATAAGAGAATGGTAGCAGATGAAATATTCCCTTTGAAAATCAAAAGGTGAATTTTTATTGGCTGTTGTAGGCTTCACCTACCTTCCAAAATCTTAATCTGTCACCCAATGACCAACTGTTCAAAGTTTGAGAATCGCCATTAACGGTGTAAGAATGGCTGCAGTTTATATTTTCCCAGTAAAAGTTGTTTTGGCTCCTCCCACTTTTTGTAACCTTGACCCGCAGTCACTCAATGACCAAGTTTGTGAGCTTTCAGGTTCCTGGCATCAAAAATGTGTGAATGGAAGCAGTTTATCCACCAAGGAAATCTGATTGGCTGTATGTGGCCCCACCCCTTTAGTGAATTTGGACCCCAGTCACTCAATGACCGACTGTAGCAAGTTTGAAGCCTCTGCCATTAACAATGTAAGAATAGTAGCAGTTTAAATATTCCCCTTGAAAATCAATAAGCGAATTTTGATTGGCTGTTGTAGGCTCCACCCATTTTCTTGAATCTTAATCGCATTCACCCAGTGGCCAAGTGTGGCAAGTTTGAGAACCCTGCGATTAACAGTCTAAGAATGGCTGCAGTTTACATTTTCCCATTTAAAATGAACGACTGAAATTTGATTGGCTGTTTTATGCTCCGCCCACTTTATCTGGATTTGTAACCTCGGTCACCAAGTGACCAACTGTGCCAAGTGTGGGGACTCTGGCTTGATTACTGTGAGAATGGCAGCCTTTTACATTTTTTCCATTGACTTGAATGGGTGGAATCTGATTCGCTGTTTGTAGCTCCGCCCAGGTGTGCAGGGGGGCCGCGAGACCCCCAGAACATATCATCCCAGGTAGTAAGGGATCTGTATACCAAGTTTCGTTCAAAGCCGTTTTCGCGTGATTGCGGCACATACACACACACACACACATACATCCGATTTTATATATATATAGATTAAAGTGGACCTGAACTCTTGCACAGGACAGAAGGAAAACAGAGAAATGCACCCTGTATGTATTTAGAGAGTTTAGCCTGGCTTATCCCCCCTCATCTGTGACTAATCACTAGTTGTAATTTGATCTTTCCCCATTTCACCTGACTGCCATGGCACACAAGCTCATTTGAAAGGACAGGATGTTAACCCTATGTCTGCTGCTCCCATGAAAGCAGGAAGTAGAAGCACTGCATATTTATTGTAGGATTTGTAACAAAGAACTGTTTTTCTTGCAATGTTATGATGCTGTTGTGTATCCTTAGAGCAGAGAGGAAGTTCTGAGTTCAGGCCCGCTGTAATCTCAGCCTCTGTTCCGGTACAGCGATGTGACGCAGCCAACCTTCTGTTTATTTCAGAACCTGGGTTGAGTTTGGGCAGGGAAATGGCTGCCTGCGTGGGAGACGTGACGCGCTCCTCTCACCGCTCCTCCGTGTGGAACAGGGAACATGCTGTTTCATTACAGACTCATTAGAAGATTACATTGCTCTGTTGAGAGACAACAGCAGGGATTTCCACATCAGGAGCTGAGCAGCGCACATTATTATTATTTAATGTTCACTCATAATAGCAAACTACCAGGAGGCCTCAGGCGAGGCCTCGTGTCTGTCGTAATGCAGTGCTGCCTATTTGCTGCAAATGAGGCTGAAGTAACAGTCCCCAGAGACCGCAATTCCGTAACACGCAGAAAGCCGGAGCCCGGGGATCGGGCAGACTTCCATTTCTCATTAAGCAAATTAGGAAAAGAACTGAGGGTGTAAGGAGACTGAATAGATCAAATGATGGAAATACTGTTTGCTGTGCATATAACTTTGGCTGCCCCCCCCCCCCCCTTTGGAAAACCCCCATAAAGACCAGAGCAATTTTAACTAAATGGGCCACTGCAGCTTTAAGGCATAGCTGCAGGCCCGTACAACTCAGCACACAAGTGATTCCCCCCCCCCCCCCTTTTATCTCCACCAACAGAGCTCTCTATTGGTGGGGTCTGGTCGCCCCCCCCCCCCCCCCCCCCTTGTGTTTATTTATGTTTTAATAAATATTTATGTTACTTTTTTAATGGTTTTTTTTTTTACTAATTCTTTTTTTTGTCTAACAAATCCCCTCCTCCCCCCAGCCGGCCAATCACGCGATCGACTGTCATGGGCTTTTGCCTATGAGAGCCAATCGCTCTTGTCCCCCAGGGGGACAGCCGTGTCACACGGCTGTCCCCAGTACAGCGCTGCTGCAGATCGCAGTGCTGTACAAGTAAATAGATGGCGACCACGCCGTCCAACAGTCTGAAGAGGGGGCGGATCTCATGCAAATTAGAGCCCCAGGAATTGGCGTTAGGCGGTCGTTAAGTAGTTAAAGACTTTTTGCTGCCTGAGGCAAACTTGTGAGAATGCAACCCCCCCCCCTGAACAACAATTTGCACAGCAAGTCATAGCTGCGGTGAGCCCCCCCAAAAAACCCCTCAGTATAAGTAGGTAGCCAGGTATAGGTGCCCCCAGTATTGGTAGCTATGTACAGTTGCCCACAGTATAGGTTAGCCAGGTACAGTTGCCCCCAGTATAGGTTGGCCAGGCACTTCACTTCCTGTTTCTGCCTGGTGTTGCCCTCAGACTTCTGCTGCCTGAGGAAGTCGCTTCACTTGGCATCATGGGTGGACCGGGCCTGACTACAGGCACAAGGGTTTTTCCACATGCTGTGTTGTAGAGCAAATTGTTGCTTTCAGCAGTACTGTTTCAGTACAGACAGCCCAGGTTTTACCTCTTCCTGCACAAGTAATCAGCTGCACAATGTCTTGTTAGCAAAGATGGATTAAAGAAGAACTGTAACCAAGGATTGAATTTCATCCCAATCGGTAGCTGATACCCACTTTCCCATGAGAAATCTTTACATTTTCTCAAATAGAGCATCAGGGGGGCTCTGTATGGCTGATATTGTGGTGAAACCCCTCCCACAGTGTGATGTCAGCACCTAGGTACTGACATCAAACTGTGGGAGCCTTGTTGCATTGTGGGAAATAACTGTTTGCAACTGCCAAAAAAGCAGAATCTCCTTCCACAGAGATCGCCTGCCCGGAGTAAAAATGTTGCCATGTGATACATTTCATAATGTAAATCAGGGAAAGGAAATATTTTACAATATATAATCACTGCGGAATATAACCCTGCATTTCAACTTTGCTCTAAAACATTATTTACAGTATATTATATGCAACCAGCATTTTTTTTTTTACTAGACCAGCATTGGAAGGGTTACACAGGGCTTTAAAGTTCCTTTAGATTTCTGCAGACGCATCCGAAGCTGAAAGAGATACATTTTGTTTACATAAATGTATCTAAGTGTTGAATGTGACTCATCTCTCTGACTGAGAAGGAGCTTGGAGGACTGCCAAAGAGTGTGTAAACATTTCTCAATAGTTACATTTCACTAAATAGAATGTATCTATCTGAACTTCTGCATATCTCTCCACGGAACTTTAAACCTCTGTGTTTAACCCTTCCAATGCTGGTCTAGTAAAAAAAAAAATGCTTTTTGCATATAATATGCTTTAAATAATATTTTAGAGCAAAGTTGAAATGCAGGGTTATATTCCGCTTTAAATAATTTATAAACATTATTGTAACAATTGTGCACTTTTTTCATTAAATTTTTTTCACTGCAGTTCCTCTTTAAGATGATATGGGGCCCCAGGCAAGGTAGTAGCTTAGGTGCTCCCTCTTGGTACAATTGGTAATCCCAAGTGGATTGGGGTCAGAGAAGGTGGTAGATGGGCCCCTTGACACTCGCTAGGCTCCTTCCTAGGATGCCTTGTGGATGATCCTGCTCTTCTTGTAGGTTATTTTCAACACCTGCACTAACTGAGTGATTGGCAGCAACATGGACTTTCCCAGGTTTACTGACTGTGTTAGGAACATGGTGGAGGGACTGAGTGATTGTGTGCTCAGATTCAAGGTCTGACAAATTAAATAATGTCTCCCTTTAATCTTTGCAATACTGTAGACCTGAGCTGAAGTGAAGTGATCGCTTATTTCTCAACAAAGGTGGTCAGGAGCCCAGAATCTGGCCATTTTCTGCACTACAGACTGTCATTGCTACAGGCTGCAATTGTCTCTTTGGGATTCAGCCTGTGCCTTCCATCCAGTAGTCTGAACAATAGAATGATGTAATCTAAACAGCAGCCCTTTCCAGTCGACTCTGCTGCTGATTGACTCAACACTGTTGCTTAGTGTCATGTGATCTAAATTTTAATGCAGCATTTTTTGCCATAGTTCAATTCAAACAAAAAAAAAAGTGGCATTTGAACACTCTGATCACTAAGCTATAAGATGGTATCAGTGGATCTGTGTCTAGACCAGAGCTTTATGTTAATTAGTTAGTAAACAATACACTGTCTGAACTTAAAGTGGAAGAGGAAGGATGTGAAGAGCATAGATGTGGTTAAGACCACTGTTACTGGGTCACTGAGAACATGGAAGTGAAATATCTCCAATGGGAGTAAAACAAATATCGTTATTTAGTATTTATATAGCGGCGACATCTTCTGCAGTGCTGTACAGAATATATTGTCTAGTCACTTAAAGCGGACCTGGACTCAGAACTTCCTCTCTGCTCTAAAGGATAAGCAACAACTTAATAAACTTTAAAGAACTTTCTTTTTCTTACAGCTGATACAAATACTGCAAAAAAACTGCAGTTTGTCTTCTTCCTGCTTTCATGGAAGCAGATACAGTGGCTTGCAAAAGTATTCGTCCCCCTTCATGTTTTCCACATTTTGTCACATTACTGCCACAAACATGAATCAATCTTGTTGGAATTCCATGTGAAAGACCAATACAAAGTGGTGTACACGTGAGAAGTGGAATGAAAATCATACATGATTCCAAACATTTTTAAAAAATAAATAACTGCAAAGTAGGGTGTGCGTAATTATTCAGCCCCCTTTGGTCTGAGTGCAGTCAGTTGCCCATAGACATTGCCTGATGAGTGCTAATGACTAAATAGAGTGCACCTGTGCGTAATCTAACGTCAGTACAAATACAGTTGCTCTGTGACGGCCTCAGAGGTTGTCTAAGAGAATATTGGGAGCAACAACACCAAGAAGTCCAAAAAACACACCAGACAGGCCAGGGATAACGTTGAGAAATTTAAAGCAGGCTTAGGCTACAAAAAGAATTCCAAAGCCTTGAACATCCCATGGAGCACTGTTCAAGTGATCGTTCGGAAATGGAAGGAGTATGGCACAACTGTAAACCTACCAAGACAAGGCCGTCCACCTAAACTCACAGGCCGAACAAGGAGAGTGCTGATCAGAAATGCAGTCAAGAGGCCCATGGTGACTCTGGATGAGCTGCAGAGATCTACAGCTCAGGTGGGGGAATCTGTCCATAGGGCACCTATTAGTCGTGCACTGCACAAAGTTGGCCTTTATGGAAGAGTGGCAAGAAGAAAGCCATTGTGAACAGAAAAGCATAGGAAATCCCATTTGCAGTTTGCCACAAGCCATGTGGGGGACACAACAAACATGTGGAAGAAGGTGGTCTGGTCAGATGAGACCAAAATGGAACTTTTTGGCCAAAATGCAAAACGCTAGGTGTGACGGTAAAATAACACTGCACATCACTCAGAACACACCATCCCCACTGTCAAATATGGTGGTGGCAGCATCATGCTCTGGGGGTGCTACTCTTCAGAAGGGACAGGGAAGCTGGTCAGAGTTGATGGGAAGATGTATGGAGCCAAATACAGGGCAATCTTGGAAGAAAACCTCTTGTAGTCTGCAAAAGACTTGAGACTGGGGTGGAGGTTCACCTTCCAGCAGGACAACGACCCTAAACATAAAGCCAGGGCAACAATAGAATGGTTTAAAACAAAACATATCCATGTGTTAGAATGGCCCAGTCAAAGTCCAGATCTAAATCCAATTGAGAAGCAAGATCTGAAAACTGCTGTTCACAAACGCTGTCCATCTAATTTGACTGAGCTGGAGCTGTTTTGCAAAGAAGAATGGGCAAGGATTTCAGTCTCTAGGTGTGCAAAGCTGGTAGAGACATACCCTAAAAGAATGGCAGCTGTAATTGCAGCAAAAGGTGGTTCTACAAAGTATTGACTCAGGGGGCTGAATAATTACGCACACCCCACTTTGCACTTATTGATTTGTAAAAAATGTTTGGAATCATGTATGATTTTCATTCCACTTCTCACATGTACACCACTTTGTATTGGTCTTTCACGTGGAATTCCAATAAAATTGATTCATGTTTGTGGCAGTAATGTGACAAAATGTGGAAAACTTCAAGGGGGCCGAATACTTTTGCAAGCCACTGTATATTGTTAAAGGGGTTCTGTGGGGGGGTTTTGAAAACAAAAACACTGACTTACCTGGGGTTTCTACCGGCCCCCTGCAGCTGTCATGTGTCCACGCCATCCTCTACGATCTGCCGTTCCTTGCCTCTGTTCAATTATTCATTTGAGTACACTGTAAAAATCACTCGGCACTCAGTGTATGTTTCTGGGGGCGGGTACCTTGACCTGCACTTGGAGCATATTTTGTATAAACTTCACCCCAAAAAAGCCACCAGTGTTGCAGCACTTTAAATAAACTAGAACGCGGGCTGCCGTCTTCCAGTGCAGAAAACAATATGTGACAACACCGTACAGGAAGACAGACCGGTCACCGTCATTCAAACGCTTTAATCTTATTTTCAAGCCACAAATGATACAATTATGTCAGCAACAGTCACAATTGTATGCATCAAACCTGGACTGGCAGTGTAAGGATGGCACAGTGCTGTCCTTCTACTGCCATGGTCACCCGCACCCTGATCACCCATACACCACTGCCAGTCCAGGTTTGATGCATATAATTACAAGGCCTTCCCCCTGGATCAGCTGGGATATGTGCGGGGTCAGGATGTTGTGGGTTTTTTTTGTTTATATATATATATTTTTTTCTGGTTGGACTTGATGGACGAATGTCTTTTTTCAACCAAACTAACTATGTAACTACATTGCTACAGTCCATCGGAGTGGTGCAGTATATTTGTGCCATATTGATACTCTCCAGCAAGTGAGAATTGTGCCTCAGTTTGTACAGTAAACATCCCATTTATTGCATATGATTAAAAAAAATTAAATTTTTTAAATCTATCTTATATTTGAGTCCACAAGCTGACCATCAACAATTGTTCAGTATTACTTTCAGCAGAAATAAGTAAGGCCCGATTCACATTAGCGTTTTTTTGCGGATCGGAACTGGACCGTATACTGTACAAACGCAACGGACGTGAACGGATCCAATGTTAATCTATGGGACCGTACACATCCGTCCGTCCGGATACGATACCTACGTTCCGGTCCCCGGATCGAAAAAATGCTGCAGGCCCTAATTTTCCGGACCGTTGCTCCCTGCGGACCTGAAATGGAAGGTTTTGCAGGGCGATAGGAACCAATAGAAAATGGAACTGAACAACACACTGGCTATAAAAACAGACCTTTCTAGCCACTTCCTGTGTACTCTCTATGGTACAGCGGCCATTTTTGGCACATGGGCCTTGCAATGCTGCAGGAGTGGGATCCATTCCAGTTCATTGATTTCTGGAAAGAGATGGAAGACATCAGGCCATACAGCATCTAGGACCTGATTGTCCATGTGCAGGGGCAACATTTTAAGAAGTAGAGGGTGCACCCACCATCTCCTGCAAAGAGCAGGCCTCCATCCCACAAAGTAGTAGGTGAAAATTAAAAACAAGGCTATTCCAAACCAGAAGCTGTAGAAATAGACTGGATCCATTGTCCAAACAGCATGCTCTCTCCTCAACAATGACCACAATGTTTTTACAGATCATTCAGAGATCTGGTGTATATATAGCTTATCTTTAATGCTAATTTTAGAATTTCCTCTTTAAAACGGAAACTGACACAAAACATATGCAAAACGGATACAAACGGAACTGAAACGGACCAGAAACGGATTTAAACCGGTCCGCAACGGATCAGTTCGAAAGGACAACGGATCCGTTGGAACTGACAGTTTTGGCACGAAACGCTAATGTGAACAGGGCCTTAGAGGCTTTTTTTTATTTAAATAAGGCGAACTTGTAGTACTACCATTTTTTTGTACAGTATATATTTAAGGAAACTGAGTAAAAATATGTTACAGAGAAAATGCACTGTAAATGACTTTTTCCCCATGTGTCGTCGCTTACAGTTGATATTATCAATCTGACATTTAATTTCCACATGGCCATTCTCAAAATCTCCTTTGACAGCAATACTGGAAAAAAAATACTGGAAAAAAAGTAATTTACAGTGCATTTTACACAGCAACAAATGAACATTGTGTGTGTGTGGGTGTGTGTGTACATATGTAATTCATATTTTATTTTTATGTGACATAGTGCTCCTTTAAAATACCCAGAGATACAGATTGCCCAGCAATCTCATGTTGAACTAGAAATCCCAGGAGTGTGTAAGGGTCTATAATGGACCAAAAAGCCTTCTTACTAAAATGTTATGCAAAACAAATGTTTGCCTTCTTAAAACAAAAGGTATTTGTGATTATTCAGGTTGGAGTGAGCTCTGAGGTCTCCTCCAATGCATCACTGCTGAATACAAATCATTCTTTATTGTCCCTGTAAGCTAAACTCACATCCAGAACTGCTGGAATGCAATGATGTGTCAGCTTGTAAAGATCCGCAATAATCCAACATGCATACAGACTCCGAAACTCCTAGGAGTTCTGGTTCACCATGAGCTTGCTGGGTAATCTGTAACTCTGTTTTTTCTTTGACCAATAGCTAGGTCCCATTTTTCCCATTGGAGCTATCTTGAGTTTACTACACTGTAGCAAAACAAAGTCTTATATTTACTTATAAAGCTTGCCTGGTTAAACCAGCAGGTGGCGCTCTAAACAATTATTATATTTCATTTGTGATATTTATTTATTGTTCCTGATGAAAAAAAAACTAATTTAAGAAAAATCTTTTTTGGGCACTTAATAAAACAAAAATGTAAACATCACAATTATTACAAAAATGGAAACATAACTAAGGCTGAATGCTGATTTCAGTAACTGGTCACTGATCTGCAGACCGAATAAAACAGAAAATGCAGTTATTATTATTATTTAGTATTTATATAGCGCCAACATCTTCGCTGTACAGAGTATATTGTCTTGTCACTAACTGTCCCTCGGAGGAGTTCAACTTGAAATGGTTCAAAAAAGGCTACTTTTGCATTTTCTATACTGAGGAGTTGGACATGTCCTTCGTGGGCATTGATGTATCCTGCTCCTCAAAAAATTCATGCTCAGATAGGGGTAAATTCAGTGACAACAACTTTATCTGCTCATGGGCTGCATCAACAAAATCTCAACTTTCAATGAGGTAGCTTTGCTCACTTGTGCTTAAAGACTCTTCAACCTGCTCAGTGCTGGTGCCCTTCAGTGCAGTTGTGACTTTAGCCCAAAAGAGCTTTTGTGCCTCAGGGTCCTCTGGCCATTTAATGTAAGTCTTCTTCAGCATCACCTTCCTCATCCGGTGGTAGGTCGAGAGTTCTCTGTCGGGGATGTTCTCCAAAAATACCAGAACAAGAACGTCCCTCATTTCATCAAAGAGTTTATAGCTAGCTAGCTGCATCTCCAAAGAGCACCATTCACTCTGAAGATAGCTCCTGCTCACCACGCACAGAGTCTTTCGACTGTTGTGGATGCTGTCCACAATGTTGTCGATAATGTCTCTTCCCAACTGAAAGTCCCGATGGTGAAGACAAAGACGAAGCCTCGCAGTGGCACTACTACTTTCAAGAACGGGTAACATATTTTGAAACACCCAATCTTCGTCCTGAGTGTTGTAGGAAACGAAAGCATCGTACTTGTACAGATCCTTGTCTGAATTCCATCGCTCATGCATCCAAGAGACGAAAAGGAAACAGTTATATCGAATGAGCCAATAAGACTTCCTGTAAAGAATCGGTATGATCATCAGCAGAAGCACCAAACTGGAGGTACAGCAAAACAATATTAGTTTGGTAATGACATCACAGACACGGACATCAAAATTATGAAAATAAGAATTTGGGTCATTGGGACATGTTATATTGTAGACCTGCATAACCTGTACAGGGGTCTTTTTCACCCAGTTCTGTAGTTCTTCATTATCACATGTGCATGCCAGCGGACACTTCCACAGGTCAAGATACTGCAAGTTAGCCATCTTGTCTAGGAGGTTTGGATCCAATGTTTTTAAAGCATTCTTTGTTAACTGAAGGCGTTTCAAGCTGGTAAGATTTGAAAAAACATCTTTGTCTAAAGTCTGCAGACACATATTTTGTAGGTTCAAGACTGTTAAATTGACCAAGTTGTCGAAGATTCCTGCTGGGAGATTTTGGATGCCGTTGCAGTCTTCTCCCAAACTGAGATACGTCAGCTGATTGAGTCCATGAAATATATCAGGACTTAAGTCAGTAAGCCGATTTTCTGATAAATAAAGAGCCTGGAGTGATGTTAGTCCTGTAAAGAAACCTCTTGGGATGGTGGTTAAACCAAATGGTTGCTGAGCTTGCAGCTTCAGGTCATAGACTTTCAGAAGTTTTGAAAAAGGTTGAAAATTTTCCGTTGATGAAAAAAAGCGTAACTGATTGGCCATAAGATCTAAAACTTGCAACGTTGTCTCCACTCCACTAAACATCTCGCCTGTGATTGTTTTAATTTGGTTTCTGTCCAGGTATAATTTCTCAAGTTTTCTCAGGCCATTAAAAGCCCCTAGCTTAACCTGTGTAATCTTATTACCCCCTACATCCAAAATAGCTAGGTTATTTAGATCATGAAATGCATTTTCAAAAATGACTGACAGTCGATTATTCCGGAGATTAAGAATTATAAGTTTTTTTAAATTTACAAATGAATTATCGTATATATCTGTTATTAGGTTGTTGTCTAAGCGCAGAGTCTTAAGCCGTTTCAGGCCATGAAATGCATTCCTTTCCAAAAAAAGGATGCTATTGATATTCAGCTGCAGATATTCCAGGTTAGGTGAAAAAGCAAACGCATAAGGGTCCACTGACCATATCCTGTTATATCGGAATGAAATGGATGAGAGGTGCCAGAACTTGAATTTCAGACTGCAGTTTGTTAGTTTTTTCAGGAGGTTGTGTTCCACAATAACGTTTGTAAGACTGGAATTATTAGATGATCCAAGAAAAGTCAAACAATTCACACCTTTAAGTCTGTTCCACGACAAATCCAAAGTGTAACTTGGACTGCAACTCTCAAGAGTGTTCTGTGGCAAATAACTAATTCCATTGTGAAGTAATTTCAAGTTTACAATCTTCATCCCGTTTAAATGTTGGCATACTTGTTTAAGTTTAGTCAAATTGTTTAAATTTAGTCCAGAATAGTCTATGTTCTGAGGCTTTATGCTGGAGTTTGTCAGAAATTCCAATATATCAAAATTGGGGTTAAATGCTACGCTTAGGTAATCGGCCTTGGTTAGGTTGAGTTTTTGCAAGGAGGACGTGGTTATGTTATTGAAAGAAAGTTCGAGAATGGAGACATTTTCAAATAAGTCTTGGTGGCATTCCAAATCCCTCAGATGGTTTTTGCAAAGGAACAGAGTAGTTAAGTTACCTGGAAGTCTATGAGTGTGAGTTAGCGAGGTAATATGATTACTGCACAGCATTAGATCATTAAGTTTCCTCAAGGGCTGAATGGACTCTACAACTTTTGAAAACTCAGACAAATAGTTTACCGACAGATTAAGGAGTTTTAAACTAATGAGTGGGCTGAAGACTTCAGGATGGAGGACGGCAATTGAGTTCTCATGAAGATAGAGTTGCGTTAAATTTTCAAGCCCTTCAAAGATGCCTAAGGAGAGATTGGATATTTTATTGTAAGACAGATTCAAGTGATGTAAAATATTCAGGTTATGAAATGCCCCGGGGTAGATGATTTCCAAGTTATTTTCACTGAAGTCTAGTAGACGAAGTGAAGGCAGATTGGCAAAACTTGCTCTTGGCAGTGCTTTGATTGTGTTATAGGATATGTTGAGATTACGCACATCAGAAGGAAGATCAGACACCACTTCTTCTATGGTCACATTCAATCGTTTTGTGCAAATAAATGATTTATCACTGTTAAATTTTTCAAAACAATTGAGGTACCCAAGTCCAGTAACCAGTGGCATGAAAACTATTCCTAAACACAACCGGAGCCATGGAAGATCCATTCCTTCTCTTCACGTCCAGGTTTCAAGGTGAGATGATGGACCACTGAGGGTTATGGGAGATACTGGTTGACAGAAGTGCTTCTTATTCATATCGTAACCAAGGGACACAAGATGTAGTTCCAGGGAAGGGATGGCTTGGTGATGCCATGGTCTATATCTTCTAGAGATTACAAGAGCACTAGGAGAGACAATCAGAGAGATACATCATTACATCGTTATTTATGCTTCTGTAACAACAGAGGTTTGTACCATGCAAAGAAAGTAAAGCGTTTGGAACATTGATGATACCAATAAATGGATATCCTTAAAGTGTACCAGAGCTGAGAGAAATTAAAAATTTTATAACTACTTGGGGCTTCCTCCAGCCCCATTTGCATGGATCACTCCCACACCGCCGTCCTCAGCCTTCACCAGCTCCGGTACCGGGTCCCGTAACTTCAGCCAGTTGGCTCAAAAGAAGTGCGCCCTCTACCTATTTTTCCAGCAGCCGCCGGAGAAAATACGTAGAGGGCGCACTTCTTCTGCGCAGACTGACCGTTACTGGCTGAAGATACGGGACCCGGTACCGAAGAGGGAGAAGACTGAGGATGACGGTGTGGGAGTGATCCATGCAAATGGGGCTGGAGGAAGCCCCAAGTAGTTATAAAACTTTTAATTTCTCTCAGCTCTGGTTTCCTTTAAAGTGAACCCAAGGTGAGAGTGATATGGAGGCTGCCATGTTTATTTCCTTTGAAACTATACCTGTAGCCTGGCAGCCCTGCTGATCTATTTGGCTGCAGCAGTGTTTTAATTACACCAGAAACAAGCATGCAGCTAATCTTGTCAGTTCTGAAAATATTGTCAGAAGCACCTGATCTGCTGCATGCTTGTTCAGGGTCTATGGCTGAAAGTATTAGAGGCAGAGGATCAGCAGGACAGCCAGGCAAGTAGTATTGCTTAAAGGGAAATTAATATGGCAGTCTCCATATCACTCTCACCTTGGGTTCACGTTAAGCTTGCCACACATTACTCGCTGTATGGACAAATCAATCATCACAAAGATCCCTCTCTGATCAAAACTAAGAAGTTTTGAATCAGGATGATACCATTTATTGGCTAACTCAGAGAAAAACAAAAAGTAAGCTTTCGGCTAATAAGCCTTCTTCAGACTTTGTTCCTGTATATTAACAACATGTTAGAACACACTGCTTATATACACTGGATGTTCGGAAGAGAAACATTCTTTTGCAAACATAAAGAAATGTCATTGGATGCTTTAATTACAACTTTAGGAGGGTCTCACAGGGATACTAGCTAATTTATGACAAATAGATAAGACCACTAGTTTGCTAAACCACCACATACCAGGGGGCGTGACAGTAACTCCATGGAGTAGGACGCAGTAGCGGTGAGCTCCCGCTCTGATACCCGCAATACCCACCCAAACAGTAATCCTGCTGGCCTTTCAGACCTGCAAACATACATCTCCCTCACTAACGGGATCGAGCCCCTACTAACTGGACTTACTTCCATAATGACCCGCCGTGGCTCGGAGGCTGTGGCCAAGCTTCAGAAATTCCGCATTAGACGTCCAAGATGGCGACAGTAGAGATGGCGTGGAGGAAGATGATACTCCCCCGCCCTCCCTGAAGCAGATCCTAAAGGGTATTACTACCTGTCAAGAAGCCCTCACCCATATTACTACACGCATTGAGGAAGTTAAATCCGATGTATCGCTGCTCAGGTCAGACATGCAGTCGCTCCGCACCAGAGTTACCTCGGTGGAGGACCAGGTGGGCGCTATAGAAGACCGGCTAAAACCGCTGGAAAAAGACTCCTCGCAAACGCAACACGATGTCCGCATACTCAAAGAACGCCACGAAAACCTAGAGAATAGAAACAGACGCTCCAACGTCCGTATCGTGGGCCTACCCGAAAAGGCTGAGGGAAACGCCCAGAAAACTTTGCAGAGCAACTTCTAATAGAACTATTTGGAAGACCCACATTTTCCACGGCCTTCATTATAGAGAGAGCACACAGGGTATCCGCCAAAGTCCCTGCGCCTGGGCAAGTACCGAGAACCTTCATCATGAAGCTCCTCAACTACCGTGACCGCGACGCCATCCTTCGAGCTGCACGTGACAAGGGAGAAGTGACCCATAATATCGCTCACCTCTCCTTCTACCCCGACTTCTCCATTGACCTTCAACGTCAAAGAGCGCAATTCATACATGCCAAGAAAAGGCTGCGCGACATGGGACTTACATACGCAATGATGTATCCAACAAACCTGCGGGTTATTGACGGCACTTCTTTACCACCCCAGAAGCAGTGCAAACTTGGCTAGACGCTAGGCCAACATCTCGTGCTACTCCAGATCGCTTGAACAAAAGCTCTTGAAGGCTGTGAGTACTACCACAAAATGATCTTTTCACCCCCACATTAACTGCCGGGCCCTTCTTCCCCTGAGCTTTGTAGCCTCTCATCTCCCCTGTAACTCTCCTTTAACATGCCATTTGAACTATCCGCGTCAAGTGGGAGCCGCAATGCCATTGCGACTGACTAGGCTCAGAGGAAGAGACTTGGCCTTCTTCTTCACCACAGTCCCCGCTCTGTAAACCACCACATACCAGACTGTGGGTGATGTCCGATGTCTCCCCATCACCCGGAGTCTGTGGTACGCGATGTTTTAACATACTAGTGGTCACGCTCCTCTACCTGCACTGGTACAGCTGTGCCTGCGGAGTAAGCTGGAGACCTTTGTGGATGAGCGACTCTGTGCCACTGCCCTGGCGTGGCCATTCCCACTCTCATGATCAGAGGAGCGTAGATGTGAACTTGCAGAGGGTCCTGGGCAGCTATGGGGGTCTGGAGGATTATTATTTTTATTATTATTATTTAGCATTTATATAGCGCTGACATGTTCTGCAGCGCTGTACAGAGTATATTGTCTTGTCGCTTAACTGTCCTTCAGAGGTGCTCACAATCTAATCCTTACCATAGTCATGTGTCTATATCATGTAGTGTATGTATTGTAGTCTAGGGCCAATTTTAGGGGGAAGCCAATTTACTTATCTGTATGTTTTTTGGATGTGGGAGGAAACCGTAGTGCCTGAAAGGGAAGGTTCAGGGACACCTTGAAAAAAATAAAAATCGATATCCACTTACCTGGGGCTTCCTCCAGCCCGTGGCAGGCAGGAGGTGCCCTCGCCGCCGCTCCAGAGGCTTCCAGTCGTCTTTGGTGGCCGACCCGACCTGGCCAGGCCGGCTGCCAGGTCGGGCTCTTCTGCGCTCCAAGGCCCGGCACTTCTGCGTCCCACGCCGGTGCGCTGACGTCATCGGACGTCCACCGGGCTGTACTGCGCAGGCGCAGTAGTTCTGCGCCTGCGCAGTACAGCCCGGCGGACGTCCGATGACGTCATCGCGCCCGCGTGGGACGCAGAAGAGCCCGTCCTTGGAGCGCAGAAGAGCCCGACCTGGCAGCCGGCCTGGCCAGGTCGGGTCGGCCACCGAAGACGACTGGAAGCCTCTGGAGCGGCGGCGAGGGCACCTCCTGCCTGCCACGGGCTGGAGGAAGCCCCAGGTAAGTGGATATCGATTTTTATTTTTTTCAAGGTGTCCCTGAACCTTCCCTTGAAGGAAACCTATGCAGACACTGAGAGAACATACAAACTCCATGCAGATAGTGCCCTGGCTGGTATTTGAACCAGGGACCCAGCGCTGCAAGGCCAGCGCTCTAATCACTACACTATCGTGCTGCCCAGTTGGATTCGGGAAGCCCCCGGAGGATCCAGAAGCTTCCATCTTCGTAGGTAAGTATCTTATTTTTTTTATTTTACTCCCTCTCAGGTTCTCTTTAAAGGACAACTGAAGTGAGAGGTAAATGGAGGCTGCCATATTTATTTCCAGTTGCCTAGCAGCCCTGCTGGTCTATTTGGCTGCAGTAGTGTCTGAATCACACACCTGAAACAAACATGCAGATAATCTTGGCAGATCTGACAATAATGTCAGAAACACCTGATCTGCTGCATGCTTGTTCAGGGTCTATGGCTAAAAGTATTAGAGACAGAGGATCAGCAGGGCAGCCAGGGATCTCGTATTGCTTAAAAGTGAATAAATAGGGCAGCTTCCATATCCCTCTCGCTTCAGTTACGCACTATGCAACTTGAGGTAGTTCAGTAAGAGCCCCTTTCCACTAGCATTGTTTTGGAATCTGATTCTGATCGTTTGCGGATCACAAAATAATAGGTTGTTCTATTACTAGTGGAAACCGCACAGGAACATTTCCATTAGTGCGATGCGTTTGCCTCTGGAGAAGTGACTAATTGTGAAGGAACGTGTGAGGGAATTACACTTTTCCACATTCTCCTTGGCATATGATTGGTTTCTTATGTCCAGCCTGCCCACTATATTTGCAGATTCAGTGTATCCCCTTATATTTTACTGTCTTTTAATTGTTTTTATGGGATTTTTGGGATGTGTTTCCCTAATAAACTTTACTACTTGTTTAGACCTTATTACTCTACATCATTTCCTATATGGATACTTTTCCTGTGAACTGGTATCTATAAGTATATGTCTTATATACTCAGAAGAATCTGTTTTCATGTGAGCACTTGGCATGGAGACCAAAAACAGTAAATAACTAAAATGGTAATTATTATGGAGTTGTAGGGATTTTATCCATAGCTGGATCATAAGTTTACCCCGCCCCCGTGGACAAAATGGGCGTGGCCACGCATCAGAATGTGGTCATGGGTGGAGTCATATGTACAAATGCTGTTTAGATAGCCAGGTGTGCCCCCTCCCCCCCCCCCATAGATAGTGATATGTTTCCCCCTTCCCCCTGTTTAGATAACCAAATGTGCCCCCTTTCAGATAGCTTTGCCCCCTATAGATAGCCAGATGTGCCCCGCTTTTTCTGCTGCTGTTAACGTTTCTGCACTCCTCTGTAGGGGGAGGAGAGAATCAGGGGCATTCCAGGTAGCCAGCGAACCACCTCTCACGCATGTGGGGGTGCAGCGGTCATGCTGAGCGCCCTCACAGTTCTGCGCCTAGGGACATACTGTATGTCCCCCCTTGCCTCCCATAGCTACACCTCTGGTCCAAGGATGAGCAGCTAAAAGTGTAATGAGTGTCCTCTGGAGGTGTCAGGGGCTGACCTTGAGACCCTCTGTATCTAGTGAGTGAACCATCATTGACTCAGTGACAAGGCAATGAACGCCGTACACATCAGAAGTGTCTGCAGGATGCATAGGGAATGTTGGTTGTCTTCTGTCCTATATTTAGGACTTTGCAGTTTCATTTGCATAAGCACGTCTTCCTAGTTCTTATATCAGCACTAGAGAAACTGAAACTGAACCTGCATGTTGCACTCTGCTGCGAATTCAACTGTGTGGACTGAGGACTAGGTGATGTAATGAAATGCATAGAGCTATTTCTTATTTTTTAATCCTGTCACTGTGGATTGTTGTTATTTGCTATACTATTGTTTGCTTTTCAGAAAAACAAAAGTATTTGTTTTTTTTGTACCAGAGGGTAAATTTAGTGTTGCTGCCTGTAAGTGTCACTGTTACATTATCCACATCAGAAACACTTTTCTAGAGCGCTACAATATCACCTCCACAACACCAGTTGAGGTGGGACAAGTTCAAATCCTATCCAATAAATTTCTCAAGGTACACGTATACAAATAAAAGTCCAAAATCCACTGGCTTGTTAGGTGGATATAGAGTAATAAAAAGCAACAATAAATGTGTGCCCTCTATGCTGGCTGCAGGTAAGCCACTTTAACAGGCTGTGTGTGTAGAGATAGGGCTCAGCGTTGTCCACAAACTCCACCACTGGATACCCCGTTAGAGAGAGAGAACTCACCCGGCCTGTGTGACCACTGTTAGTTTGGTCAGATAGTGCTAGGGGTTCACATACCTTTCCACCTGCACCTGGTGTTTCTGTAGTAGAAACTGAAATGCCACAAACAATCTGGGCACATATGCAATTAATTTTTTCACTTGTGTCATCTACTAGGAGATAATTTCATCTTCTCTTTAGCCTCCTTAGCGGTATGCCCGACACTGTGTTGGGCATACCGACGGCTGTCCCCAGGAGTCCCCCAGTATAATTTTTAGAGATCCCATGGCTGTAATAGCTTCAGCCAGCACTAGGCTAGCTAACAGTGGTGGCCGGCATCCCCTGATTACTTTTGATCTCCCCGATCACCCACTAAATACATTACCCCCCCTGGATCCAGTGATCGGCGCAGCCTCCCTGCACATCTCCGGTCCTCTCTATGGGGAGGATCGGGTCTGCGCATGACATCATGACGTCGCCGATGTTATGACGTCATGTTCGATCCTCCCCCTAGAGAAGAGCGGAGCTATCCGGGGAGGCTGCGCCGATCACTGGATCCAGGGTGGGTAATGTATTTAGCGGGCGATCGGGGGGATCAAAAGTAATCGGGGGATGCCGGCCACCACTGTTAGCTAGCCTAGTGCTGGCTGAAGCTATTACAGCTATGCAAGCTCTAATAATTATACTGGGGGACTCTCGGCTGCAAACCCTCCTGACTGCCGTAACGCTCAGGAGGCTAAACTACATTTTCAGCATTTTACAATTGAAAAAGTACCCAAAAGCTAGTGCAAAAGCACTATCAATTTTATTTTGAGTATTTTCTTTGTTGCTGGTGGCTTAAAAGACATTTTATGACAAGTTGAGAAAATATCGCCTAGGAGAAAACCTAGGAGAAAACTCAGGTGAAATTGCATATGGGCCCTGGTCTTGTTATAATGCCGTGAAATGAAAGCCAGTGTCTACAAGCCCTTAAAGAGAAACCGTAACCAAAAATTGAACTTCATCCCAATCAGTAGCTGATACCCCCTTTCCCATGAGAAATCTTTTCCTTTTCACAAACGGTTCATTAGGGGGCTCTGTATGGCTGATATTGTGGTGAAACCCCTCCCACAGTGTGATGTCAGGACCAAAAGTGACTGAAAGTGAATGGGTCAGCCGCGCGTTTTGTTAGAAAATGCGTGCAGCATGTGTTCGCGGACCGCACTGGTCCAGAACGCATGCAGTGTGAACATCAGACAGTGCAGTCTATGCACTCTCTGATGTTGTGCGTGTCGGCCTCCTGCACGCGTTGCTGAAATCCGGACGGCAATGTGTGCAGTGTGAACGGGGCTTCAGGGTGAATAACCCAGTGCTATAATTAACTACTTGCCGACTGCTCCACGCCAATTTGCGTGAGCAGTACGGCAGCCACAGGACCATTCCACGCCGATTGGCATGAACGGCTGTCTATGGGGCTGGCAGGAGATCGCGTGCACGCTGCGCGCGCATCTCCTGATCGGGGGGCGGAGCTCCGCCCCGCCTTCAGTCTAATTACTTTGTACAGCGCTGCGATCTACAGCAGCACTGTACTGGGGACAGCCCTGTGACACGGCTGTCCCACTGGGAGACAGGGAAGCGATCCGCTGTGATAGGCTGAAGCCTACCACAGCCGATCACGCTGATTGGCTGGCAGGGGGAGGGAGGGAGGGTAGTAACGCTAATTTAAAAAAAGCAGGATTTTATTAAAAAAATAACAAATATTTATAAAAAACAAACAAACACTTAAAATATTAATTTATAGACAGTGCAGTCTATGCACTCTCTGATGTTGTGCGTGTCGGCCTCCTGCACGCGTTGCTGAAATCCGGACGGCAATGTGTGCAGTGTGAACGGGGCTTCAGGGTGAATAACCCAGTGCTATAATTAACTACTTGCCGACTGCTCCACGCCAATTTGCGTGAGCAGTACGGCAGCCACAGGACCATTCCACGCCGATTGGCATGAACGGCTGTCTATGGGGCTGGCAGGAGATCGCGTGCACGCTGCGCGCGCATCTCCTGATCGGGGGGCGGAGCTCCGCCCCGCCTTCAGTCTAATTACTTTGTACAGCGCTGCGATCTACAGCAGCACTGTACTGGGGACAGCCCTGTGACACGGCTGTCCCCCTGGGAGACAGGGAAGCGATCCGCTGTGATAGGCTGAAGCCTACCACAGCCGATCACGCTGATTGGCTGGCAGGGGGAGGGAGGGAGGGTAGTAACGTTAATTTAAAAAAAGCAGGATTTTATTAAAAAAATAACAAATATTTATAAAAAACAAACAAACACTTAAAATATTAATTTATAGATTATTTAGACAGTTTTTGCCCATTGTAAAATCTTTCCTCTCCCTGATTTAAGCCTTATCTACACGGGTAGATGAGGCTGCGATCCGGCAGCTCGATTAGCCGCCGGATCGCCTCTTCCGCGTCCCCGCTCGCCGTGCGTGCGCGGCATTCGATTCCCCGCTCGTCCCCGCCGGCGCCGCTTATCTTCCCCTCGATTCCCTGCCATTGTCCCCTCGCGGGGAGCGAGCAGGGAATCGGCGGTAGCAAGATCCGTCCTGTCGGATCTTATTAATCGAGCCGCATCAGCGGCTTGATTGATAAGGAACATCGCGCCCGCATCTACGTGTGTAGATGCGGCTTTACATTCTAAACTCTATCACAGGTGGTGACATCTCTAGTCCTGCCTGGTGAAGGTAAAGATCTCTCATGGGAGAGGTGGTCTCAGCTACTGATTGGAATGAAGTTCAATCCTTGTAAAGTTCCTCTTTAATCCCCAGACTGGCCCATATTCAATTTACCATTTCACCGAAGTTTTCTCCTAGGAGATAATTTTTCATCTACTTTTTGAAATAACTTTTCAGCACTCTGCAAGTGAGAAAATTGCCAAAATATGGGTGAAAAAGTACCATCACAATTATTCGGAGTATTTTCTTGCATGCTGGTGGCTTAAAAGGTATTTTATTGCTAAGTTGTGAACATGTCACCTAGGAGAAAACTTAATAGAAAAGCTGAATTGAATATGGCCTCTTTTGTCTGTAGTTGCATGAAGTCAGATTGCCTGACAGTCCTCTCTAGGCTCGTACACACGTCCAACAAAAGCGCACGACCATCCCTGATGACACAACCATAACCGACCGCATGATCAAGCGATTGTACGACTTGTATTTTCCGTGCACCAACCATCTGAACAACCAACTCATTTACAAACTGTGCATGCAAGCTGAACAACGGACTGCACGATATGGCCACATTCAAAACAAGTACAAGCCATTTAAATGACTTGTGCACACGTGGCCAACTACACGATATCGGTCCAACAGTCGTGTGAGTTGAACCGCCTGTTATCAGTGGCTCATCTAGTCACGCATACACATGCCCAACTAGAGTCCAACCAACCAAGGGGTTGATTCACACAGGTTACTTATTTTTCACCTTAACTGTAAGGAGTGCTAATGCATGAGATAAACAAATAAGGAGAGATAATTCATGAGATAAATAGATAAGGAGAGCTAAACCATGAGTTATGTCAAATAAGGAGAGCTAAACCATGAGTTAAGTTAGATAAGGAGAGCTAAACCATGAGTTAACCTGCCTGGCGTTCTATTAAGATCGCCAGGCAGGCTGCGGGAGGGTTTTTTTTTAATAAAAAAAAAACTATTTCATGCAGCCAACTGAAAGTTGGCTGCATGAAAGCCCACTAGAGGGCGCTCCGGAGGCGATCTTCCGATCGCCTCCGGCGCCCAGAATAAACAAGGAAGGCCGCAATGAGCGGCCTTCCTTGTTTTGCTTACATCGTCGCCATAGCGACGAGCGGAGTGACGTCATCGACGTCAGCCGACGTCCTGACGTCAGCCGCCTCCGATCCAGCCCTTAGCGCTGGCCGGAACTTTTTGTTCCGGCTGCGCAGGGCTCAGGCGGCTAGGGGGGCCCTCTTTCGCCGCTGCTCGCGGCGAATCGCCGCAGAGCGGCGGCGATCAGGCAGCACACGCGGCTGGCAAAGTGCCGGCTGCGTGTGCTGCTTTTTATTTGAGCCAAATCGGCCCAGCAGGGCCTGAGCGGCAGGCTCCGGCGGTACTGGACGAGCTGAGCTCGTCCAGACCGCCCAGCAGGTTAAGTTAGATAAGGAGAGCTAAACCATGAGTACAGTCATTTAAGGTGAGATAAATTGTGAGTGAATAAATAAGGTGAGATAATTGAACAGAAAAGCTTTGTGAATCAGGCCCTAAGTTTAGATAATAGTTGGGTCAAAAAGTTGCAGGTATGTACAAGCCTTAGGATGCCCGATAAGAAGTCATACAACTAGTAGGTAAGTGATAAGAGGTTCAACAGATCATCATTATGCTGAAGCAGAAATTAATGTAGATAAAGAGCACAATAGGATATCGGTAAAACTTACATTTTTGACTCTTAAAACTCAGATAAGAATGTGGATCTCTTGGAGAGTTCTCTCTATAGACACAACTGATCTTGTCAGGCTCTTCTCGCTTCAGGTTTGCATTGAGGAAATTCAGCATTAGAGTGTCAGACTCATGTTACAGTCTGGGACATCTTCCAGCTGCAGGTGGCAATACAAGACATATGGTTGTGACTGCTGAGGGTACACACTGCCCACTGGCTGGCTGTGATATCACTGTCCACTCATAGCCCCCCTCCTGGCTTCTCCCATATGCACTGTGTGGTCTCTTCTCCTCTCACTGTCCACGCATAGCCCCCTCCTGGCTTCTTCTACCTGCACTGTGTGGTCTCCTCTCCTCTCACTGCCCACGCATAGCCCCCTCCTGGCTTCTCCTACCTGCACTGTGTGGTCTCCTCTTCTCGCACTGTCCACACATAGCCCCCCTCCTGGCTTCTCCTACCTGCACTGTGTGGTCTCCTCTCCTCTCACTGTCCACACATAACCCCCTCCTGGCTTCTCCTACCTGCACTGTGTGGTCTCCTCTCCTCTCACTGCCCACGCATAGCCCCCTCCTGGCTTCTCCTACCTGCACTGTGTGGTCTCCTCTCCTCTCACTGTCCACACATAACCCCCTCCTGGCTTCTCCTACCTGCACTGTGTGGTCTCCTCTCCTCTCACTGCCCACGCATAGCCCCCTCCTGGCTTCTCCTACCTGCACTGTGTGGTCTCCTCTCCTCTCACTGTCCACACATAGCCCCCTCCTGGCTTCTCCCACCTGCACTGTGTGGTCTCCTCTCCTCTCACTGTACACTCATAGGGCTTGATTCACAAAGCTGTGATAACTCTTATCATGGCCGCGCAAGCATTTTGCGCGCGCTATTACGCGCATAACGTTTCACCATGCACAAATGAGAAATTTGCACGTCCGCTTTCACACGAAAATTAGCGTTTTGGTGTGAAAACTGCTGCGATTTCACGCTCAAATTCGCATTTGCGTGCGAAAAATGTTGCGCGTGCTATAACGCTAGCGCGACCGTGATAAGAGTTATCATGGCTTTGTGAATCAAGCCCTAAGCACCCCCTCCTGGTCTCTCCCACCTGCACTGTGTGGTCTCCTCTCCTTTCCTCTCACTGTCCACGCATAGCCCCCCTCCTGGCTTCTCCTACCTGTGCTGTGTGGTCTCCTCTCCTCTCACTGTCTACGCATAGCCCCCCTCCTGGCTTCTCCTACCTGTGCTGTGTGGTCTCCTCTCACTGTTCTGGCATAGCCCCCCTTCTGGCTTCTCCTACCTGCACTGTGTGGTCTCCTCTCCTTCACTGTCCACGCATAGCCCCCTCCTGGCTTCTCCTACCTGCACTGTGTGGTCTCCTCTCCTCTCACTGTCCACACATAGCCCCCTCCTGGCTTCTCCTACCTGTGCTGTGTGGTCTCCTCTCCTCTCACTGCCCACACATAGCCCCCTCCTGGCTTCTCTTACCTATGCTGTGTGGTCTCCTCCCCTCTCACTGTCCACACATAGCCCCCTCCTGGTCTCTCCCACCTGCACTGTGAGGTCTCCTCTCACTGTCCACGCATAGCTCCCCTTCTGGCTTCTCCTACCTGTGCTGTGTGGTCTTCTCTCCTCTCACTGTCCACACATAGCCCCCTCCTGGCTTCTCCCACCTGCACTGTGTGGTCTCCTCTCCTCGCACTGTCCACACATAACCCCCTCCTGGCTTCTCCTACCTGCACTGTGTGGTCTCCTCTCCTCTCACTGTCCACACATAGCCCCCTCCTGGTCTCTCCCACCTGCACTGTGTGGTCTCCTCTCCTCGCACTGTCCACACATAACCCCCTCCTGGCTTCTCCTACCTGCACTGTGTGGTCTCCTCTCCTCGCACTGTCCACACATAGCCCCCTCCTGGCTTCTCCTACCTGTGCTGTGTGGTCTCCTCTCCTCTCACTGTCCACGCATAGCCCCCTCCTGGCTTCTCCCACCTGCACTGTGTGGTCTCTTCTCCTCGCACTGTCCACACATAGCCCCCTCCTGGCTTCTCCTACCTGCACTGTGTGGTCTCCTCTCCTCTCACTGTCCACGCATAGCCCCCCTTCTGGCTTCTCCTACCTGCACTGCGTGGTCTCCTCTCACTGTCCACGCATAGCCCCCTCCTGGCTTCTCCTACCTGTGCTGTGTGGTCTCCTCTCCTCTCACTGTCCCTCTTGTTGTTTCGTCACCGAATCTCTGCTGTCTTCTTGTGTGAAAGGAAAATGAGGAAGTGTAGAATAAATGTAAGTGCAGGGCTGTGAGTTTCATATTCCACAGAGCAAAAAAGCTTATAGAGAACAAACTCTCAGGGGAATTCTGAATTGCTGTACACTGAGTGGATATTATATTTTAGATAGCGGGTGTCGAGGGGGTGTACATCGAAAAAGGGTGCCCAGAAAAGCCCAGTGTAGAATATCGGTAAGTTTGCCAATATTCTATGATTAAAGTAGAAAAAAGATGATTAAATACCAATATTTTACTACAGCTAAACCTAAGCCTATTCTCACACTGAACCCTCCCTCTACCAATGCCTAATCTTAACAATAGATGGCCCGAACCTCCGAACTGAACTTTCACGTGAGGTTCGCGAACCCAGTTCGCGAACCTAAAATCGGAGCTTTGGTAGCATTGGTAGAGGGAGGGAGGGTTCAATTCGCGTGAACTTTTGCGAACCATAATAGATTTCAATGGGGAGGCAAACTTTGAAAACTAGAAAAATTTATGTTGGCCACAAAAGTGATGGAAAAGATGTTTCAAGGGTTCTAACACCTGGAGGGGGGCATGGATGAGTGGGATACACGCCAAAAGTCCCGGGGAAAAATCTGGATTGGGTGCAAAGCAGCGTTTTAAGGGCAGAAATCACATTAAATTCTAAATTGCAGGCTTAAAATGCTTTAAAACATCTTGCATGTGTATACATCAATCAGGGAGTGTAATTAGAGTACTGCTTCACACTGACACACCAAACTCACTGTGTAACGCATCCATCACGAGACATTCATATAGCCGGCGGTCATTGCTTCATTGTGATACGCAAGCCCCTTCACCGCGGCAAGGTAATGATCACGAAGGGTTATGGGCACATGTACATGCCTTTTGTTTTGTTGTTGCAGCCTCAGTGCAGCCAGAAAAATTAGGCAGGCATGTACACGCACCAGAAAAATTATTATAGCGGCCTAAAAAATGTAGGAATCCGCCTGGACTCCTGGACCCTGTTGGTGGTGGCGGAGAAGGCAGTCAAGCAGCCTGTGGGCAGAGGTGCTGTGTGGAGAGCGACTTCTTGGGGTCTTGGGGCAGGCAGCCAGTCACACAGCATGCAGGCAGAGATGCTGTGTGTGGGGACTGACTTAGTCTTCGGGCAGGCAGTAGCCCTCCGGGATCCATGCCTCATTCATTTTGATAAAGGTGAGGTAATGAACACTTCTCTTCTCAGTGACAATGCCTCCAGCTGCACTGAAGGTCCTTTCTGACAGGACGCTTGAGGCAGGGCAAGACAGAAGTTGGATGGCAAATTGGGACAGCTCTGGCCACAGGTCAAGCCTGCGCACCCAGTAGTCCAAGGGTGCATCGCTGCTCACATTGTCTACATCCACACTTAAGGCCAGGTAGTCGGCTACCTGCCGGTCCAGGCATTGGTAGAGGGTGGATCCGGAAGCGCTAAGTCGAGGCGTTGGACTAAAGAATGTCCGCATGTCCGACATCACCATGAGATCGCTGGAGCGTCCTGTCCTTGCCTGCGTGGACTTGGGAGGAGGATTACTGGCAGTGGTACCTTTATTGCGTTGTGCTGTGACATCACCCTTAAACGCATTGTAAAGCATAGTTGCCAGCTTGTTCTGCATGTGCTGCATCCTTTCTGCCTTCTGGTGAGTTAGTAACATGTCCGCCACTTTGTGCCTATACCGAGGGTCTAGTAGCGTGGCCACCCATTACAGCTCATTCCCCTTGAGTTTTTTTATACGGGGGTCCCTCAACAGGCTGGACAGCATGAAAGACACCATCTGCACAAAGTTGGATCCAGACGTACTATCCATTTCCTCTTGCTCTTCCTCAGTGACGTCAGGTAAGTCCTCCTCCTCCCCCCAGCCATGAACAATACCACGGGAACGTCGAGCAGCACAAGCCCCCTGCGACGCCTGCTGAGATTGTTCTTCTGCCGCTGCCTCCTCCACCTCCAAGGAAACACCTTCCTCATCATCCGAGTCTGACTCCTCTTCCCCACACGACTCTTCCTCCTCCTCCCCCCTCTGTGCTGCCGCAGGTGTTGAGGAAACATCTGATTCTGCTGAAAATTGCTCCTATAACTGTTCCTTTTCACGCTCCTCCACAGTTTTATCCACCACTCTAAGCATGACACGCTCCAGGAAGTAAGCGTACGGGATCACGTCGCTGATGGTGCCTTCACTGCGACTCACCAGGTTGGTCACCTCCTCAAACGGCCGCATGAGCCTGCATGCATTTCGCATCAGTGTCCAGTGCGGGGGCCAGAACATCCCCATCTCCCCAGATTGTGCCCTTCTACTAAAATTGTAGCGGTACTGGGTGACGGCTTTCTCTTGTTCTAGCAGGCAAGAGAACATGACCAGGGTCGAATTCCAGTGAGTCGGGCTATCACATATCAAGCCTCTCACCGACAAGTTGTTTCTCCGCTGAATGTCCGCAAAGCGTGCCATGGCCGCGTAAGACCGCCTGAAATGCCTACACAACTTCCTGGCCTGCTTCAGGCCGCCCTCTAAGCCTGGGTACTTTGATACAAATCTTTGAATGACTAGATTCAGCACATGTGCCATGCAGGGTACATGTGTCAGCTTTCCCAAATTCAAAGCGTAAAGGAGATTGTTGCCGTTTTCACACACCACGTTGCCGATCTCCAGCTGGTGCGGGGTCAGCCACTGATCCACCTGTTTGTTAAGAGCAGCCAGGAGAGCTGCTCCAGTGTGACTCTCCGTTTTGAGGCAAGACATGTCTAAGATGGCGTGACACTATTGTACCTAGCATGCAGCATAGGCCCTGGGGAGCTGGGTCTGTGTAGCTGGAGAGGAGATCACAGCACCAGTAGAGTTGAACTGCCACTCAGCCAAGGAGGAGGAGGACGACGACAGCGAAGAGGATGTAGCAGGAGGAGAGCAGGTGGCAGGAGGCATGCCTGCAAGCCGTGGAGGTGTCACAAGTTGGTCCGCTGCACAGCCACATACTCCCTGCTCGCCATCGACCACCAGGTTGACCCAATGAGCTGTGTAAGTAATGTAGCGGCCCTGACCGTGCTTGTCCCTTGTCCCTACGTGAGTGTGGCTCTATGGTGGCATCAGCAGCTGACGTTGAAGGGCATATTGGCTGGCTGTACATAGGTGGCGATACATGGCGCCGGACACTGCCACCAGCTGTTTCTGATGACGAGCTCCCCCTGCTTCTTTCAGCAACTCGTCTCCTCCTAACCCTCTGAACAGTCCCTCCTGTTCATCTCCTCTATTGGGAACATACGTGGGATCCGTATCATCGTCATCATCATAATCATCCTGCCCAGCTTCGCTTGCCTCAGACACCTCAAAAACTGCACCAACAGCAGGTACTTCATCATCTTCACACGTTACGTCCATAGTGTCGCCGCCTAACTCAGACATATGAGGTGGTGTAACTTGCTTAGCGCCTTTATCTGGCGCCTAACCTTAAACACCCCCCAATGGCTAACATTAACCACCCACCCCCACACCTAACCTTAACCACCCCCTAATAGCTAACATTAACCACTCACCACCCACGCTTAACCTTAACTACCCTCCCAATAGGTAACATTAACCATCCGCCTCCGACACTTAACCTTAACCACACCCCAACGGCTAAACTTAACACCCCCCCAATAGCTAACATTAACCAGCCACTGCCAATGCCTAACCTTAACCACCCTTTAATAGCTAACATTAACCACTCACCCCCCACACCTAACCTTAATCACCCCATAATAGCTAACATTAACCACTCATCCCCCATGCCTAACCTTAACTACCCCCCCAATAGCTAACATTAACCATCCACCTCCCACACCAAATTTTAAACCCCCCCCCCCAATGGCTAGCCTTAACCTCCCACCTAAACCACTCCCCCAATAGCTAACATTAACCACCACCGCCCACGCCTTAACCTTAACCACCCCCTAATAGCTAACATTAACTACTCATCACCCACTCCTAACCTTAACCACTCCTAACATTAAACACCCACCCGCACGCCTAACATTAACCATGCCCCCCCAACAGCTAGCCTTAAACCCCCCCCCCCACCATAGCTAACCTTAACCATTACTGCCACCACACAAAAAAACGCAAAACGTTAATTCCCAGGTGTCGCCATAAGGGCCCACTGAATTATCTGGAAAGAGGAGACATTTGGGCACCTGACAAATATTGGGAATTGGGTCCGAAGGCAGTGCCCAAACTTTCGTTGCTAGCGGGCGCCCAAATTTCCTGCTTCTGATGAGCAAGCCTTGTTTTCACAACCAGTTCAGTTTCAAATGGAGTTGAATTAAAATTGAATAAAAAAGTTTTCTTACTCTTCATTGTATCAGTAGGACCATCTGTCTGGTTTTATTGTTGTCTGTGTTCTATTGGGAAGATTAACACTCACTTCCTGTGGTGTTCCCAGAGGCTAGCAGTGGAACAATGACCTCAATTCACTAAGATCATGCTAGTGACAATAAGGCAAGTGAAAACTTATGACCATACATCGATCGGTATTTTAAGTGTTATTTCACTAAAAAGCTTGCCTTATTAAGGAACAGAGATAAGTTTTCCCAGTGAGAGTGTTATCTTATCACTTCTGTCCTTAAAGTGAACCCGAGGTGAGAGTGATATGGAGACTGCCATATTTATTTCCTTTTAAACAATACTAGCTGGCAGTCCTGCTGATCTATTTGGCTGCAGTAGTGAACTGAATTACACCAGAAACAAGCATGCAGCTAATCTTGTCAGTTCTGACAATATTGTCAGAAACCCCCGACCTGCTGCATGCTTGTTCAGGGTCTATGGTTGAAAGTATTAGAGGCAGAGGACCAGCAGGGCAGCCAGGCAACTGGTATTGCTTAAAGTGGATCCGAGATGAACTTTTACTCATTGCATAATTGTATTCCTTTCCTATTGTTTATAGGGCATTCGTCAAGCCAAATACTTTTTTGTTTTTGTTTTAATATTCTAATTCCCTATAAACTAAAACAAAAAAAGAAATGTAGGAGGTGCAAAAGGCGGGTCATATGCTCCAAGCAAAAAACAAATCAAACTTTTTTAGAAAAATATCAAAAACTTTTATTAATTGTCAAATAAGCAAATAGAGCACACATATTAAAAAAGAGAAAACATTAAAAAGAAAGAGGCAACCCAGTGGCCGCCATCCCACCATCAGCCATACCCAACCTCACACCCACTACACATTCACACCTGGCCAGCCGATTAGAACACATGCACTTGCTCAGTTGATATCTCATGCAAAGGGGGGGAACCTAGCATATAATTTTGAGTCTGGTGTCCCCAGCTGGAACCTTGAGTGTGGTAAGGAACTCGGGATCAATAAATCAAAGTTCAGCAATGCACAACAGCCATATAAGCAAGAGGGAGATACAAGAACAGGGGCGTCCCCCTGTCTCCGTGATGCAAGCCACAGTTCCAAAAAGCGTAGGTATATGTTGGTGTACAATTGTGAACAAAGCCAAAGCACAGCAGAGTCTATATGGACATAAGCAAAAGGCAGCAAGCAGAGTCAGCCTATGCAAGAGCTATACATGGACATGGATGATTTGTCCAAATGAACATATGCCGTTCATACGATACCCTGTGTTGAATGTCCTCTCAGCTCAGCTTGAATCCATATTGCAGCAAACAGTTCCAAGGTCAGATGCAGCCTGGGGCAGACACAGTGAACAGAGCCAGACTCCCTTTGCTCTGTCAAAGTTGCCAGACGGTTTGCATGGGTAAGGTCACACTGGGGACCAGAGAGGCATGGTGCAGCGTGCAAACAGCAAGGAAATGTCCAACCAAGGGAGGTTCAGTCGGGTGATGCAGATCGGCATTAGAGGTGGGTAAAAGCGGCCTCAGGACGCCAAGCCACGCGTTCCTGACATGTTTCGCCGGACTTCCGGCTTTCTCAAAGGGGGCGTGGCACAGTCCCTATAAACTAAACAAGCTTCGCCCACAGTTTTTCAGAGAGCCTTGGCATTTTCAAACAGTTGCAAGGGCTCATGGGAGCTCAGTGTGGGCAGGAGAAGGGGGAGGTATTACTAGCAAGAGATTTCAGAGGCTGAGGGGAGGAGGGAGGAGGAGGAGGGATTAGGTTTTTTTCACAGGCCGAATGCTGAAGATGCAGATAAGTTTGTCTGTGTGTAATGTTCACAAACAACATGGCTACTGTCATTGTATCACAGGAAGAAATAATCATATTCTATTGAAGATGTTTGCAGCTAGATTTGTTGTGTAAACTAAACTTTAGATAAGATATATAGACAAGTTACTTGTTATAGTTAGTTTTTCATAAATATGGCAGCCTACATATTATTCTCACCTTGGGTTCCCTTTAAATTATCACTTCTGTAGTTATTTTCACATGCAGTAGGTAGGGAGGGGAGGAGCACACACAGGCAGGATGTAGCTCCTCCCCTCCTGCTGCCTGGATGATTACAACTAGCCTGTGTAGACAACCAGGGTAGGAGAGAGAGAGGCTGTGGCTGGGTGATATTTGTGTTCCTCTGTGTGTGAATTTGTGTGTGTATATTTCTCTCCATACAGAGCCCCCTTCTGCATAGACTAGTAAACAAATAAAACAGACAGCTCAGAATGCTTCACTTTACATCGCAGTTTGTAGAAAAACTCCACTTAAGGACAGCTCAGGCCAGGTGAAAACACACCCTTTACACTTGCATTCCTCTCTGTGAATTAACATCCGTCTTTACAATGTTGTCGTTATTTTAAGTATTGAAACCTTAACTTTAGAACTTAAAGGCAGAGTTCTTAACTTTAGGTTTGTCTGATGTAAATTGTTTAGTGAATACTATGTGCTTTATCACCATGGTGATGACAGTAAAAACAGCTCAGAAATGTTATTAAAGGGACACTTAAGCCAGGAAAAAAAAAATGAGTTTTACTCACCTGGGGCTTCTACCAGCCCCCTGCAGCAGTCCTGTGCCCTCGCAGCCACTCACTAATCCTCTGGTCCCCTGCTGCCAGCTAGTTTTGTTTTTGCCGACAGTCCCATCAGGACTGGCCACGCGTAGCTTTTTCCGCATTCCCGACTGTAATTAGCGCTATTGCGGGCCGCAACGCGTACAAAAATACGCGTTGCCGCATTACACACGCATAGATATGCGACAACGGCCCGCAATAGCGCTAATTACAGTCGGGAATGCGGAAAAAGCTACGCATGGCCAGTCCTGACGGGCCTGTCGGCAAAAATGAAACTAGCTGGCAGCGGGGGACCAGAGGATTAGTGAGTGGCTGCGAGGGCACAGGACTGCTGCAGGGGGCTGGTAGAAGCCCCAGGTGAGTAAAACTCATTTTTTTTTCTGGCTTAAGGTTCACTTTAAAGACAGGAGATGAGTTTAGTGAATTGAGGCCAATCTCTTTAAACTGAGTAAATGTTCTCTCTCTCTCTCTCTCTCTCTCTCTCTCTCTCTCTCTCTCGCCTTAATTAATTAAATAGAAGAATATCTAATTAAGATACAACAAAGCAGTCTAAATAGTCTCAAGTTCCATCCAGTTACATACAACATACACTTAATATTCTCAAAAATTGTGTAGAAGCGTGCATGAAAAAAGGGTGCCAGGAAAACAGGGTCCGGCTGGATAACAAAATATTAATAACGATAAACATCATTGTCAAACTTGGTTAACGATAAATACAGTTTTAAAAACAGACGGGAGATAATAACAAAAAGATATGAACGTTAAAAATTGTTACATAAATCAACAAAACAGCTTAACCCAACCCTACTCTAACACAGACCCTTCCCCTGGTGGTGCCTAAAACTAACCACTCCCCTGGTGGTGCCTAACCCTAACCCCCCCCCCCCCCCGATGTGCCTAACCCTAAGCACCCCCCTGGAGTTGCCTAACCCTAACCACCACCCCTGGTGTTGCCTAAAACTAACCGCCGCCTGGGTGGTGCCTAACCCTGACCACTCCCCCTGGTGGTGCCTAACTCTAACCATTCCCTCTGCAGAAACACCCTTTTAGGCCTCTTGCACACTGCACGTGATTCAGATTCAGATTTTTAATCAGTTTTTACATCCGATTCAGATTCTGATTTGCAGTTTGCTCCCTGCACACTGCAAATCTGAATCTGAATCGGATGTAAAAACTGATTAAAAAGCGGAATCTGAATCGGAATCGCGTGCAGTGTGCAAGAAGCCTTACACATAGAAACGATAATATCTTTGATAATGTAAAATCTGTACATACAAACAAAATATTATGACAAAAACGATAATGTTGCAAGCTTCTAAAACGATAACATACTTCAAAAACTGTAATGTTCTAATGTTGTTAATGAAATTTATCGGCGTCCTTTTTTTTGCTTTTTTTGTGGCATTAACGATAATTGCATTAGAGTCTATGGCGGCGCCCTTTTCGTCCACTAGCCGCTGGCGCCATTTTTTCCTGCTATCGTGTAGAATATGTGAGGCCAGAGTTCTCTAGCCATGTAATGCAAGGGGTCCAAGTGTTAAAGAATCCTTGCATGTTATCTGTCATTTTAGTGTGGATGTGGGCTGCTAGCATGATATCTGATAATAGGAAGAAGACATCTTCTATCTGGAGGCTTAGAGATCGACAATTACGAGTAATTACTCTTCTGGCAGTAGAAGCAACATGTTGTAAAAACCAGTGTGCAGGGAAGCTGAGTTTAGTTGGCTTGTCAACTAGTAATAAAACTGAGGGGCTTAAAGAGACACTGAAGCGAAAAAAAATATGATATAATGAATTGGTTGTGTACTATGAATAATTACTAGAAGATTAGCAGCAAAGAAAATATTGCCATATTTTTATTTTCAGGTAAATAGTGTGTTTTCTAACATTGCATCATTCTCTAATATGTGCAGATTACACAACACTCTGCATTCAAAATGATTATTTCAGAGCAGTCTGTGAAATAATTGCCTCTCCTCTAACAGATAAAAAGAAAACTGCTCACTTACAGTTGAGACAATAAAAGTCAGAAGACAGCCCTCTCCAGGACTTTGAAAGTTGTAGAGCTTAATGGCTTTTTTGCATAGAGATAACAACTGGAGTTTCTTAACACTTCCTGTACTGGAAACAATTAGACTGATGTATCTGATCTTAATGTTTTATTTCTTAGCTGTGCTACACATACAAATCATAATATCATAATTTTTTTTTCGCTTCAGTGTCTCTTTAAGGGTATGTGACAGGATAAAATTTAGGAGCATCTAGCCAAGATAGACAGCCAAAAAATCTGTACTTTGAGGCAAATGTGCCACAAGTTTCCAGTGGCATTGCATCCTCTAAAACAAAGTGGGGATTTTGTGTTGTCTAACTTATAAAGTCTATCTGGGGTATAGTACAGTATGTCCTGTGTAAGAGCTTGATGGACGTCTGACATGCGTTTTTAACACTTCCCCCTGTCTCTTTACCCCTGAAGATGGGAATGTGGCCTGGAATATGTAACGTATTCATACCATACTCCAATAAACCATGTGTTGATGCCATTTGCGTACCAACTTCATCATTTTTCATTTAGTAGCTGTTTGGGCTGGGGTTCCATTTTAAGGTCTTATTGACACTACAGCCCTTATTCACTTTTTTTTCAAGTTTTCTCCAAGCAGATACTTTTTCATCTTGGGTTTAAAATAACTTTTCAGCACTCTGAAAGCCAAAAGTAGGTAAAAAGTACTGCTAAAATTATTCTTTTATATTCAAATATTTCTTGCTGATTTGAGTATTTTCTTGCTTGCTGGTGGCCTGAAAGGCATTTTATTGATAAGGAGTGAAAACATCATCCAGGAGAAAATTTAAGAGAAAAAGTGAATTGAGTAAAGGGCACTGGCCCTTATTCAGTTTTTCTCCTAAGTTTTCTCCTACTGTAGGTAATATTTTCACACCATGAAATAAAGTGCCCTTTAAGCCACCAGCGAGCAAGAAAATCCACAGTATAATATTGACAGTACTTTTCACCTACTTTTTAATACTTTTTCAATTGCAGAGCACTGAAAAGTTATTTTAAAGAGAAGATGAAACATGATCTCCTAGGAGAAAACTAAGGCCCGGTTCACATTAGCGGTGGCCGTCCGGAATCGCCGTGCCGGAGCCGGACCGCTTGCAGAACGGACGGAACGGACGCACGGCAATAGCAATGAAAGCCTATGCGTCCGTTCACATGCGTCCGTTCTGCCGGACCGGAGCCGGACCGGATCCGGACCGGATCAGGACTCCGGCGTCCGTTCCAACATGCGCTATTTTTTGGTCCGGCTCCTCCGGCAGCCGTATCCGGAGCGGAGCCGGACTGCACCATCCGGCCAATACAAAGCAATGAGAGCCGGAGAGCGCACAACACACTGGCTACAAAAAACGGACGTTCTACCCCACTTCCTATGCATTTTGGATGGGGACCACATGGGCCCAGCGTTCAAAGAGTGGGGCAGCAGCGATTTCATGCTGGAGCTCGTTTTGGCAGCAACATGTCTGATGTCTGATAACGAGGAGGCGAACAACAGGAAGGAGAGAATTCCCAGGTTTACGAGTAAAAAATGCCTGGATCCATGGTCCCAACTGCAGTCTCTGTATCCACGGATGGTCTCCACACGTCCACCTGTCTCCAACAATGACCCCAGACCCTTCTGCTGACCTCCCAGACCCCAGGTATTTACAGGATGTTATCTCCTTAAGAAACCGGATCCGGACCGCAACCGTGTTCACACCGCACGGAAACCGGATGCAAACGGACCGGATCCGGACCGGATCCGGATAGGAACCGTACGGATCAGGTCCGGTCCGGCTCCGGTGCGGTCCGGACATCCGGTGCGGTTTTGACAAAACCGCAAGTGTGAACGGGGCCTTAGAAGAACAGGGCCCATATGCAATTCACTTTTTCACCTGAGTTTTCTCCTAGGTGATATTTCACAACTTGTAAATAAAATGCCTTTTACACCACCAACAAATACTCCAAATAATTTTGACAATACTTTTTCACCTACTTTCTGGTACTTTTTGCATTGCAAAGTGCTAAAAAGTTAATTTAAATTGAAGATGTAAAATTATCTCCTAGGAGAAAACTCTGGAGAAAAAGTGAATTGCCTATGGCCCCAGGTGGATTGAATAAGGGCCACGGGCCCATAGGCACTTATTTTTTTCTCCTGAGTTTTCTCCTCTGTGATATTTTCAAATTTGTCAATAAAATGATTTTTACACCACCAGCAACCAAGAACATATGCAAAATAATTTTGATAGTACTTTTTCATCTACTTTTTGGTACTTTTTCCATTGCAGAGTGCTGAAAATGTATTCTAAATCGAAGATGAAAAATTATCTCCTAGCAGAAAACTCAGGAGAAAAAGTGAATTGCATATGGGCCACAGAAAAAGAGTGATCACACTTTCCACATGCATTGTCATGTAATACAGGAACATACTTGTACACACAGCAAATGTTAACCACTTAAGCCCTCGGTCGTTTTCACTTTATGCATCCGAGCAATGTTCACCTCCCATTCATTAGCCTATAACTTTATCACTACTTATCACAATGAACTGATCTATATCTTGTTTTTTCCGCCACCAATTAGGCTTTCTTTGGGTGGTACATTTTGCTAAGAGCTACCTTACTGTAAATACATTTTAACAGTAAGAATAAGAAAAAAACTGAAAAAAATCATTATTTCTCCGTTTTCGGCCATTTTAGCTTTAAAGAGGAGCTGTTAGGTATATGGTCTCAGAGAAAATAAACACATATATCAGTAGCTAAATATTGGCTGTACTTACATTTCATATGCATTTCACTGTCCACGTTTGTACTTCACAGAATTTTTATATAGTATTTGCAGAGAATGATGCTCCTGACAGCTCATGGCAGGTTCCATGTTTGTCTGTCTCCTATTAAGCCAATTGTGTTGTCATGTCCTCCCTGCTTCCTGATGATTCCACTCACAAAAAAGCTCGTAATGAATAACACTACTGTGCAGTGAATATTAATTAGCCATGTGGCTAGGAACAATAGCGGACTCCTGCAGTGTACTCTGCCAGGAGATTTATCAGTGCTGTGAGCTGGGCTGCATTACATGCTGTTGTAACTTGAGCCTGTAACTTCTCAGTAGCAGCCGAGGGGAGGGCCCCAGAATGCTTTGCTGTATGGTATGCGGCCTCGTCCTTTTTAAGGGCTTGGGAATACAGAACCTTGCTGTCAGCACACATCAAAAGTAAGAGAGATTTTTAACTTCAGTTTTGCCTTTTTGGCTTCCTTTTAAACTGTTTAACACAGGAGAATAGAGGTTTAAATTAGCTTTTGCAGCCTGACAGTTACTTTTTAAAATAGTACATGCCTCCATTATTAAAAACCACGTATTGTATTTGCCCATTTGTCCCGGTTATTTCACCGTTTAAATTATGTCCCTATCACAATGTATGGCGACAATATTTTATTTGGAAATAAAAGAGCATTTTTTTCCGTTTTGCATCCATCACTATTTACAAGCTTATAAAAAAAAAAAATAGAATTATTTCATCTTTACATAGATATTTAAAAAGTTTAGACTCTTAGGTAAATATTTATGTGGGGTTTTTTTTTTGGTTTTTTATTGTAATGTTTTTTTTTTATTATTAAACATTTTATGTGGGTATTTTTGGGAGGGTAGGATGTAAATAGTATTTATTTGGGGTAAATATATGTGTATTTTTATTTATTTTTTTACATTTAGATGTAGTTTTACTTTTTGGCTACAAGAATTGAGTTTGTTTACATGTCGTCACTCTAAGCGTACAATGTACGCTTAGAGGGACATACGAGGCAGAAAAAGCGAAGCTTCCGAGAGAAGCTGTCGCTTTTTCTGCGGGGTAGAGGAATCAGTGATTGGGCACAATGGCCCGATTCATTGATTCCTGGGCTAACGATCCACGGCCGGGAGCGCGTGTGCACGCACGGGATCGGCCGCGGGAGCGCACGGGAGCGCACATGTACTCCTTGACATAGAACTACGTCAAGAAGGACAAAGTGATTAATCAATGTACCGTTCACATTGTGTGAATTGTTCTTTTCACATTTTATAAATACAACACAGTGCAAACTGCCTTGATCCTCTGCCTCTAATACATTTAGCCGTAGACCCTGAAGAAACATGCAGATCAGAGGTTTCTGCCTGAAGTCTGACTGGATTACCCACACGCTTGTTTCAGGTGTGTGATTCAGACACAACTGATGTCAGAAAGATCAGAAGGAGGCCAAGCCGAACACGTCCAATGCAGTGCCGGAGATTTGGACGTAGTCGGCGCCACCATAGACCGTAATAGTGGCGCACAGTGAGTAACTTGGGCGCTGTCACCAGATGGAGCTGAAGTTACTTTTAAAACACTGAAATTCTGCCGCCAGCAATAGCTGGAAGCTGGATTACACCAATCCCCACCATCCACGTGGACTGGAGCGGGAATAGTAATTAATACGACCGGGACATGTGCAGGAGCAGGATAAGGTCTAAATAATTAATCAGGGATATACCAAAGACACGGAAGATCAAAAATTGAAAAATTACTTTTTCTTTTTTCTTTGCAAAAAGGTGCAGAAATATGTACACAAAATCTTTAATCACGTAAAAAGTGCTTATGATTGATTGAAAAAAAGGCAACAACATCGATTTGTTTCGGGTTAGTAACCCTTCTTCAGGCCTTTAAATATATAGTGAACATCTGCACAGTTGGAATACAAGGTAGAAACTCATCTGGTTAAATATAAAGCCAGGGCAGACCACCACAAGATCAAACAAAGAGCCGCATGGAGACCGGACATCCAAACCACCCTGTTTGGATGTCCGGTCTCCATGCGGCTCTTTGTTTGATCTGCAAATAAAAAAGAAAAAGTAATTTTTCAATTTTTGATCTTCCGTGTCTTTGGTATATCCCTGATTAATTATTTAGACTTTGAGCAGGGATTTTTTGTATGTTTTGCTTCTCCCAAATACACTAACTACAGGAGCAGGATAAGCCGTATATCGGCTGTATCCTGCGCCCAAGTCTGGTGGCGGCGATTTCCCTCGTACGCAGCCAGGCAACTGCTATTAGTTACAGCATAGCTGTGGGGAAAAAAAGAAAAGTTAGATATTTACCTCTGAAGAGCTGAAGAAGGAAGCCTCTTGATGATCCAGAGGCTTCTCTGATCCTCCTTTACCCCACTGCTTCTCGCCTGGACCCTCCTCGTCTTTGCAGCTGCGCTCCCATCCATATACATCGTGGCCACACTGCACAGATACAAATACAGGCCAGTACCACTGTGCTACTCTGCAGAGAGTATCTGAGATCTGGTGCTCTGCAGAGAGTCTCTGAGATCTGGTGCTCTGTAGAGAGTCTCTGAGATATACATATGCTGCTCTGCAAAGAGTCTGAGATATTGTGCTCTGCAGAGAGTATCTGAGATATGGTGCTCTGTAGAGAGTCTCTGAGATATGCTGCTCTGCAAAGAGTCTGAGATATGGTGCTCTGCAGAGAGTCTATGAGATATGGTGCTCTGTAGAGAGTCTCTGAGATCTGGTGCTCTGTAGAGAGTCTCTGAGATATGCTGCTCTGCAAAGAGTCTGAGATATGGTGCTCTGCAGAGAGTCTATGAGATATGGTGCTCTGCAGAGAGTCTCTGAGATATGGTGCTCTGCAGAGAGTCTCTGAGATTTGCTACAATGCAGAGTCACTGAAATTCACTACTCTGCAGAGAGTCGCATAGATCTTCTACTCTACCGGGAGTCACTGAGATTTTGTACTTTGCAGAGAGTCACTGAGATTTGCTATTCTGCAGAAAGTCTCTGAGATATGGTGCTCTGCAGAGAGTCTCTGATATATGGTGCTCTGCAGAGTCACAGAGATTTTCTACTCTGTAGAGTCACTGAGATTTGCTACTCTGCAGAGAGACTTTGAGATATGGTGCTCTGCAGAGAGTCACTGAGATTTGCTACTCTGCAGAGAGACTTTGAGATATGGTGTTCTGCAGAGAGTCAATGAGATTTGCTACTCTGCAGGGAGTCACTGAGATTTGCTACTCTGCAGAGAGTCACCGAGATTTGCTACTCTGCAGGGAGTCACTGAGATTGTGTACTCTGCAGAGAGTCACTGAGATTTGCTACTCTGCAGGGAGTCACTGAGATTTGCTACTCTGCAGGGAGTCACTGAGATTTGCTAATCTTCCGAGAGTAAATAAAATGTGATGCTCTGCAGAGTCAATTAGGTTTGCTACTCTGCAAAGAGTCACTGAGATTTGCTACTCTGCAGGGAGTTATTGAGATTTGCTGCTCTGCAGACTCACAAAGATTTGCTACACTGCAGAGAATCAATGAGATTTGCTGCTCTGCAGAGAGTAGATAGTCATATATATATATATATATAAGAACGCAGGACCAGAATTACGAATGAAAATAACAAGCAAAGGCAACAGAAACAGTTTTGTCCAGAAAACAAGAACTGCAAAAGCCTTGCAATACCTCTGGAAAGGTTAAGTCCTTCCATAAGGCTCTTACAGGTGTACTGCACAATTACCTCTACAAGGTATGTGAGGGATATTCCAGAGTTCACAGGAGGAACCTTATAGAAATCTGAACCCAACATACCAGGTAAAAAAGTGTTGCAGAGCATCATCTGTTGGTGCTGCGACTGTTGGGAGTGGTAAAAGCACCCTATGAAGAAAAAGCACAGAGACAATGGGAGCCCGAATGGTGCAGTATGTCAGTATGTAAATGATAGGTGAAGAAGAGTAATCAGTAATACTCACAAAGGCGGGTTGCAGAAGGGCAACCAACCACTGAAGGCAGGTGAAGATGTGTACACCTGACTCTACTGGAGTGTCCATACAAGCTGGAAGTAGTCAGGCTCTCGTAACAAAAACAACCAAATGGACCTGGATGTGGTGAAGGCCACCGGGGGCCAAAAGGTAGCAACCTTCCAAACGGCAGGTGAAAGGCACAAGAAAGGGGGAGAGACGCCCAGAAGGAATAAAACGAACGCGCTGATATGAACTATCCCATAAGGAATCTTGCACAGGAGATTTTAGGACTTTTTTAAAATAAAAAACAATGCAAAACGCCCTAGGTGTGAACAAGCCCTAATAGGGAAATATGTTTGTAACAACAAATATTGTTCAAATGCCCCTTAAAAACAACCTCCGCTGCTGTACACATCAGTGAGGCATGAGTCACACAGCTGGCTAGTATAAAAGCTATGGAAGAATTCAGATCTCATGTTGAATTTGAGAAATTTAATTTGCAACTTAAAAGAGAGGAGAACCGACACAAAACACATTAAAAATGTTAAAAGAGAAGTTTTTGATCGGTGTTGAGGAGCGGAGGGATGACGAATGTTTCAAATATGATCCTGGCTATCCACAAACTCCTTCAACTTCCTGATCACGTTCTTTAAGACTTTGAGGGCGGCTACTTTCCTAGCAAGCCTTCCAGATACCTCAGAAGAAACATCGACTTCCTCAGGATTGAGGAAGGACGCACCTTGTTTGTGGGACCCACTCATTTGCATCACAGATACATGAGATGTTCCTTCTGAAATTGATCGTATGTATTTATTCATATGCCTCTGAGGAAGCAGCTTCTAGCCGTGAAACGTGTCGAGTGGATTTAACTGCCCAGTTTGCCAGCACACGCCAGTGTCACTACTACCTATGTTGGACTTGGTGGGCAGAGCCATAGAGGTGGTGAGAGCGCTCTTGGCCAACTTCTATGCCAAATTGGCTGTTTACACCAAGCGCTTCATTTTACATTATATACCCTATCGCTGAGTTTTGTGAATTGTGCTACAACCTCCCCATAGCCCCATAACATTTTGGTTGGGGTCCCTTGCAGAAAACAAGGCACCTCTATGCCTCTCCAAATACACCAGTATTAGGTAGCCAGAGGTGCCCCCCTCACCCTGAATGAGGTAACCCCAGTAACAGGTAGCCCCTCAATATAGATAGCCAGAAGTGCTCCCCACTAAAGGCAGCCAAAGCAACCACCATTATTGGGTAGCCCCCACAATAGGTAGCAAGAGGGACGACCATTATTAGGTAGCACCAGGATAGATAACTTCCTTCCTTTGCTCTGCTTGTATTACTCTGCACCTCAGAGGGCCCACTGAATACTCCATTATCGCTGCCAGCTATTGCCACCAGGCCCCCCTTAGCTACGGTCCCCCTTGCACCCGCTATGGCTTCTACGGTGATCCCCTCGCCACTGTCCTGAAGGAATACATATAATTACTCTTTGACGTGGGACACACCTCCTGCCATAGCCTCTGCTAAGTCACTTGCATATTGGTGCTACCGGCTATTTTCTGGACACCTTAGTAAGGACATTTGTCAGTTAAACCCTGAATAAGCATTGGGGAAAGGAGGCTAGCCAGGTGTATGCATGTGCCTGGGGGTTACATAGTTACATAGTTATTTTGGTTGAAAAAAAGACATACGTCCATCGAGTTCAACCAGAGAACAAAGACCAACACCAGCCTGCTCCCTCACATATCCTGTTGATCCAGAGGAAGGTGAAAAAACCCTTACAAGGCATGGTCCAATTAGCCCCAAAAGGGAAAAAAATTCCTTCCTGACTCCAGATGGAAATCAGATAAAATCCCTGCATCAACATCATTAGGCATTACCTAGTAATTGTAGCCATGGATGTCTTTCAACGCAAGGAAAGCATCTAAGCCCCCTTTAAATGTAGGTATAGAGTTTGCCATAACAACTTCCTGTGGCAATGCATTCCACATCTTAATCACTCTTACTGTAAAGAACCCTTTCCTACATAAATGGCTAAAACGTTTTTCCGCCATGCGCAGATCATGTCCTCTAGTCCTTTGAGAAGGCCTAGGGACAAAAAGCTCATCCGCCAAGCTATTATATTGCCCTCTGATGTATTTATACATGTTAATTAGATCCCCTCTAAGGAGTCTTTTCTCTAGACTAAATAAACCCAGTTTATCTAACCTTTCTTGGTAAGTGAGACCTTCCATCCCACGTATCAATTTTGTTGCTCGTCTCTGCACCTGCTCTAAAACTGCAATATCTTTTTTGTAATTTGGTGCCCAGAACTGAATTCCATATTCCAGATGTGGCCTTACTAGAGAGCTAAAGGGGCAATATTATGCTAGCATCTCGAGTTTTTATTTCCCTTTTAATGCATCCCAAAATTTTGTTAGCTTTAGCTGCAGCGGCTTGGCATTGAGTACGATTATTTAACTTGTTGTCGATGAGTACTCCTAAGTCCTTCTCCAAGTTTGATATCCCCAACTGTATCCCATTTATTTTGTATGGTGCTAGACCATTGGTACGACCAAAATGCATGACTTTACATTTTTCAACATTGAATTTCATCTACTATGTATGTGCCCATATAGCCATCCTATCCAGATCCTGTTGCAATATGACACTATCTTCCTGAGAGTTGATGATTCTGCACAATTTTGTATCATCTGCAAAAATAGCAACATTGCTCACTACTGCATCTACTAGGTCATTAATAAATAAATTGAAGAGCACTGGACCCAGTACAGACCCCTGTGGGACCCCACTGCTAACAGTCACCCATATTGAGTACGATCCATTGATCACAACTCTTTGTTTTCTGTCTATTAGCCAGTTCCCTATCCATGCACACAGACTCTTCCCCATTCCTTGCATCCTCAACTTTTGCACCAGACTTCTGTGGGGAACAGTGTCAAAGGCCTTTGCAAAGTCCAAGTATATCACATCTACAGCATTCCCAATATCCACATTAGCGTTCACTACCTCATAAAAGCTGAGCATGTTAGTCAAACAGGACCTGTCTTTAGTAAAGGAAGAGGAGAGGAGCGCTCTCTAGTGCATTACCTTATTTAATTATGCTTCTCGCACAAAGACAAGTTAAAACTTACAATGATAAAAATGAAACAGAGCTTATCACAATATAATGGATCTGCGCCTAGGACGTTATTGACGTCAATGACGTACTAGGCGCGGGGCAGCTGCCGACATACTCCCGTGTACAACATCCCGCTGGCGCCATTTGATCCTCAGGATTACCACATCTACTGGCCATAGTGTGGAGGAGCCAGACTGGTGAACTTACATCTTGGACACGGTGATCCATTATATTGTGATAAGCTCTGTTTTATTTTTAACATTGTAAGTTTTAACTTGTCTTTGTGCGAGAAGCATAATTAAATAAGGTAATGCACTAGAGAGCGCTCCTCTCCTCTTCTTTTTCTGTTTTTACCAGCATACTTACTCTTATCCCAGAGTAAATCAGGAGCAGCACTCATTGGTGGCTAAACGACTTATTGTGGAGACACCTACTGACTGAGTGCAGTGGAATACTTTTGACCTGTCTTTAGTAAACCCATGTTGATGCTGAGAAATAAGATTATTTTCTACTATGAAGTCATGTATAGTATCTCTTAGTAACCCCTCAAATAGTTTGCATACAAACAGGTCTATAATTCCCTGGATCTGATTTTTTGCCCTTCTTAAATAATGGGAAAACGTGGGCTGTACACCAATCCACTGGGACTCTGCCAGTTGAAAGAGAGTCACAAAAGATAAGATAAAGGGGTTTATCTATAACTGAACTTAATTCCCTTAGGACCCGAGGATGCATGCCATCCGGGCCAGGTGCCTTGTCTATTTTTAATTTATTTAGTCTTGCCATCACTTCTTCCTGCGTTAAGTATTTAATATTACAGTTGGAAGATTGAGACTCTTCTGCATCTGTAATTTGTAACAGTGCTGTTTCCTTTGTGAAGACAGAAGCAAAGAAAGCATTTAATAACTCTGCCTTACCTTGGTCATCCACCATTGAGTTCCCACCCTCATCCTTTAGGAGTCCTATAAACTCAACCTTTCTTTTTTTAGAGTTGATGTACTTGTAACACTTTTTGGGGTTAGATTTGATATCCCTAGTGATTTGATTTTCAGCTTCGATCTTTGCCAGCCTAATTTCTTTTTTACAATTTTTATTGCACTCCTTATAATTGCTTAGTGCAGCCTCGGTCCCCTCCTGTTTTAGAACCTTATAGGCATTATTTTTCCTCTTCATTTTATCTCTAACCTTTCTATTCATCCATAGAGGCCTTTTTTATTCCTAGACATTTTGTTTCCATATGGGGTATACATACTACAATATTGATTGAGAATAAGTTTAAAAGCTTGCCATTTCCCTTCAGTGTCCTCCCCTTGTAGTACATTATCCTAGTTCACCAAACTTAGTACCTGCCTGAGTTGATTGAACTTTGCTTTTCTAAAATTCATAGTTTTAGTAGTCCTGCTGCCCCGTGGCCTATCAGTCACCAGATCAAACGTTATCATGTTGTGATCACTATTTCCAAAATGTTCTTGAACCTGCACATTTAATACATTATCTGGTCTAATAGAAATAATCAGATCCAGTAATGCATTCCCCCTAGTTGGTTCCGTTACCATTTGAGTCAAGTAATTGTCCTGTAGTGCTGCCAGAAATCTGGTTGTCTGATATTTCACAGCTGTCCGTTTGTCTGGTGCCTCACTGATATGTTGCTACAAACATGATTGCCTAATACAGTCTTTTGTAGAGATTGAGGTGGTTGTGGTTACATTATTACCATATAAATCGATTTTGTTCATTTTGTAGAGAGATCCATTTCTAGTATCAAAAGTTTAATTTGACAAAAAGTCATTTACATAATAAACATGTAATAATGTACTGTATTTTTTGGACTATACCACTCACTTTTTCTCCCCCCAAAAGTGGGGAAAAAAGTCACTGCACCTTATAGTCCAAATGCAGGAAGTTCCTGACTTGTGAACACCTGCCAATACCAACCTCCAACCTGCCGCAATGACAGGGTCTCCCTGTACTGTACCCATGCAGAGGAGGACACAGGGGACAAACGGAGGACACAGGGGGACAAAAAGGGGCATAGAGGAGGACACAAGTGGGACAGAGGCAGACACATGTGGACAGAGGAGGACACAGGGAGATACAAGAGGTACAAGGGGGCATGAGGTACAAAGGGGGCATAATCCACACAATGCCCCTTCACCATGGATGCACCAGGTTTAGTATATATTTTTTTCTCTGGTTTTTGTCCTCTAAACCTAGGTGCTTCTTATGGTCAGGAGCGTCTTATAGTCAGAAAAATACTTTGCTGTATATGCAGTAGAAAGCCCTAGCTGCTGCAAAATTTCAACAATTCTTCTGGAAAGGGGAGTCCTTACATAGAAAGCTCACAGGTGTGCTGCGTGAGGAACTGCAAAAGACAAGCATAAAACACATGCTGGTGGGGAGGTAGAAGACTATGGGGTTTATGTACAAATGTGCGGTAATATTGCCATGTACAGACAACACATGGCAATTTTACCATTACTATCGGCAACGTGTACTAGAGTTACACTATTAGCACCACCATAAAGTAGCGTGAACATTGCTACGGTAATGCGTTACCGCTTGTTGTAGGGTGTGCAGTAGATGAAATTCTGAGGTTGAACTCCAGAGACCGGAAAGAAAAGCAGGAAACAGAGAAAACTAGAAGCGCTAATATCACTCAATTTAGAAGTATTGACATTCGAACAAATACTACCAACAAACGTGGGTTGCTAATAGACAACCACGTAACTAGCATGTGCAGAATTCCATCTCCACACGGATCTGATGTCTTCCTTTGGATCAGGTGGGTCACGCCCCCTCCTCCCCTCAAAAAAGGGAATCACTGGATGTGTTATTGCAGGGAGTACCTCTGGTGGGAGGGGTTTGGGCTATTCGAAGTGGAAGGACAGGATGTGTATGGAGTAAATCAAAATGGAGGTTTGAACATACAGTATATTTATTGAACACCAAAAAAGATAATGAGTTTCGAGGGACTTGCCCGCTTCCTCAGGTCAATATATCAGTGTCTAAAAACAAGCAAATAAAAGTGCTCACAGTCACATGCTAAAAAATGTTTTATGTCTATTATCTGTTATTTTATTAATTGCAGTCTATTTAATAATAATTTTTGAAAGATTTTATAGGTCACTATACTGTATGTTTATATACACTTTTATGGTGATGTAATGTTTTGTCTACTAGCCCGTATACTGTATATGTAGGATTATATTGTCAATTATGATAACTATTGAATATGGCTGTACAAATTTGTCGATTATGGAATGTGACTGTGAGCCCTTGCTTGTAGACACTCATGGGGAAGGGGTAAAGTCCGACGAAACGCGTTGTCTTGACGAAACTCGTTGTCTTTTTTTGGTGTCCAATAAACATATGTTCAAACCTCCATATTGAGGTAAGACTTGATTTATACCATATACATCCTGTTCTTTGCAGTTTGTAATGTTAGTTACCATAGCAACTGTGGGTCACGCTAATAGCAAAACTTACAGTACATGCTGCCAGTAGCAATGGTAATATTGCTGTGCACTGTTTGCGCAAGGCAATATTACTGCTAGTTAGTGCATCATGCCCTGTATCATAAATGTTCAATGAGATGCATTTTTTCTGATAGAGGGACATTTAGTTGCAATTCTTACACATATTGAAACTGAACCAATCAGCTGCATTTGATTAGTTCAATTAAAATGTGCTTACACATTGCAACCAAATTTATATCATTAACTAGCTGATTGCCCGGCGTTGCCCGGGTATGTATTTGGCTAGTGTTGGCTCCGCCCACTTTTTCTAACCCTAACACACAATTACTCAATGACCAAGTTTGTGAGCTTTGCGGTCTTTGGAAACAATAATTTGCATTGAAATGAAAAAAATCTGATTGGCTGTTTGTGGCTCCACCCCTTTTCTGAATTTGAACCCCAGTCACCCAATGACCAACTGTAGCAGGTTTGAGGCCTGTGCCATTAACAGTGCAAGAATGGCAGCAATTAAATATTCCCCTTGAGAAGCAATAGGTGAAGTTTGATTCACTTTTGTAGGCTCCACCCACTTTTCTGAATATTTAACCCAGTCACCCAGTGACCAACTGTGCAAAGTTTGAGAACCCTACCATTAACAGTGTAAGTATGGCTGCAGTTTACATTTTCCCAGTGAAATTTGCATTTGTCTCCACCCACTAATGACGTGGAACTGCCTGTGTATGTATTTGACCGGTTTTGGCTCCGCCCACTTTTTCTAACCCTAATGCACGAACACTCAATGACCAAGTTTGTGAACTTCGGGGTCTTTGGCATCAATAATTTGTATATTCCCATAGAAATTAAACAAATCAGATTGGCTGTCTGTGGCTGCACTCCTCTCCAACATTTGAACCCCAGTCACCCAATGACCAACTATAGCAGGTTTGAGGCATCTGCTACAGCCCCGTTTCTATGGGTGTGTGATACGTGCAATCGCCCGGGGTGCTTTATTGTGCGGCAGGAGGGGGGGCGCCGGAGCGGGGGAACGGACATAATAGTTATAACTCACCTTCTTCATCCGTTCCCCGCAGTTTCAATATCTTTCCTCTCCCGGCGTCCGTCGCCTGGTAACAGCGCCCCCTGTGATGACATACCGCATGTCATCACAGGAAGCACTGTGACTAATGAGATAGATGCCGGGAAAGGAAGGACATTGAAGCAGCGCGGGTTCGGCGGAAGCAGGTGAGTTATTACTATTATGTTCGCTCCCCCCGCTCCTGCGCCCAACTCATACCGCCCATACCAACTAACCTAAACTGTGGGAACCTACCTAACTAACCTAAACTGCAGGAACCTACCTATTTATCCTACACTGCAGGAACCTACCTACCTAACTAACCTATACTGCGGGAACCTACCTAACTAACCTATACTGCGGGAACCTACCTAACTAACCTATACTGCGGGAACCTACCTAACTAACCTATACTGCGGGAACCTACCTAACTAACCTATACTGCGGGAACCTACCTAGCCAAGCTATACTGTAGGAACCTACCTAACTATCCTATACTGCGGGAACCTACCTAACTAACCTATACTGCGGGAACCTACCTAACTAACCTATACTGCGGGAACCTACCTAACTAACCTATACTGCGAGAACCTACCTAGCCAAGCTATACTGTGGGAACCTACCTAACTATCCTATACTGCGGGAACTTACCTAACTAACCTATACTGCGGGAACCTACCTAACTAACCTATACTGCGGGAACCTACCTAGCCAAGCTATACTGCGGGAACCTACCTAACTATCCTAAACTGCAGGAACCTACCTATCTAACCCATACTGGGGGGACCTACCTATCTAACCTATACTGGGGGAACCTACCTATTGAACCTATACTGGGGGAACCTACCGATCTAACCCATACTGGGGGAACCTACCTATCGAACCTATACTGCGGGAACCTACCTATCTAACCTATACTGCGGGCACCTACCTATCTAAACTATACTGGGGGCACCTACCTATCTAACCCACACTGGTGGCAACTATACGGGCTACCCTATACTGGAGGCACCAACGTAGATAACCTATAAAGCAGGCACCTACCTATCTAACCTACACTGGGGGCAACTATGCAGGCTACCCTATACTGGAGGCACCTACGTAGCTAACCTGTTCAACCTGTACTGCGGGCACCTATGCCTGGCTCCATGGGGGTGGGGTGGGGGGCGATTTTTACACCCTCGCCCTGGGTGAAATTTAGCCTAGAAACTGCTCTGATCTGCTAATACCAGTGTAAAAATGGCAGCAATTTAAATATTCCTTTTGAAAATCAACAGGTGAATTTTGACTATTTTGGCTATTTTGGCTATTATAGGCTCCACCCACTTCCCTGAATATTAATCTCAGTCACCCAGTGACCATCTTGGCAAAGTTTGAGATCCCTGCCATTAACAGTGAAGAAGGGCTGCAGTTTACATTTTCCCATTGAAATTTGTTTTTGGCTCCGCCCACTTTTTGTAAACTGGACACACAGTCACTCAATGACCATGTTTGTGAGCTTTGGGTCCTTGGCATCAATAATTTGTATTTTCCCAGTGAAATGAAACATCTGATTGGCTGTTTGTGGCTCTATCACAGGCATGGGCAAACTTGGCCCTCCAGCTGTTAAGGAACTACAAATCCCACAATGCATTTGCCTTTATGAGTCATGACTGTGGCTGTCAGACTCCTGCAATGCATTGTGGGACTTGTAGTTCCTCAACAGCTGGAGGGCCAAGTTTGCCCATGCCTCCTCTATCCCCTTTTCTGAATTTGAACCCCAGTGACCCAATGATCAACTGTACCAGGTTTGAGGCTTGTGCCATTAACAGTGCAAGAATGGCAGCAATTTTAATATTCCCTTTGAAAATCAACAGGTGAATTTTGATTGTTTTTTTAGGCTCCACCCACTTTTCTGTATAATAATCTGTGCCATTAACAGTGCAAGAATGGCAGCAATGTAAATATTCCCCTTGAAAATCAAAAGATGAATTTTGATTGGCTGCTGTACACTCCACCCACTTTCCTAAATATTAATCCTAGTCACCCAGTGGCCAACTGTGTCAAGTTTGAGAACCCTGCCAATAACAGAATGGCTGAAATCAATCTAACAAATCTGATTGGCTGTTTGTGGCTCCACCGCCTTTAGTGAATTTGGTCCCCAGTCACCCAATTACTGACTGTATCAGGTTTGAGGCCTCTGCCATTAACAGTGTAAGAATGGTAGCAATGTAAATATTCCCCATGAAAATCAATAGCTGAATTTTGATTGGCTGTTGTAGGCTCCACCCACATTTCTGAATAATAATCCCAGGCACCCAGTGGCCAATTGTATCAAGTTTGGGAACCCTGCCATGTAAAAAATTAAGTTTCTGGCACCGCCCACTTTTTGTAACCTTGACATATAGTCACTCAATTACCAAGTTTATCAGCTTTGGGATCCTTGGTATCAATACTTTGTATATCTGATTGGCTGTTTGTGGCTCCGCCCCTTTCTGAATTTGAACCCCAGTCACCCAGTGCCCAGCTGTACCAGGTTTGAGGCATCTGCTATTAACAGTATAAGAATGGTTGCAGTTTAAATATTCCCTTTGACAATCAAAAGTTGAATTTTGATTGGCTGTTGTAGGCTCTACCCACTTCCCAAAATCTTAATCACATTCACTCAATGACCAACTGTGCAAAGTTTGACAACCCTGCCATTAACAGTGTAAGAATGGCTGCAGTTTATATTTTCCCAGTAAAATGTGTTTTTGGCTCCACCCACTTTGTGTAACCTTGTCACACAGTCACTCAATGACCAATTTTGTGAGCTTTCAGGTTCCTGGCATCAAAATTGTGTGAATGGAAGCAGTTTATCCAGCAAAGAAATCTGATTGGCTGTTTGTGGCCCCGCCCCTTTAGTGAATTTGGACCCCAGTCACCTAATGACTGACTGCAGCAAGTCTGAAGCCTCTGCCATAAACAGTGTAAGAATGGCAGCAGTTTAAATATTCCCCTTTAAACGCAATAGGTGAATTTTGATTGGCTGTTGTAGGCTCCACCCACTTTCCAAAATCTTAATCTTATTCACCCAGTGGCGAAGTGTGGCAAGTTTGAGAACCCTGCGATTAACAGTGTAAGAATGGCTGCATTTTTTCCCATTTAAAAGGAATGGCTGAATTTTGATTGGCTGTTTTATGCTCCACCCGCTTTTCCTGGATTTGTAACCTCGGTCACCAAGTGACCAACTGTGCCAAGTGTGGGGACTCTGGCTTGATTACTGTGAGAATGGCAGCCTTTTACATTTTTTCCATTGACTTGAATGGGTGGAATCTGATTTGCTGTTTGTAGCTCCGCCCAGGTGGGCAGGGGGGCCGCGAGACCCCCAGAACCTATCATCCCAGGTAGTAAGGAACCTGTATACCAAGTTTCGTTCAAATCGGTCAAGGGGTTTTCGAGTGATCGCGGCACATACACACACACACACATACACACACACACACACACACACACACACACACACACATACATCCGATTTTATATATATAGATACAGTGGGCGGCATTGCAGGAAGTGACTACAGTGGAACGCACGCTGGAACGCGGAAGAGGTGAGTCATCCCCGCCCGCTGCCTCTTACTAGTAGCGGCTGCTGCTTAACTTTAAAAGCTGGAGGGGGAGCGCAGATCGGGGGACCCAGGCGAGGGAGGGGGGGTCAGACCCCCTCCTCACCACTGTGCCCAATACCCCCTTCCTGCCTGCTACCCCCTCCAACTCGGCGGCCCCCCACCCACGGCTTGGGGGGGGGGGGCGATTTCTCCCAAGTTTGCCTCAGGCGGCAAAAAAGTCTAGGGCCGGCCCTGTGGACGATGCGCTGTATACAACAGAGCAAGAGGGGTAAGGTGGGAGAACAATAGTGTCCTGCGACTTGGACAAGATGATCCGGCAGGCCACACCAAATATTGATTTAATGTAGATTTCTCTTTCATTTTCATTGACTTCATTTTCATTAATTGATTAACTATTAACGGCTCTGTTTGTTAAAGTATGCTTATGCCTGGTACACACCATGCAATCTCCTGTCAGATTTCAGGTCAAATCGATCATTTCCGATCTGCTTTCCAATCGTTTTTCTGATCACTTCTGTACAAAATCGATCAGAAATTGGATCAGACCAGTCGGAAATGATTGTTTTGACCTGAAATCTGATGGGAATCTGCATGGTGTGTACAGGGCATTAGTTTACAGCATTTTACACATTTTTCTAAAACTTTTATTTTGTTGTCTTTGCTCAATGGGTGTCTATTAAGAGTCCAGGGGCCATATGCAATTCGAGGAGATAAGAAGCTGAAAACATGCGAGCTTCTTATCTCCTCACATCGCTCAGGATTTACCGGCAAATTCAATTGCCAGTTTCACCTGAGCGATGTCCTTGCGTAAAGGAGCATAACTCAGGCGAATACTAGGTATTCGCCGAGCGATGCTACTGTGTGGCCAGCGATGTGGAGCGAGGCATTTGTGCCGTGGAGCTGTCCTTCAGCACCACAACACTGCTGCCTCGCTCCCCGGGAGATGCGCGCGCATCGTCGCAAGAGTCAGCGCATCGTCGCACGGCTCATACCCACCGCCGGTCGCCTTCTGCCGCTCGTCGCTACCGCGGGACTTTCAGAAGATACATACCTCCATCGTTCCGGCTCGCCGCATGTCCCACGCCGCTCCTCCGCTCATCTCTGTGACTGGGAGTATTCTTGGAGCCGGCAAAGCATCTTTGAGTCTCCCGCCGGGGCTCCCCATTCCTCCAGTAGGTGGCCCAATGAGAATCATCCTGATTCTAATTGGACCAATGAGAATCAGGATGATTCTCATTGGGCCACCTAGTGGACGAATGGGGAGCCCCGGCGGGAGACTCAAAGATGCTTTGCCGGCTCCAAGAATACTCAGTCACAGAGATGAGCGGAGGAGCAGGGTGGGATGTGCGGCGAGCCGGAACGATGGAGGTATGTTTTTTTGTTACATTTTAAATAGGTAAGGAGTCAAAGCTGACTCCTTTACCTATTTAAATCACTGGCATCTGGGGTTTCCTTAGCAAAGGAGGCTCCTGATGCCAAAATCAGCCCGCTGACAGCAGCGATAGGTCTTTTCGCCTGCTCAGAGCAGGTGAAAAGTTAGCACCTATGTTTGCCGGGAAGCATCGCTTCCCGGGGGGTGCAAAATGCAATTGCATAGGGGGAAAGGAACTTGCTAGGCGATTATATCGCCCAAGCGAGTTCTTTTCCACCCTGGGGGTGTTAAATGCAATTGCATTAGGCGACTTTGCTGACGCCTAATTTAAGAACTCGCCAGCACTTAGCGCTGGCGAGTTTGGTAATTGCATAGGGCCCCAAGGGTTAAAATACATGAACTATTGACCTTTTTTATCTCTCCCCTGCCCTCAGAAGTTGTATTTTGCCAGGAAAACTTTTATGGCTGTAATTTGCTTGTCAGTAATGTTTACAATATTCTCGACAAGGTACTGACCAGACAGAAGCTGTCACTTGCATGCCTGAAAAATAACTATTTCAGGCAGCAAAATAAAAAAAAGATAAGCAGCCTTGTTATTAATGTTTTGCACTCTACACACACGTTCATCTCATCATGCCTTATATCACTTCGGATACATTTTAATCAGAGTGGATTTCCAATTGCACAAAGTTTCATTCTAACTTTTGCTACTTTTTCACTTTGTCTTTTCTTGTGGTTTATGGCCATTATTATGCTCACACAGTAATGTTTGTTTTGGGTGTCGTGGGAAACAGAACAAAGCATGGCGGATAGAATGAGACTCGGAACACGGAGCACAGTCAGTCCCTCTGCAGTAAATAATAGAAAATAGCTTGGCCTCGATATTGACATCTGCAGATGAAGCAACAGAAAATATTCCAGAGGCATGCAATCTATTTAAGCTGGGGCAGCCTGAGGGCATGGACTAACCCAAGCAAGGTGTAATGGAAGAAGTCATATGTCTCATCTCAGGTTCGGAATCCTCCCTAGATCTGCAGAAGTACATCTCAAGGAAACAGAATCCAATCACCGAAACAGGACAACATCGCTTTCCATGTGGCACTGGCTAGTCTAGGATCCAGTAACTTAAAGAACAAGCGACACCCATGCTAACCTAGAAATAAAAAACACATATATAAGTAAATAGATTTAGAGGATAGGAGGCGCCCAATTGGTAAATTTGTGTAAATAAATAAATAGAAAAGATATTTTTGTTCATAGGACACGTATCAGATGACACGTGTTCTTTGTAGTTTAAAGAAATGACTCGTAAAAAGTTTGAATATAATTTCATTTATTATATGTGATCAGCACTGTGACAATGCGTTTCTCAGCGTGAAGCCGCTTCCTCAGGTCAAATGAGTGCCCGGCGTCTGGAGTGAGCAATGGATAGTGGCACCTGTATATTTCTGTATATTTAATATACAGGCGCCACTATCCACTGCTCACTCCAGACGCCGGGCACTCATTTGACCTGAGGAAGCGGCTTCACGCCGAGAAACGCGTTGTCACAGTGCTGACCCCCAGCATGCAACTGAATGGCAATGGCTATTAAAGGGCCAGTGCTCCTAAAGTATGTGATAACTCCAAAACATTGCAGAAAAAGTTTTGCAAGTTTTGCATGCAGGATTAGCATCTTTATCACTTTATACAATCAGACCGGTTGCTGTTGAAATTTGAATTTTATGGTGACAATACCGCTTTAAAGGACAACTGAAGCGAGAGGGATAGGAAGGCTGTCATATTTATTTCCTGTTAAGCAATACCAGACACCTGGCTGTCCTGATCCTCTCAGGCTGGGTGCACACTTAGCAGTGCGGGAAACATTGCGTTTTTATTCATATGTGTTTGTGCATTTGTATTGTGTTTTCCATGCGTTTTCTATGCATTTGCGTTTTGCGGTTTTGTTCATACAAACCGCATTACGTTGCGTCACCATTGACTTTCATTATGTGCATTTGTTTTTGATGCGTTTTTGAAAAATATGCAACAAAACCAGCGTTTTTAAAAACGCAAATGCCAAAATGCATACACATGCGTTTTTTGATGCGGCCCATTGATAGGCTGCGTTTTCTGCAACGTTAGCATTTCTGCTTAGTGTGTCCCCTGCCTCCTACTTTTAGCCATAGCCCCTGAACAAGCATGCAGCAAATCAGGTGTTTCTGACATTATTGTCAGATCTGACAAGATTAGCTGCATGCTTGTTTCTGGTGGTGATTCAGCAACTACTGCAGCCAAATAGATCAGCATGGCTGCCAGGCAACTGGTATTGTTTAAAAGGAAGTAAATAAGGCTGCCTCCATATTACTCTCATTACAGTTGTCCTTTAAGGTGAACTTGAGCCAAAGAAAAAAAGTTAGATACCTACCTAGTTGTTAGCCGAGGCAGCCAGTCAGACTGCCAGATCGCCTTATACAAGCACAGGCCAAGCCCATCGTTCCTTACCTCCCTACCTCTCCTGCTCCACTGTGTGCTGCGCCGTCATCCCTCCTCCTTCCATAGCAACAGTATGCATTGCTAGCCTGCGGGCTAGCCACGTGTCTGTACTGCACTGCCCGAAATGTTGCCTGAGGGATCAATTGCAGATCCCTGTGGCTGACAGTCCTCGTACCTTTATACAAGGCTTCAGGCCAGCAATCAGCAGGCGTTTACTTATAATACCCCACAGAGGTGTGCATATAAACTGAACCTTCCTGTACCTAGGATCTATTCATGATTTCATTTATTAAAAGAGAAAACTAGGACCAGCTGGAGCCGCACTGACAGAGACTGGCACTAAACTGACAGAGACCGGCGGGCACTGCACTAGCAATCTGGCAGTGACCTCCCATGACTTCACTGACCAGTCCTGCTCAAGCCCCATAAAACACATGCAAAAAAAGGTCATGCAGCATGCAGAAACTGACAACACTGCTGTGCAGGTTTTTCTGCACACAGATTCTGGATACAATGGACACCAGCGCACTGAAATACAGTGCCATGCAAATTTGCAAGTAGAAAATGCACACAATTTAGCGGATGCGGGCCCTCAGAGTTTTGGGTTGTGTCTTAGCACACCACAACAGGAGCTGTGGCCAAATCAGAATTGGCTGCAGCTCCAAATGGAAACCGGCCCTGATATTCCTGCACTGCTTAGCTTGGCTCCGCTTTTAGCACGCTTTCTGTTTCTAACAAACGCAATCGATTATGCTTCACAAAATGTTCTCAGTAATTACTGTTGTAATGAGATATGGAACGATTGTCTTTGATGGCTAATAATGAAGTACAAAGTTCAAGGACTGCTCCCTCAACCCAGACAATGATCTCACAGTTGCTTTGTAGTATCACACCATGATCCTGGGGATGGATAGGGACTGGTGAGGATGGGAGGAGCTTCTGTCCCCAGGCACCCCTAGCCACAGTGGGCAGCATTCACTAAAGGCAGTTCCGTAAAATCGTTTTGTTTGGTAAAATACATCATTCGGTATTTTACACTTTTTTTCCGAAATTCACTAAAGTTTTTCAGCATGAGGCAGAAGTTTGGTAATTTACTGAAGAAACACACCTCAATTCACTATGCCCTGCTCGGTAATTGTCAATTACCAGCGTGTTGGTCTCACACAGAGCAGCGCGCAGGGAGGCGGGGGAGTGGCGAGGGGGAGCGGTTGGGGAGGGGCAGGGCTGTCCAATGGCAGCTGTGGAATGGGGAACAGTGGGCGTTTTGCAGGAGTTCTTCTCCTGCCAGGGACGCCCCTATCCCTCGAGATTGGCGCCAAGCTGAATGTCGGCAATTTCAGGAGTCACAGCGCGGGGGGGGGGGGGGGGGGGACATAGGGGACACAGAGGTATATCATGGACCAGGTATTATGCCTCTGTGTCCCATCTGCCCACCTCGGGTTCACTTTCAAGCAAACTTGAAGCCAAAAAAAATCTCATATTTTTATTTTCAGTTAAATTTATTTTATCTTTTTATTTTTTTTAGAACATTGCATCATTCTGTCATTTTTGCAGCTTAGAAACCACGCTCTGTCTGAAAACAGGACTGTATTTGTCCCAAGTTCTAACTCTTCACGTACCATTCCCTTTAGATTGTAAGCTGGCAAGGGCAGGGTTCTCTCCCCCTTTTGTGTCTTGTAAATCATTATACATTTTATTCATCATGTTCATTTTTATCACTGTCATTACCACTTCTATAATTTGTTTTTGTATCATTCTTTGTATTTTGTCACTAATTATGTATCTTGTATATTAGTGTATAGCATTGTCTGTATTATGTACCTTATGTTTGTTTCTTACTTTGTACAGCGCCACGGAATATGTTGGCGCTTTATAAATCAATAATAATACTGGAAAACAACACGAGACTCATTTCTTTGCTACTGATGTTCTTTTTCATGGTTGTACTGCACATACAATTCATGATCTCACAAGTTTATTTTCATTTCAGGTTTGCTTTAAGTAAAAAGTAAATTGCAGTAATATTAGCACACTAAAAACATATTTTTTATTCAGTGCTGACATTTGTTTTAATAGAATTTTAAGTGAGTGAAGCTGTTCAAACCTCAAACACACTTTCACGACAAATGAATGATGTGAGGCTAATAATGCGTGACTCTGCTAATGTGTGATACTTGGAATCTTTTATCCTTAATAAAACTAATTAACAGGCTTAGCTTTATTTTTGATGAAACCTCTCACAACATTAAAACTGAATTTTCTTCCTTGTAGATGAATCTTGGAGCCCTGGATCAGGCTTATGTTTCTCAATGCGTGGAATATGTTATCATTCGTAATGATGATTTTGTGCATCGCACCTCAACCATTTTTGTTTAAACTCTTTTGTTTTACCTATCTGGCTGGATTTGCAGTGCTGACTTCCTGTGTAAATGTCAAATACTGTTTGGCTAGATGAAACAACAGTCTGTGAGCTGCCTAAAACTCTAAAACTCTTCCCTGTATCCAAAAAATGCCGCAGGCCCTAATTTGCTGGAACGTTCTGCCTAGCGGAACGGATCTGGACAAAAATACTGCAGCATTGGGGGCAATGGGAAACGGAACGTTTCTTCACACTAGTGAAACAGACCGTTCCACGGGGGATGGGAGCATGCCACGACGCGAATCTAGCGACGGGAGGGTGAGGGGAGGGTGCAGCAGCCGGGCTGGTGGGCGAGGGAGGGTTAATACGTACCAAATCTTCCGTAGCAGCCGGCGGTAGAGGCTTCCATCTCCTTCCGCGTCATGTGACTACATGACGTGTCATGTGACTAGTCACATGACGCGCTGTGTAATCACAGTGGAAGAAGAGGAAGCCTCTACCGCCGGCTGCTGCACAAGATTAGGTATGTATTTGCTGAGTGAAAACGGATCAGATCAATCATTGATCAGATCCGTTTTCACTATGACATAGTAGGATTCTGGTTGAAGGTATTTTGGACCAGAGTTTGTATGTTCTCTCCGTGTCTACGTGGGTTTCCTCCGGGCACTCCGGTTTCCTCCCACATTCCAAAAACATACGGATGAGTTAATTGGCTCCCCCTAAAAATTGGCCCTAGACTACAGTACTTACACTACATAATATAGACATATGGCAATGGTAGGGATTAGATTGTGAGCTCCTTTGAGGGACAGTTAGTGACAAGATATATATATACACTGTACAGCGCTGCGTAATATGTCGGCGCTATATAAATACTAAATAATAATAATAATAATTCCTCTTTACAAAACATATCTAGTTCATTCAGGTTTAATGGCTTCTGAGCATGGACAGCTCTCTTTAACTCACACCACAGATTTTAAATTATATTCAGGTCTGGGGACTGAGATGGCTATTCCAAAACGTTGTACTTGCTCCTCTGCATGAATGTCTTAGTGGATTTTGAGCAGTGTTTAGGGTCGTTGTCTTGTTGAAAGATCCAGCCCCGGCGCAGCTTCAGCTTTGTCACTGATTCCTGGACATTGATACTGAGTGGAATCCATGCGTCCCTCAACTTTGACAAGATTCCCAGACCCTGCACTGACCACACAGCCCCACAGCATGATGGAATCACCACCATATTTGACTGTAGGTAGCAGGTGTTTTTCTTGGAATGCTGTGTTCTTTTTCCTCCATGCATAACGCCCCTTGTTATGCCCAAATAACTCAGCACCTTAATCCCAAATGAAGCTGGCTTGTCCAAATGTGCTTTAGCATACCTCAAGTGGCTCTGTTTGTGCTATGGGTGGGGAAAAGCATCTCCTTGTGTAAAGTGCGCCCAATGGTTGAACGGTGCACAGTGACTTCATCTGCAGCAAGATGATGTTGTAGCTCTTTGGTGCTGGTCTGTGAGTCGACTCTGACTGTTCTCACCATTCGTTGCTTCTGTCTAGCCGAGATTTTTCTTGGTCTGCCACTTCGAGCCTTAACTTGAACTGAGCCTGTGGTCTTCCATTTCCTTAATATGTTCCTATCTGTGGAAACAGACAGTTGAAATCTCTGAGACAGATTTCTGTATCCTTCCCCTAAACCATGATGGTGAACAATCTTTGTCTTCAGGTGATTTGAGAGTTGTTTTGAGACCCCCATGTTGCTACTCTTCAGAGAAAATTAAAAGAGGAGGGAAACTTCAATTGATCCCCTTAAAGAGAACCAGAGATGAAGCAACCTCATGTATTTTACCTTATAAATCAGTGGGAACATGACAGTAAACACCTAATCTGCTCTTTGTTACATTGTTCTCTGTTTAATTTGCCTGTTATCACCTCTAAGATAAGAATCCCGACTAAGCAGTCGGTCTGGCTTTGCTACAGAATAATTATAGCTGAGACTGTGTTCTTTGCTGTCTTCAAGTCCAAGCCTGCCCCCTGCTGGCTTTGCTCAGGAATCATTATAGCTGAGTCATTATAGCAAAGCCAGAATCAATGCTCAGTCCGGGATTCTTATCTCAGCTAGATAACAAACACTTTTAGCAGTGAGGATGGAACAGAGAGCATGGTAAATGTTTTCTCTAATGTTCCCACTGATTTCTATGGTAAAATACACAAGGGTGCTTCGTCTCTGGTTCACTTTAAATACTCTTTCTCATAATTGGATTCACCTGTGTATGTAGGTCAGGGGTCACTGAGCTTACCAAGCCAATCTGAGCCCAATAATTAGTTCTAAAGGTTTTGGATCCAATAAAATGACCACAGTGCCCAAATTTATGCACTTGCCTAATTTTATTTAAACAATTATTGTGCATTTTTTGTAAATCTAATAAACTTAATTTCACTTCTCAAATATCACTGTGTGTGTCTCCTCTATCATATATTTAAATAAAAATATCACTGATATTTTTTATCGTAACAACCAACAATGTATACAGGAAAATCATGAAGATTAACAAGGTTGCCCAAACTTTCGCATCCCACTGTGTTTATATATATATATATATATATATATATATATATATATATATATATATATATATACCAATTCCTGTTCAAACAGTAAAATGCACGGTGCTGGCATTCACACCATCGCCTTATGGAACCAGGAAACCGTCTGTCAGCTTTTATGGAAGCTCAGAATGACAGATAACAGTTCTTCTTCCGCAAGGTAAATACTGAGTCATATTTACTGACTTAACTACAAAATGAAAGCATGCAGCGTTTCCATTTTATTCACAGCAGATCAGCAGCCCCAGCATTGCAATGAGTTTCACAGCTTCTGGCCATCGGGAGAGACAACGCAACCAAATCAGGAGAAGTTGTCACCGAGTTCTATCATTCTTTTAAATACTTTCTCATAGTTCTAGTTTTAACTTTTGCAATGTCATGATTCACTACCATTACCCCACAAGAGAAATCTTGAGGCCCTTTGCACCCTCACACGCTGTGTTGCACCGCGGTACTCTTCCTCTTCCTCGTCACAAGGGCCATGTAAGTCTATGGAGACTTGTAAACTTCATGTGATGGAAGAGTCCAAATGCCTATGCAAAAGCTGTAGTGCATTACCGCATGATCCGTGCCTACCGCACAGATTATGCAGTAATGCAAGTAATGCAAGTCAATGGGTGTGCATAACGGGCGTGCGGCACACATGCGCGGACCAACAGGACACTTGTTGATGTACAGTACTTCCTGCCCAGCATTAGATCTGTTTTTACTAACACAAATGTTCTTTATTCACATTACACAATATTTGAAACACAAGACAAGACACAGAACATTTATAGGGCGCATTTCTCCTGGAGGACTCAAAGTGCTTGAGCTGCAGCCATTAGGACGTGCAGTAGCAAGTGTTAGGGAGTCTTGCCCAAGGTCTTCTTACGGAATAGGCGCTGACTTACTGAACAGGAAGTGGAAAGGTTTCAGGGATTTCTGTAGTGGGTTTGTACTCTCGGAACACCTAGGTGGGAAGCAGAGAGGCCAGGAGCCTAATGGTGCAGTATCGTTATTTAAGAGGGTAAATTGTAAGTATAAATGTTTATACTCTCAAGATTGGGTTGCAGATCTCTGTAATCACCGAACAGGCTTACGGGGAATAAACCATCCCTGCTCGCCTTTCCAGGTCCTGCCGGGTGCTGGCTTTCCACGTCTTGCCGGGTGCTGACTTTCCAGGTCCTGCCGGGTGCTGGTTTTCAAGGTCCTGCTGGATGCTGGCTTTCCACATCTTGCTGGATGCTGGCTTTCCAGGTCCTGCCGGATGCTGGCTTTCCAGGTCCTGCCGGATGCCTGGGAGAAAAAACAACAGTTTAGCTGGTAAAACAAAATCAAAATACAGATAGACAGCACATTTCGTGGGTACTAGCCCGCTTCCTCAGGACAATACACAGTGCCTTCAAGCAGTAAGAGTATGAGTACTCTTAATGCTGGAAGGCACTGTTTATTGACCTGAGGAAGCGGACTAGTACCCGTGAAATACATTGTGTTTTGACTAATCAAACGGTACCAGCTAAACTGGTGTCCTTACATCGGGAGAGAGGTAAGATAAGACCTCTATTACATTTTTTTTAAATTACTATAGTGTTTACTCTGGTGGCCTCCTTCCTCAAGAATTACTGAACAGGAAGAGCTGAAATTCAAACCCTGGTCTCCTGTGTCAGAGACGCGTACGTTAAAAAAGGGCGCCGGGAAAAAAGGGCGCAGGGTTTTAAACGATAAGCATGAATAACGTTTAAAAAAAATTGTGCTATATTTCGTTTAAAAAATAATGTTTTATAAAGTTATAAATCATTAAATAATGTGTATGAAATCGGCAATTGTAAAAACGTTAATCTCCCGTTTAAAAAGTGACATTTATAATAACGTTTTATAAAACATTAATAAGAATGTTACTAAAGCTATACCTAACCCTACTCTCACACAGAACCCTCCCTGTACCTATCCCTAACCCCTATACCCCCCTGGTGATGCCTAAACCTAAGACCCCCCTGGTGGTGCCTAAACCTAAGACCCCCCTGGTGGTGCCTAAACCTAAGACCCCCCTGGTGGTGCCTAAACCTAAGACCCCCCTGGCGGTGCTTAAACCTAAGACCCCCCTGGTGGTGCCTAAACCTAAGACCCCCCTGGTGGTGCCTAAGCCTTAGACCCCCCTGGTGGTGCCTAAACCTAAGACCCCCCTGGTGGTGCCTAAACCTAAGACCCCCCTGGTGGTGCCTAAACCTAAGACCCTCCTGGTGATGCCTAAACTTAAGACCCCCCGTGATAAGCATTAATAACGTTTTAAAAAAATATTGTGCGTTTTTTCGTTTAAAAATAATGTTTTTTTTAAAAAAAATTGTACGGTTTCTCATTTAAAAATGTTTTAAAAAATATTGTACTGTTATTCGTTTAAAAATAATGTTTAAAAAATGATAAATCATTAAATAATGTGTAATCATGCGAAGCAGTTATAAACCATTAAAAGTCTCCGGGCGCCGCTTTTAAAACGTTATTTTTCTTCGGCGCCCTTTTTTCCTGTTGGGCGCCCATTAAACGATATTTATTATGGGAGTGAATGGCGGCGCCCTTTTTGTCCACCTGCCTCATGCGCCCAAATTTCCTGCTTCCATCAGCGCAGTGCACAGATCAGATCACCAGACGGATGGAATAGGGTTAATATGAGACTACGGCTCGCCTGGAGCAGCTGCAATGGTAAATGGACTGGTGATAAGAAGCCTGTTTGTACTATAGGAAAGGCAGAAAATATTGTGCAGGGAGATGAAGATGCTTTGCAATGCCGTTTCCTAAAATATTTCACACTACACTGACTTCTCATTTCTTCCTAGTTAAAGTTTTCCATTTTATCTGCAGCTTCCTGGCAGTATTGATTCCAAAAGAAATCTCATTTCTGTAAACCCGCCTGGATTCAGCAGGTAAACAATGGCTTGTGTTTTGTTTTTGCTTTTTGTAGCCGAATATTCAGAGATGTTACAGTTTGATAAATACAGTTGTAATTAACGGCTCCAGTTCTCTATGACATCACTACACTTTTCTCTGCATTTCTTATGCTAATTATAAAACTACATTAGGAAAGTGCTACCTCAGTGACAGATATTAAAGTGAACCAGAGATGAAGCACCCTCATGTATTTTACCAGGAACCAGTCCGACGAAGGCTTTTTATAAGTCGAAAGCTCACTGTTTATCCATCTCTAAGTTAGCCAATAAATGGTATCATCCTGATTCAAAACTTCTTACCATATATATCAGTGGGAACATTAGAGAAAACACCTACCCTGCTCTCTGTTTCATCCTCACTGTTCAGCTTGCTTCTTATCAGCCCAGATAAAATCCCTAACTGAGCATTCAGTCTGGCTTTACTCAGGAATCAATCTAGCTGAGTCAGTCTCCTCTGATGTCTTTTCAAGCCCAAGCCTGCCCCCTTTTGGCTCAGGTCAGGAATCATAGCTGAGTCATTATAGCAAAGCCAGACTGAATGCTCAGTCGGGGATTTTATCAGGGCTGATAAGAAGCAAGCTGAACAGTGAAGAATGAAATGGAGAGCAGGGTAGGTGTTTTCTCTGTTCCCACTGATATATATGGTAAAATACATGAGGGTGCTTCTTTTCTGGTTCACTTTAAGGTTGTGGTTCACAAAGCTTCTCTCCTTACTTAGGCACCATAACGACATATTGTTAAATGAAGTCAATTATTCAGGAACGGATTTCTGAAAAGACCAGAAAGGCTATGGCCTTGAGTGCTGAACATTCAGAAGGGAGGCAGGACTTTGGGTAGAGAAATAAGATGCCACATGTCATAGTAAATCAACTCTCCTGGTCTGAACTCGCCCTGCTTTGCTGCACACACAGCCTGAATTCCAGAGCTCCGTGAATCTTCCTTACTTCCTGGTGTGCAATGAGACAGTCACAGCTTGCACTGCTGCATCTGCTGTGTTCTGATGATCTCGGGATATAAAAACTTCAGCAGAACTGTTGAATAAGTAGGTTTCCCACACAGTACACATTTACAGGAATATCAGCTCCAATTTAGAACTCCAGCTGTCAGACAGCATAGTCAGCCATCCCTCCATTCTTTCTACTCTCCTCCCTGGAATTGTAAATCTCAGAAAGAGATAAGATTTTATTTTTCTCCTAGACAAATTTATGGCTGCATCCTCAACCTTAATCAAGGGGTTAAGGTTGAGGATTTTAAAGGGAAAGTCCAAAAAAATCCACTTACCTCGGCTTCCCAAGTATGTATACTTTTTTTTTCTACATCTCAGGTACACTTGGATGTTCACAATCCTTTCCTTGCCTCCCCTTGGTGACCCTCACAGCCTGGCGGCCCATCTCACAAGGGTCATAAAACAAGGGTGGCCATCAGGATCTTCACACCCATAACAAGTGTAGCCACAAAAACACCTGATCTGGAGTATCAGAGAATGGGAACGTTCACTGAGGCGTTACACCTGCTATTGCTGAAATTCTGTCTTGTCCCCATTTTTATTGCCTGATGAAGCGGGCTGGGCCTGCGAAACGCGTTGCACTGTTTTGGGGTACTAATTAATAAATGTGACTACTATTCAGACAGTCTTTCGTGTCTGCTTTATGGAGGTAAGTCCACCACTTCCTCCCAGCAAATTTTAAAGTTTTTATCCACTTTTATCCTGCTGGCGCCTCTGTTCTCCTACTGCTATACCGTGTCCACCCCTGGTGGAGGGGTGATCTACCCCCTTTCGCATCTACAGAGAGCGACTTCTTATCCCTGAGTGAGGACAGGTCTAATCTCCTCACCTGCCTATACAGTGGTTGCCTGTGTGGTAACCCATGTTTGTGAGTATAATTTTCTCACGATAACCTTTACTTCATTTATGCTTAACATACTACACTATATTGGGCTCTCGGTTTCTCTACTCTTTATGATATATTTATTGGCTCAGTCCTATCAGCATTAGTGATGCCCCAGTTTGGGAGAAGGTCCGATACTGATGGTAATGTAAAGAACTCAGGAACAAGCTAAATATACCTGCCTCACTGAGATAAATGATTTCATATGATAGAGGTGTCTTATCGAAGAATACACAGTATCAGTTTATTTGTTGCTAAGCTGTACCTCGGACTCATTTGCTGAATGTTTGAAAATAGTTGTTTCGCTACCTATCACTTAAGCATCTATTTTTGTACATATAACTGTAATCGCCATGGCAACCTACCATAAATGTCACTGTAGTGGAATGTGTAGACAGACACATCAATCCTAAAAATATTTTTCAGCTGGATTTTTCTACTGTGCTGACATTTAAAAAAAAATGTGTTGTTATTTTCCCATGAGGACAGCGGATAGTAGGAAAGCTGTCAGGATTGCAATGGAATGTGCAAATTAGTGCAATTTACTAAGATTACAAGTTTGCTTCTCTGCTTCATATTAAACATATAACTAGCAAGATTATTATTATTATTTAGCATTTACTGTATATAGCGGTTACATCTTCCACAGCACTGTACAGAGTATATATTGTCTTGTCGCTTAATGGGCCATACTCACGGGCTACAATTGTCGCCCGTGAGTATGCGCCGTTGCACGGGCGCGCACCCCGAACTGTCGCCCATCGCTGATGTCGCCAGGCGATTGAACTGCTCAATCGCCTGGCGACAGTCGCCGCCGCAACTGTCGCTAGTCTGCGTGAGCACGCGGACTAGCGACAGCAACCTCCATTGAGGTATACGGAGCTTCTGGCGGGGGGAGGAGGAACGTCGGCGACAGCTTCCGTCGCGCCGCTGGCGACAGTCGCCGCCGCAACTCCGCCGCAACTGTCGCTAGTCCGCGTGAGTACGCGGACTAGCGACAGCAACCTCCATTGAGGTATATGGAGCTTCTGGCGGGGGAGGAGGAACGTCGGCGACAGCTTCCGTCACGCCGCTGGTCCCTCTTCCGTGTGTGTACGCGGAGGGACCTGGTGAGGAGCTGTTGTCGGCCTGTCGCCCACACGCTCACGTGTGCTGGCGACAAGCACAAAAAGTTGCCCGTGAGTATGGGCCATTACTGTCCCTCAGACGGGCTCACAATCTAATCCCTACCATAGTCATATGTTTATAGATGTATCGTAGTCTAGGCCAATTTTTATGGGAAGCCCCATCTGTATGATTTTGGTATGTGGAAGGAAACCAGATTGCCTGGAGGAAACCCACGCAGACATGGGGAGAACATACAAACTCTGTGCAGATAGTGCCCTGGCTGGGATTGGAACCGGGGCCAAGCCAAGCACTACACAACCATGTAGTTTGTTGATAAAAAACAAAACACTAACTGAAACGGTACTCCAGTCTCCTCTCACATGACAAAAATATATAGATAAGTTAATTGGCTTCCCCTTAATTGGTCTCAGCCGGACATATAGCTATGGCAGGGATTAGATTGTGAGCCCCCTGAGGAAGAGCTAGTGGAAAGACTATATATTGTTTAAAGCGCTGTAGAAGTCAGCGCTATATAAATACTGAATACATGGAAATAAATATAGGCATGATCAATAAGGGACTGTACACAGTGCTGCACTTGCGCTGCGTTTTTTAAATCGCATGCGATTTTTTTTTCGCAAAGCCTTCATGAAAATAGAAAAATAGCATTGCTTCAGTGTGTACAGGTCATCACGATTTTCATGATTTTTCAAAAGACCTTGCAATTAAAAAATGCATGTGATATTAAAAATGCAGCGTAAGCGCAGCAGTGTGTACAGGCCCTAAGATGCATATAATCTTAACTTGCATTTTATGTAAACTGTATGCAATATGCACTTTTGCTGCCTGAAATTTTTGCAACTGCACCTCCCCCCGAGCATAGCCGTTGACTGGGGGAGACCGTCCACGATGGCTCCCCCAAAGGAAAGTTTCCTATCTGATAGAGAATTGCATAGCATGTTTGCATGCTAGAGTATGCAAACAGCATGACCTGGAGCGACATCACCAACTGTACTCTATTTGATACGCAGTTAAGTACACCCTCAACTTCCTTGCCGGTTATCCCAAGCTGAGCTCGAGGTAACCCGCGCAGGAGGATTGCTCAGGCCCCGATGGGCCGATTTTCACAAATTTTTTTTTATTGCACTCAGCTAGCACCCGATCATCGCCGCTACCCGCTGTGCCGCCCCCCAACCCCTTGCGCAGCCAGGCCAATCAGTGCCAGGCCGCGCTGAGGGGTGGATCAGGACTCCCTCTGACGTCACGACGTCGATGACGTCATCGTGATCGTCGCCATGGCAACGGGGGAAGCCATGCAGGAAATCCCGTTCTGAACGGGATTTCCTGCTTGCGCAGATCGCCGGAGGCGATCGGAGTGGGCGGGGGGATGCCGCTGCTCAGCGGCTATCATGTAGCTAGCGCTACATGAAGTGTTGCGCTGCCCCCTTGCCGCAATAATTGGAATGGCAAGGAGGTTAAAGGACAACTGAAGTGATCGGGATATGCCATATTTATTTCCTTTTAAGCAATACCAGTTGCCTGGCTATCCTGCTGATCCTCTGCCTCTAATACTATTAGCCATAGCCCCTGAACAAGCATGCAGCAGATCAAGTGTTTCTGACATTATTGTCATATCTGACAAGATTAGCTGCATGCTTGTTTCTGGTGGTATTCAGACACTCCTGTGCAAATATCATTTAAAAGGAAATAAAAGGAAATTAAAAGGAAATAAGTATGGCAGCCTCCATGTTATTCTCTTTTCAGTTGTCCTTTAAAACTCACATTTTCAGAGAAGCGTACAATCTAACCTAGGCCATTCCCATCAGCTTTTGACCAAGCTCTTGCAAAATATAATTTAAAATCCTGCCTTTGCCTACTGCCTTTGGATATACAGCTTAGACATTGCCTTACAGCTTAGACACATTCACAAAGGCTGATGCCGTGCCGGACTAGATCTGGCAACGACGCCCCAGTGGCATGCCCAAATGCGCCAATTAATATTTCAAGTATGTGGCGTAGCGGGGCCTCGCATTGATAAAAGTGTTGGACTTTGATCTAAAGGGACTGAAGCAGAACAGGGGCCCTAGTGGCAACCATGTTTACCTATGTTGGACTGTGTTCAATGTTGAGCCTATACTGGAAAATTCCAGAGTCCGACATAGGATTGCAAAGGGTTAATTTCAGCTCACCACCTCATGGTTGCCCAAGGATGTCAGTAAGGTCAAGAATGCTGACACCTGTCCACGTGCCCAAGCGACTTGACCCCCACTGCAATGGCCACGTCGTCAACTAACATTCATTTCGCTTCTGCATGCTCATCCTTACAATATATTCGATTTTTGCTCCTTTAAAGGGTATCTGAGATTAAGTAAATCTCAAGTTTTATACTTACCTGGGGCTTCCTCCAGCCCGCTTGAGGCCGATTGGTGCCTCTTGTGTCCCCTGCTGGATGGCCCGGTACTGGCCGAGTTGTGCAGACGCAGAACGCTCCAGGCTACAGAAGCGCGATGCGGGAGTACGTCTGGCCAGACCACACATGCACAACGAAGCGCGACTTGGCCAGAGCCAAAGGGGGACAGGAGCGGCCCAAGGAAACGGTGAGGGACCAAATGGCCTCAAGGGGGCTGGAGGAAGCCCCAGCTAAGTATAAAACCTTAAATTTAGTTAAACTCAGGTTCCCTTTAAATATTGCAGTAAATGCTTCATATCTAACATCCATTGTGTCTCAGCAAACAGGAAGGGATGGTTCTGAGTGAGTCTAGCATGTACTGTGTATGTAGCGTTATCTCTCTCGCAGCATACAGCAGCACGGGCCACTGATCCACTACCCACGCCTGGAAAGGAGCATTAGACCCACCAGCTGTTCAGGAATCTTCTCTGTCCAAAAACAACACCTGCACGACAACGATTCTGTCATCAGCTCTGAGCAGATGCTTTTGTTCTGATGATTGCCAAGTAATCCGTAGTAGACTCTGAGCGCTTATTTACTATTACCGCAGTTTGCAGCAGTAACTGACTGGGAAAAAATCCCAAGTGTAAAGTCGCTTAGTAAAACAAGCAGTGTACACGTAACCTCGTTGCCACATCGTGAATTCCCTCCGCGATTCCTGGCTATTGCTATGTGCCAGGCAATGGTGCAATGAATGCCAGCTAATAACTGGCATCACTGCTTTTTAATAAAGTGTTTGGGGGTTTGTTTGTCAGAGAAAATGGTTATAAAACATCACTGCAATCGGGGACATTTCTGACCTATTTGGTAGGGCGAGTGGGATAGAAACAACCATGCATTACGCGTACGTTAAAAAGGGGCGCTGGGAAAAAAGGGCGCCGGGTTTTTAACGATAAGCATTGATAACGTTTAAAAATGTATTGTACTGTATTTCGTTTAAAATTAATGTTTTGTAAAGTTATAAATCATTAAATAATGTGCATTAAATCGGCAATTGTAAAAACGTTAATCTTTCGTTTAAATAGTGAAACGTATAATAACGTTTAAAAAAAAAATTACTAAGTAACCCTCCCTGTACCTACCCCTAACCCCTAGACCCCCCTGTTGATGCCTAAACCTAAGACCCCCCCTGTTGGTGCCTAAGTAACCCTCCCTGTACCTACCCCTAACCCCTAGACCCCCCTGTTAGTGCCTAAACCTAAGACCCCCCTGTTGGTGCCTAAACCTAAGACCCCCCTGTTAGTGCCTAAACCTAAGACCCCCCTGTTAGTGCCTAAACCTAAGACCCCCCTGTTGGTGCCTAAACCTAAGACCCCCCTGTTGGTGCCTAAACCTAAGACCCCCTGTTGGTGCCTAAACCTAAGACCCCCCTGTTGGTGCCTAAACCTAAGACCCCCCTTTTGGTGCCTAAACCTAAGACCCCCTGTTGGTGCCTAAACCTAAGACCCCCCTGTTGGTGCCTAAACCTAAGACCCCCCTGTTAGTTTTTTCGTTTAAAAATAATGTTTAAAAAAAAAAAAATTGTACTGTTTTTCGTTTAAAAATAATGTTTAAAAAAATTATTGTACTGTTTTTCGTTTAAAAATAAAATTTAAAAATGTATAAATCATTTAATAATGTGTAATCATGAGAAACAGTAATAAAACATTAAGTCTCCGGGCGCCGCTTTTAAAACGTTATTTTTCTCCGGCGCCCTTTTTTCCTATCGGGCGCCCATTAAACGATATTTATTATAGGAGTGAATGGCGGCGCCCGATTTGTCCACTAGCCTCAGGCGCCCGAATTTACTGTTCCCATGCATTACTCTACAGGAGATGCTAGAATGCTGGAATACACTACAGAGGACACTGAAAAGCTAGACCACACACAAGTGCAGTGCAAAACTTGGAGTGCACTGCAGGGCTGGATTACCCACAAGGCCCTGAGGAAAGAAAGGGTTGCAAGCAGAGTTTGCAGGGAGTTCACTTCCAATTATGCAGGGTGGGGGGATAAACAGGAGAGCACCTGTACTGGTGGGACATCTGGGTAGCTACCTATGCTTGGGGACATTTGACTTGAAGCTCCTGATCTCGGCGCCAGTGCTGCATGTTTGATTTGCGCGGTACAAATCACAATTGTTGTTAAAGGGAACCCAAGGTGAGAGGGATATGGAGGCTGACATGTTTATTTCCTTTTAAATAATGCAGGCTATCCTGCTGTTCCTCTGCCTCTAAAAGGAAATAAATATGGCAGCCTCCATCAGTCTTACACCTCGGGTTCCTTTTAAAGGGAACCAGAGACGAAGCACCCTTATGTATTTTACCATATATATTAGTGGGAACATTAGAGAAAACACCTACCCTGCCCTCTGTTTCATCCTTCACGGCTCAGCCTGCTTGTTTCAGCCCTGATAAAATCCCGGACTGAGCATTCAGTCTGGCTTTGCTCAGGAATCATTATAGCTGAGTCTGTCTTCTCTGATGTCTTTTCAAGCTCAAGCCTGCCCCCTTCTGGCTCTGCTTTCCTGTTCTGTATACTTGCAGCATCACAGAGAGCTGTCATGAGATGGGAGGATGTGCTAATGTAAGGGTATATTGAAAAACTTTTTTTTTAATCTATATTTGTTAGTCATAAGAGGTTTTTAGAAATGGTGATTTCATTTTGCACACAGCCCACTAAATAATATGCTTTTCTGATGAACTGTGTTTTGCATGGAGTTTTAGTAAAAAAACCCCACAAAAAGCGGCACACCAGAGCGGCGAAAATACCAGGTATAGCATTTTTTTGTAAAATCTATCAGGGAATATGTTTATTTTGTGCCAAAGCGTTGTCTAGTTTACTTTAAGGCTCTCTATTAGATGCATAAATTTGTAACAATACAATATTCAAATACTATGCCGTCCCTTTTTGGAGCTCTCCCCTGCTAGGTTGAAAGGGTTGACATTTGAATACTTTAGCAGAAAACTAATAATCCCTGATGGTTAGTGACGAGTGAACAACGCCGACGCATATTTGGATTCAGCGATGGCACGATTGGATAATTGGTGGAGGCGTGAAAATGATGACCTGAAAGAGCGAAATTTGGCACAGGCGGGTATTAACAGCAATTATCGTCCAAACTGATCTTCCATGTCGGATCAGTCTACATGGACGATAATTTAAGACACCATGAAAATGACATCGTGTTTCATGGGTTCTTTCCGGCTTCATCGGGTTAATAAGAGAGCTTAAGAGAAAAGATGCCCGACTAATAAGTTGCTGCAACTTATTTTTCAATAATGTGGGCATAATATAAATTAAGTAAAATGTGCATAAAATAAACATGTAAGAAATCAAAAAAGTAAAAGGAATAAATAAAATGTGGTCATATAAATCACAGTATATGAAAACTTGCAACTGACAGTGTTGAATACATATTGCTCATAATAGCATCCAAAAATCTATACTGCATAAAAAATTCATAAACTCCGTAAAATTTATGAGTCAAAAAAAGTAATGGTGTTAGTAGTAGAACAAAATGAAATAGAAACCCATGTACTTGTGTGGGAGTGTAAATGTTCATATATACACTTATAGCCAATAGTAATTATAGCATAGATCGACATGCATTAATGTATTCATCAATAGTATTGTGTACACATTCAAGATTATTTCTTATTTAGATATGGGTAGGTTTGATCTTTATGAGTACTGATTGAAAATAACGATTCAAATAAATGTTGATAATAACGACAACAATAGCAGTTGTAATAGGTTTCTACTTTACCAGGTACTTTTGATAAGCTACTTTACCAGGTAATGAATAATGAAGGATACTACTTACACCATTACTAACATTTTATGTTTAGGATTTTTTTATGTTGGAAAGTAGACAAGTATTATGAATCTGGATTTTGACAAAATACTTTAGCTTGTGCTATGAATGTAAGGAACCAATCGGTGATAGGGTGTATTGTGTACCGTATATATACGTATTTATATGCTATTGCTTTATTGCCTCTTAATAACAACCAATAAACTAACCTTAATAACAACCAATAAATCATTTTGTAAAAAAAAATGTGGCTTTTGTTTACAAGTCAAGTTTTATTAATTTTTCAGTTTCTTTAAAGGGAATCTAAAGTGAAAATAAACTTATGATATAATGATTTGTATGTGTAGTACAGCTAAGGAATAGAACATTAGTAGCACAGGTATGAGTCTCATATTGTTTCTAGTACAGGAAGAGTTAAGAAACTTCAGTAGTTATCTATGCAAAAGAGTTCTCTGAGCTCTCCTGAGCGGGGAATTGTAACCCAACCCGTTCGGTGGGGTCGGGACCAGAGCGGGGGGGGGGGGGGGCTATTGAAGCGGGGGCAAGGCGGAATGAAAGGGAGGGCGTCGATGACGTCCTCCATACATAAGGAATTTAAAAAGGTATTTAACTTTTTTTTATCATTTGAGCTCGTAAGTCCTTTAAGGTTAGGATTCAACAGCATATGTCCAAGATAAGATTGGCAGAACGTGACCGCAGAGAAGGGACCAGACTTACCTCTGTTGCTGCACATTTTTTGGACCATCATGCGAGTTCGTATCGTCAATTACAAGTTTTTGGTTCATGAACACATCAAGTCCACCAATAGGCGAGGAGACATTGTCTCTAGGTTATTAAAAAAAGAAGCCAGGTGGATTTATAATTTGGAATCAACGTCCCCTTCAGGTCTCAATGAGGAGATTGATTATTCTGGGTTTATCTGATGTTGTAACTTATCATGTATTTTTTGTATTGCAGATTATACACATCATTTGCTGTATCTTACTTATTTGGTTACCTGTATTTATATTGGACTCTAAAGTGTCATTTTGGACTCTGATGGACTTAAGGACTCACATTGTGCATCCGGATCCCTGCATTTATTACATGGACTAACACGTTGCGTTTTTTGCTCATTTTGCGTCGCTGTTCCTCCTCTGTCTGGACACGTTCTTATTCTATTGGACTTTACAATATTGAAGAGTTTACTCCCTTTCTTTTTTTATATTCATTCTGTGTTTGTGGTGTATGCATTGTACTTGTATTAATATGATGGATATACAGGGTGACAGTTGCTACCTGTCTGCCCGTTTTTGGGCATGCGGCTGGTTGCTGTCCCTTTAAGTATACGCCTTTTTCCTTTTTGCCTTGTTTACCATAAAATTACCATACAGGGGATTCATAATTATAAGGGTCAAAATGTTTATTCAGTTATATTTATAGGTATGCATTGTTTTGCTATAAATATCATAATATTCGTTATATTTATGGTCATGTACTGTTTCGCTTTAAATATCTTATGTATAACGAGCATGGTTGCGCATTCATACCCTTTGATTTGCACTCGTTTCCTCAGTATATGCTTACTTCCTCCTATGTGCACTCCAGCCTGGTTTGCCTGTCCTCCCACGGCCTCCGTCCGGCGTTCCGCCTCACTGACGTCACATGTGACGCTGCATCTGGCGAGCACACGTGACGCCCTCTTCTGATATTTAAACCAGCGTCCCACGCTGGTCTATTGCGGAGATCCCCTCACACTCTTTGAAAAAGCGGCGTGACGGCCACGATACCGGTGGAGTAATCCACCGAGGGCTCTCTTTTCCAACACATTCGCCTCCTGGGCATCCTAGACTGGCTAAGGATACCTCCTGCTCTTATTCACTGTGGCTTTACCCACTTGTCAGTCTCACTCAAACTATGCACGTTATAGCACTTTACCTTATATGAATTATCTATAGTCAGCCATTGTTGTTTATTATTACTATTTATATGATTAATCGCTGGTACTTTTTTTGCTTATACAGTGGGTTGCAAAAGTATTCGGCCCCCTTGAAGTTTTCCACATTTTGTCACATTACTGCCACAAACATGCATCAATTTTATTGGAATTCCATGTGAAAGACCAATACAAAGTGGTGTACATGTGAGAAGTGGAACGAAAATCATACATCATTCCAAACATTTTTTACAAATAAATAACTGCAAAGTGGGGTGTGCGTAATTATTCAGCCCCCTGAGTCAATACTTTGTAGAACCACCTTTTGCTGCAATTACAGCTGCCAGTCTTTTAGGGTATGTCTCTACCAGCTTTGCACATCTAGAGACTGAAATCCTTGCCCATTCTTCTTTGCAAAACAGCTCCAGCTCAGTCAGATTAGATGGACAGCATTTGTGAACAGCAGTTTTCAGATCTTGCCACAGATTCTCGATTGGATTTAGATCTGGACTTTGACTGAGCCATTCTAACACATGGATATGTTTTGTTTTAAACCATTCCATTGTTGCCCTGGCTTTATGTTTAGGGTCGTTGTCCTGCTGGAAGGTGAACCTCCGCCCCAGTCTCAAATCTTTTGCAGTCTCCAAGAGGTTTTCTTCTAAGATTGCCCTGTATTTGGCTCCAACCATCTTCCATAAAGGCCAATTTGTACAGTGCATGACTAAGGGCCCGTTTCCACTAGTGCAGTGCGAATCACCGGGATTCCACCGCTGACGAAATCGCATGCGGATGCGATTCCGCGTGCGTTTTTTGCCGCGATTTCGCATAGGCAGGGTATATGTGAATTTAACCATGTCACTGCCTGGTTCAATTTGCATTAGTTTTCGTGCGAATTCGCACGCGAAATCGCGGCAAAAAACGCATGTGCGTTTTCCCTATTAAATACATAGCCTGCGAATCGCCTGCATTCCTCACGCAGGCGAATTCTGCAGGCCCTACCGTGCAGAAAAATTCTGCACAGAAAAACGCACCAAAAAAGTAACAAGTGGAAACAGTCTCATCCACTTGTATTGGTTATGCGAATCCGCATGCAGACAACGCATGCGGATTCGCTCTAGTGGAAACGGGCCCTAATAGTTGTCTTATGGACAGAGTCTCCCACCTGAGCTGTTAATCTCTGCAGCTCGTCCAGAGTCACCATGGGCCTCTTGACTGCATTTATGATCAGCGCTCTCCTTGTTCAGCCTGTGAGTTTAGGTGGATGGCCTTGTCTTGGTAGGTTTACAGTTGTGCCATACTCCTTCCATTTCTGAATGATCATTTGAACAGTGCTCCGTGGGATGTTCAAGGCTTTGGAAATCTTTTTGTAGCCTAAGCCTGCTTTAAATTTCTTAATAACGTTATCCCTGACCTGTCTGGTGTGTTCTTTGGACTTCAAGTTGTTGTTGCTCCCAATATTCTCTTAGGGCTCGTTCCCACTATCGCGAATCTGCATGCGTCCAACGCATGCAGATCCGCACATGTAATGCAAGTGGATGGGCCTGTTTCCACTGTAGCGTTGTTGAGGTGCGTTTTTTTCAGCGTGAAAAAAACGCACAAAAGAGCCAACGATTTCGCCTGCGTCGGGAATCCGTGCGAATCGCCACTAATGTATTTAATAGTAAAAACGCATGCGTTTGTTACATGCGTTTTTACCCGCGATTTCGCGTGCGATTTCGCACCTTTTTCAATTTTATTTAGCCCTGGCAGTGTCATGGTTAATTTCGCATGGCACCCTGCCATGCGAAATCGCATGCGAAATCGCGGGTAAAAACGCATGCGGAAACTCATCCGCATGCGTTTTTACAAGCGTCGGAATGCGGCCGAAATCGCGTCGCAACAGTGGGAACGAGCCCTGAGACAACCTCTGAGGCCCTCTCAGAGCAGCTGTATTTGTACTGACATTAGATTACACACAGGTGCACTCTATTTAGTCATTAACACTCATCAGGCAATGTCTATAGGCAACTGACTGCACTCAGATCAAAGGGGGCCAAATAATTATGCACACACCACTTTGCAGTTATTTATTTGTAAAAAAATGTTTGGAATCATGTATGATTTTCGTTCCACTTCTCATGTGTACACCACTTTGTGTTGGTCTTTCACGTGGAATTCCAATAAAATTGATTCATGTTTGTGGCAGTAATATGACAAAATGAGGAAAACTTCAAGGGGGCCGAATACTTTTGCAACCCACTGTATATGGTATGGTCTTACTGTCATTTTTCAGCTGGAGGTTCTGAACCCGGGTTCATACAGTGTTGGGGTGCTCTCTTCCGAACACCCCTCGCTGATTGATTATTTTTAGAGGTACAGACTAACCAGCAAGCTCATGGTGACCCAGAACTGATTGGAGTGTGTAAGGGACTACAATGGTCCTAAAAGCCCCCTTACTAAGATGTTAAGAAAAACAAAAGTTGCTTTCCTAAAACAGAAAGAATTTGCGATAATTCAGGTTGGAGTGAGCTTGAGATGTCTCCCAGAGCAACACTGCTGAATATATGCAAATTAACCATTGTACCCTTAGAAGCTAAACACACCTCCAGAACCGCTGGAATGCAATGATGTGATTATTTTTACTATTCATATTGATGCCGCTACTATACCTTGATTGTCATCATGATTAATAGATTTAATATTTTTCTATATGGAGGGTTGTGTTACTGTTTTTAATGTTTTTATCTTTTTCTATTGGAATGAATTATATTGAATAAATTGTTACAGATGCTTTATACCTCAATATAGTGTGGTGCTGTTTCTATGAGCTATTTTTCCTTACTTACACTGTTTATACCAGCTCTAGCACACACTATGGTAAGAGTGCAGTGTTCCCCCTAGATATCACTTCACCTCCTTGGTTTTGCTCCTTAAAATCCAGAGCAATTTTCACCTTTCAGCGCTGCAAGGCCATTATAGTTTTATGCATGCTACTGTAATTAAAACCCACACATTTTATTTGCCCATTTGTCCTAGTTATTGCAATGTTTACAATTTTTCCCTAGTACAATGTATGGCCGATATTTTATTTGGAAATAAAGGTGCATTTTTTTCAGTTGTGCGTCCATCACTAATTACATGCCCATAATTTATAAAGTAACAGTAAAATACCCTCTTGACATACATATTAACCTCCTTGCCGGTTATCCCGAACTCAGTTCGGGGTAACCTGCGCAGGAGGATTTCTCAGGCCCCGCTGGGCCGATTTGCATAATTTTTTTTTTGTTACAAGCAGCTAGCACTTTGCTAGCTGCTTGTAACATCCGATCGCCGCCGCTCTGCCGCTATCCGCAACGTCGCGCCGCCCCCCCCCCTCCAGACCCCTTGCGCAGCCTGGCCAATCAGGGCCAGGCAGCGCTGAGGGGTGGCCCGGGATTCCCTATGACGTCCCGACGTCGATGACGTCATCCCGCCCCGTCGCCATGGCGACCGGGGAAGCCCAGCAGGAAATCCCGTTCTGAACGGGATTTCCTGCTTACTCCGATCGCCGGAAGCGATCGGAGTGGCTGCGGAGCTGCCGCTGCTCAGCGGCTATCATGTAGCGAGCCCTGGGCTCGCTACATGATTTAGGAAAAAATAAAATAAAAAAAAAGTGCTGCGCTGCCTGCTTGCGGGGGAATTAGACCGGCAAGGAGGTTAAAAAAAAGTTCAGTCCCTAAGCTAATTATTTATGTATTTAAAAAAATAAATACAAATAAATATATATATATATATTTTTTTTTTAACAAAACATTTTTGGGGGTAACTATTGTAGTTCACAGACACTCGTTTGTAACAGGTCAAAACTACAGCTACAGCCCTGGCTTGTGCTGGTCGTGTTTCTATTTCCAGTAGGAATTTTAAAACATTAACAGATCCCACAAATACTCTATGCAGCAACATAGTTTGATTACTTTCACCTGTCTATAGGAAAAAAAAGCATTACGTATAAATGCTTTAATGTGAGCACTTACCTCTGCTCTGCACTACAGATCTCAATGACTACTCATTCTTTTATCCTGAATATAATGCAGCTATCCCGCCTACCTGGGAACAATGCTAGTTTATCTCTCAGTGTAATTCCACTGAGGAACCCACTGGTGTGTTATCAGCATTTCACATGATCGCAGCCGGCATTGAAAGAAAACTTCTGTAAAGAAGAAAGAAGTCTTCAGCTATAAGAGCCTCAGACTCATAAGCTTTTAATTCCATTCTCTACTCCTCGTTCCCCCAGTATCACCCACACAACATAATTCTGCTTGAAACTCAGGTTCAGGACGTTTTCCGATGTATTTAATAGATTATTAATCAAATGGACTGTTCAGTTTCATTCACTGTTCATTTTTCCCTGACCAGTCACACTGAATCCATGCTGCCTCTTGATAGGCTAGGAGTCAGTACGGGGGCGTGTTTTCAGGGTAATCAAAGTCATTGCTATAGTTGTTCCTCATATACATATTGCTACCTGTCACCTTTGTATGAGAGTGAAATAGAGACGGAACTTTCTCCTGTAGGTCAGGCATGTAGGTTTGATTCACACATAAAAAGATGTCCAGTCCTCAGTGGCGTAGCTAAGGAGCTGTGGGCCCCGATGCAAGTTTTACAATGGGGCCCCCCAAGCACTCTATACATAACAATTGATACAGCGCACCAAAACCTGCCAATGGCAACTACAGTGTCAGAGGTGCATCAAGGGAATGGGGAACAATCTGTTAATGATTACAAATTTTCAAAGTATCTATAGAAGTGATTATTATGAGCACAGGACCAATAGAGAGCTAATTCTGCAATTGAGGGAGGGCCCTTCGGGGCCCCTCAGGCCCAAGGGCCCCGATGCGGTCGCAACCTCTGCACCCCCTATTGCTACGCCCCTGCCAGTCCTGTATTGTCAGTTTTTGACAGTTGGCATCAGTTTTGCGTGTGTTTTTTTGACTGTATTCACATATAGAAGGTGTACATTTGCGGTCCAGTCCTGTCAGATTTTGTATCAGTTTTCTATATGTGTGTTCACACATAAAAGGTGTACAGCTCCAATCCAGTCAGACAAGTCTGATAGAAAACTGACTCAAAAGGAACTGTCGGAAATCTTAAAATTGTAAACACATACACATAAGAAGTACATTTCTCCCAGAGTAAAATGAGCTATAAATCACTTTTCTCCTATGTTGCTGTCACTTACAATAGGAAGTAGAAATCTGTCATTACCGACAGGTTTTGGACTAGCCAATCTTCTCATGGGGGATTCTCAGGGTTTTCTTTAGTTTTGAAAGCACTTAGTGAATGGCAGTTGCTCCATCCAACTGCCAAAATAATGTGCAGCGAGCAGGGAGGCTGGCCAGCATCTTTGTATAAATCTTTTTCAGGGAATGTCTTTATAAAGAATAAATGTTGAGAATCCCCTATGGAGAGATGGACTAGCCCAAAACCTGTCGGTAATGTCATATTTCTACTACCTACTGTAAGTGACAGCAACATAGGAGAAAAGTCATTTATGGCTCATTTTACTCTGGAAGAAATGTACTTCTTATTTGTATGGGTTTTACATTTTAAGATTTTCGCGGCAGTTCCTCTTCAAAACCGTTGCAAACTGACAGCACAGGACCAGAATTGTAGAGATTTATGTGTGGACCAAGCCTAAAGGTGGCCACACACGATGAAATAAAATGATCCAAATTTTACGGCAATTCGATAAAAATTAATCGGTAGTAACGAAAAATCTAAACCGTTTCTTTTTTAATTGAGCAAGAAATCCAATCAGATTTTTTTTCTATATAAATCGATCAGGAGTGGTGGATTTTTCTGATCAATTTTTATGTAGTAATATTGCAGAAAAGCACAACCCCATATAGTGATCAGACGGATGTGCCCAGGCAAACTCAGTCACCACCTGAGTGTAGCAATGGAGCGAAAAGACCAGCCGGCACCATCCAATATGCTCTTTTATTCTTTAATTAGCAGACTGTCATATTGTAGCAGTAGCGACGTTTCGGAGCGATGTCGTGCTCCTTTATCAAGTCGCTTAGATTTATGAGACCTCTGATTGGATAGTTTGAAATAATGATGTACTATATAAGAAACTGTTACCTGATGTATTTTGAGACTGTCAAGGCTTGATAAAGGAGCACGACATCGCTCCGAAACGTCGCTACTGCTACAATATGACAGTCTGCTAATTAAAGAATAAAAGAGCATATTGGATGGTGCCGGCTGGTCTTTTCGCTCCTGATCAATTTTTATGAAAATTGAATGGTGTAGGATACATTGTCAGTTTCTTAATATATACAGTATACCCGAGCAATTTTCTCAGTTTTCAATTTTTTTGGGAAAAAATGTAACACGTGTGTGATACATTGGTTAGATTTTTTAAATGTTACAATCAATCAGAGAATTGATTGTAATCCTTGAATTAAAGAAGAAGTTTAAAAAACTGTATGGTGTGTGGCCACCCAAGATGCAATAAAATAATCTAACTCTATGGCAATTTGATACAAATGATCGATTGTCTAGAAAAATCAAAAGCTTTTTTTTTTATTTGAGCAAAAAATCTGATCGGATTTCCCGTTTTTATTCAATTTAAGTTGATCGGAAAGGGTGAATTTTTTTTAATCAATTGTTATGAAAAACGAATGATGTAGGGTAGATTGTCAATTTCCTTACTGTATGTACTCCAAAGCAATTTTCTCAGAGTTTGCGATTCTTTTTTCTTTCATAATTGGGGTAAAATTGAATACACAGGTGTGGTACAGTGGTCAGATTTTGTCGCCGGGCTATCAGCTAGTGCTACAATAAAGCAGAAAATTGATTGTAAACCTTGTACTGAAAAGATGCACAGAACAACAGTGACTGTCCAGCTGATCGAATTTGGTCTGTCCACAATGAAGCAGCGACCATATTATCGTGGGTGTGCCCCCCCCCCCCCCCCCCGAGGCACTCATATACTGTAGCCGGCGGTCATTGCTTCATTGTAATACGTAAGCCCCTTCACCGCGGCAAAGTAACGATCACAAAGGGGAATTGACACGTGTACATGCCTTTTGTTTTGTTGTTGCAGCTGCAGTGCAGCCAGAAAATTTAGGCAGGCATGTACACGCACCAGAAACATTTTATAGCGGCCGCTGCTAGCTGCAATCCGCCTGGAGTCCTGGACCCTGTTGGTGGTGGCGGAGAAGGCAGTCAAGCGGCCTGCAGGCAGAGATGCTGTGTGGGGAGCGACTTAGTCTTGGGGCAGGCAGTCACACAGCGTGCAGGCAGAGATGCTGTGTGTGGGGACTGACTTAGTCTTCGGGCAGGCCTGACCGTGCTTTGCAGACCACGTGGTCAGATGTGACCTTGACCCAACGCTGTGTGCCAGAGATGACACCACTTGCCTTTCAACATCATGGTACAGTTTGGGTATCACCTTTTTCGCGAAATAATTGCGGCCTGGTATCTTCCACTGCGGTGTGTGGCTTTGCTTTTGTGTGCTGAATTTCCTCAGGTGGTCATCCCATTGCAGTTTGTGCTTTGTCATCATGTGCCTTCGTAAGAAAGTTGTCCCTACGCGGGTCTTGGTCTTTCCACGGCTCAATTTTTGGTGGCAGAGAGTACAGATGGCATTGCTCTCATCTGAGGCAGACACACAAAAAAATGTCCACACCGATGGCACTTTGGTGGTGACGGCCGACTGAGTGTTAAGTGCGGTGAAAGGAATCAGAGCAGGAGGAGGAAGATATGTCACGCTTCTGTGCGGAAGCTGAGGAAGATGAGGTGTTCTGTTTAGTCAACTACGTCCTGACATTCTTGGGGGTTGATGGCACGCGCCTTCTGAACACTGTACTTTGGTCCAGGGCCGCACAAAATCACGACAGCACGACCTCTAACAGACCTGCCGGGTGGCCTGCCTCTGCCTGTTTTGCCCATATTGCGGGGGATGAAGTGAAAGGTATGCACTGACTTGACTAATACAATGTGTAGTCACACAGGTGCAGTGAACAGGTATGCAGTGACTGGTATCAATACAATGTGCAGCTGTCACACACACAGGTACTGTGAACAGGTGCAGTGACTGGTGGTATATAACACTGCGTGTGCTCACGTAGGTAGGTGCACTGAACAGGTGGGTATACAGTGATTGGTATTACAAATGTGCAGCTGTCACACACACAGGTACCGTGAACAGGTGCAGTGACTGGTGGTGTATAACACTGCGTGCGCTCACGTAGGTAGGTGCACTGAACAGGTAGGTATGCAGTGATTGGTATTACAAATGTGCAGCTGTCACACACACAGGTAGTCACTGAATGTGCTGGGCCTGGCAGTGGCACAGTAGGAATTACCAAGGGGCCAAGGTCCAGCAGCTGCGACTGACTGACAGGGCTGTATATGCAACACAAATGTCTGTGGGACACACACGCGTACACAAAAAAATAGATCACAAGAACAACATTAGCTCTCAAAAGAGATGTTGAGGGGTGCTTTTTAGCAATAAGTATCAGCAAGGAGCAAGCTAACAAGAGCCTAACTAAGCTTTCCATATGTCCACAGCAGGTTCTCTCCCTTCTCTAATTTCTGCAGCCACACGAGTGAGTGAAAAGGCTGACGCTGCCTGCCTTTTATAAGGGGAAGGGGCTCCAGGAGGGAGTGCAGCCTGATTGGCTACCCTGTGTCTGCTGACTGTGATGTAGAGGGTCAAAGTTGACCCTAATGATGTAGTATAGGGGGCAGGTTGAACTCGCATATAGTTCGCGGTTAACCGTGAACGCGAACCACCGAAAGTTCGCGGTCGAACCATTCGGGCCATCTCTATTGACATGCAGAATAATTCTGCAATACAACTAATGCACTGTGAAAGGACCCTTCAACAATACATTCCCATTGAAGTTAATAGAAGCGCATATTGTTCACATGCACATGAATTCTGAGGCATGCTCACCCTCAGGGCCCTTTCACACTGGCGCGGTTTGGCACATTGCCGCACTGCTACGGCGGCCTCATGTATCCCTATGGGGAAGTTCATACTTCCCACGTTGAGGTACGCTGCGTCGGAAGTGCCTAATCTAAAGCTAGCGCAGAACTATGTTACTGCGCAGGACCCGAGGCGATCTACGTCGGCCTGGAAGTCATGTTACTCTATGGTGAAGCAGGTTTCTTAAAAACGACCGTGCTGTGATGTCTCAGCGAAAGTGTTTTTTACAATACACTTCTGCATACCCGAAGCAGGAAGTGACCGCAAGTGCCCGTCACTGGTGGCAAGATAGCGTGGTGTTCCCTGAAGGCCTGTTTTTGGCGGTGCGGCGGGCTATGTAGACACATTATTTTTTGTCACATTTGGTTGCGGTCCGCTCCTCAGCCGGTAACCCGTTGCAGTGGCCAACAAAACTCTGGATCCTAAGGTGTTTCCCCCGTCCTCCACAGTAGCCCCGATCCAGCGCTAGGACCCCCGGACAGCTATATTTACCTTTTGGATCCAGCGCAGGCACAGTACCATCGTATTGTGCCTGCACTGGATCCAAAAGATAACTATCGCCATGTGCTACAGGAGCTACTCCGGGGGATTTTAGGGGGAGGGGGTGAGTCAGCACTAGATCGGGACTGCTGAGAAGGATGGGGGAAGCCTCATTAGGATCCAGAGTCTTCCCCCTCCCGAGGTAAGTACCCTCCAGGGGCACTTTTTTATTACAGATTTGAATCCGAGATGAACTTTTACTCATTGCATAATTGTGTTCCTTTCCTATTGTTTCTAGGGCATTCCTCAAGCCCAATCCTTTTTTGTTTTTGTTTTAATACTCTAATTCCCTATAAAATAAACAAGCCACGCCCACAGCTTTTCAGAGAGCCTTGGCATTTTCAGACAGTAGCAAGGGCTCATGGGAGCTCAGTCTGGGCAGGAGGAGGTATTACTAGCCAGAGATTTCAGAGGCAGAGGGGAGGAAGAGGGGGGATTAGGTTTTTTTCACAGGCTGAGTGCTGAAGATGCAGATAAGCTTGCCTGTGTGTAATGTTTACAAACAACATGGCTGCTGTAATTGTATCACAGGAAGAAATAATCATATTCTATTGTAGCTGTTTGCAGCTAGATTTGTTGTGTAAACTAACTACACTTTATATAAGATATATAGACAAGTTACTTGTTATAGTTATTTTTTCATCTCGGATCTGCTTTAAGCAAGTGTGAACCCTGCCCAGTGCCTACTGTGGTGGGTTGCAGTGCACTGTAAAGTCCTGCTGCAGTATGCATTTCTGCTCACTGCCCCATTCTGAAGAAATGGAGTGAGCATTACAGCGCACACCACTGCAGGTGGCCATTTGTTAAAATGGAACACACAACCCCTTCCATTTTATAGTGTGATGGCTTAGAAGACAAACAAAACAGGTAATCTGATCAGAGGAACACCTGATATTCCTGTGACCAGGATCCCAGCGCACAGTCGGAGTCAGTGCACTGTACCGCTGCGCGAGTTCCTAGGGAGCAGGCTGTGACTAGAGAGGTCTTTGGATGTGGTTGAGTGTCCTCTGCAGTCACCACTGTGTCTGGCTGAGCCAGGATGACATATAATACCTGCATTCCTATAGTTACAGGTGAACCAATCGCTACCTTCCCCCTTTCCTGGAATAACGTTCAGCTCTGTATTCTTAGAGCTTTGCGTGGAAATTCTGCAAGTTGCAATGACTCTATTTGTCATAAGGGTCAGTTTTATGCCTAAAAATATTTGAGTTTCACCACATTTTTTGCAATTTATAATTATCAAATTTACAGACTGTGACTGAGAATAATACCTTTAAAGACAAACTGTCAAGGAAATTCCAGTGGGCTTTAAATGATTATTATTGTTATACAGATTATAAAGCCTGGTGAAAGTATTAGGAGCACTGCCAGGTTTTTATTCCAGTGCCCATGTTTTTATTCCTCTGTCCCTGTTGAGGAAATAAAAACACACTTCCTGTGCCAGGCAACAGAATGTGGATTCCAACATTTGAAACACGTTCCTGGAAAAAGCATTGGGGACACATCTCCTGATGGGGCGCTTGTGGAATGTCCATCCACTTTGGTAAGATTTTATGTAAATTAATGAGATGCTTCTAGGGCAAGAAGTCCTTCTGTGCCTCTGCGGCAGGATGATCTGCTGTGCCTCTGGGGCAGGAAGTCCTGTTGTGCCACGGAGGCATGAAGTCCTGTTGTGCATCTGGAGCAGGAAGCCCTGCTTTGCCTATGGGGCAGGAAGTCCTTATGTTCCTCTTGGGCAGGAAGCCCTGTTGTGCCTCTGGAGCAGAAAGCCCCGCTGTGCTTATAGGGCAGGAAGTCCTTCTGTCCCTCTTGGGCAAGAAACCCTGCTCTGCCTCTGAGGCAGGAAGTCCTCCTGTGCCTCTTGGGCAGTAAGCCCTACTGTGCCTCTGGAGCAGCAAGCTCTGCTTTGCCTATAGGGGAGGAAGTCCTTAGTTCCTCCTGGGCAGGACGCCGTCCAGTTCCTCTTGGGCAGGAAGCTCTGCTGTGCCTCTGAAGCAGGAAGTCCTCCTATTGCTCTGGGACAGGAAGCTCTGCTGTGCTTCTAGAGCAGGAAGTCATTGGGAAATTATATATGTGACAGAATGTCACACCCTTGTTTACTGTAACCAAAAGCAGATTCATGATTGGTATTTAGCTTTGGAGGCAAAACGCTTCTTAGCTGGGCTGATTCCACTGCAGTACAAACCTTCTCCTCTTCAACTATACATCAGACCACTAGAGCCTGCTTTTTCAACTGTCCACGTTTGTTCTCAATGCTGTCCTCCTTCCACTATACATTAGAATGCTAGGACCTGCTTCGTCTGACTCTGACCACTCTAGATCCAAACACCCTCCTTCTTCCTCAATACACAGACCTTTAGATCCTGATTTTTCTCTACTACACAGTCCTCTCTGGACCCTGATGTCCCTCTCCCTTCCACCATACCATACATACCGTGTTTCCCTGAAAATAAGACCCTGTCTTATATTAATTTGTCCTTCAGAAGATGTGCTAGGGCTTATTTTCGGGGAGGTGTTACATTCTGGGGGGTAGCCAGATCTCCCTTTAGTATATAGCCAGATTCCTCCTGGCTATAGCTAAATCCCCATTGCATTGATCCGCCTGCCTGCCCGCCGCTTCGCCTCCTCAGTTCCCGCCCGCTCACTTTACCACTTAAGTTCTCGGCTCCCGGTCCCCTCCATTAAGAAAGTTCAGATCCCCTGCTGCTTTTACCCCGCGCATTAGCGTTAAAGGCAGCTCATGTAGTCTGGTAAGCGCTGCCCTGTACAAGAAGTTATCTCTGTTTACTTCCTGTACAGGGCGGCGCTGTTACCGGACTACATGGCTGACGTCACCGCTGATCTGCGGTGTGAATTATGCGGAGGATAAGCAGCAGGGGATCCGGACTTTCTTAATGGAGGGGAATGGGAGCTGAGAACTTAAGAGGTAAAGCGGGCAAGCGGGCGGGGGGGGTCAGGGAGCAGGTACCCAGCGCCAGCTATGTCCCTGGCACTAGGCCTTATATAAGGAGGATGGCTTATATTTCGAGCATACTCGAAATATAAGCTAGGTCTTAGTTTCAGAGTAGGTCTTAAATTCGGGGAAACACGGTAGATACCCTTTTTTTCATAGTTTGTCCGGTGGATCCCCCACCCTCTTCTCGTACATACTGAGGCTTCAGTTCCCTCCACATACACTATGCATTTTTTCTAGATCCAAGCTAACATCTAATTCAGAAAATCTGTTTGTTCTGGTATTCAGGATCTCCCCCAGTTCCTTATTCAAAAGACACCCAAAATCCTGATTCTAGCCAAATTATAATTCTCAGTGAATACCTCCCTTACATGTATTTGTGTGTGCGTATAGACACCAGGATCTAGATTTCTCTATAATCCAATAGGCATTTCTGTCTAGGTCCTAATTCACTCTATACAGAATGAACTCCTTGTTCCAGTACAGAGGGCCCCCCACATGCAATGATTGGGCAGCCCCACTCCTCTAGTAAACAGAGACTTCATCAGATGTTGATCACCCTGTACTCACCTCACAAAGTCAATTCTGATCCCTACCAAGGCAAAGTCTTGTATGGATACTGACATCCATCTCTGCATCCCCCAACACAACCCCATCCACTCCCAGCTTCTGATCCCTCTCCAGTACGGAAAGCGCTAAGACTCTCCAGCATAGAGGGACCCCAACATCCTGATCCTCCTCCACTACAGAAAGCCCTGAGACTCTCCTCAGTACACAGGGACCCCAACACCCAGATCTCTCTCCAGTACAGAAAGCACTGAGACTGTGTTCAGTACACAGGGACCCCAACGTCCAGACCCCCCCCCCCCCCTCCAGCAAAGAACCCCAGAGGGAAAACCCTCAAGCTCTCCAGCATAGAGGGACCCCAACATCCTGATCCCCCCAGTACAGAGAGCCCTGAGCTTCTCCAGCATACAGGGAACCCCAGTACAGAGAGCCCTGAGCTTCTCCAGCATACAGGGACTCCCAATATAGAGAGCCCTGAGCTTCTCCAGCATACAGGGACCCCCAGTACAGAGAGCCCTGAGCCCCTCCAGCATACAGGGACCCCCATACAGAGAGCCCTGAGCTTCTCCAGCATACAGGGACCCCCAGTACAGAGAGCCCTGAGCTTCTCCAGCATACAGGGACTCCCAATATAGAGAGCCCTGAGCTTCTCCAGCATACAGGGACCCCCAGTACAGAGAGCCCTGAGCCCTCCAGCATACAGGGACCCCCATACAGAGAGCCCTGAGCTTCTCCGGCATACAGGGACCCCCAGTACAGAGAGCCCTGAGCCCCTCCAGCATACAGGGACCCCCAGTACAGAGAGCACTGAGCCCCTCCAGCATACAGGGACCCCCAGTACAGAGAGCCCTGAGCCTCTCCAGCATACAGGGACCCCCAGTACAGAGAGCCCTGAGCCCCTCCAGCATACAGGGACCCCCATACAGAGAGCCCTGAGCTTCTCCAGCATACAGGGACCCCCAGTACAGAGAGCCCTGAGCTTCTCCAGCATACAGGGACTCCCAATATAGAGAGCCCTGAGCTTCTCCAGCATACAGGGACCCCCAGTACAGAGAGCCCTGAGCCCCTCCAGCATACAGGGACCCCCATACAGAGAGCCCTGAGCTTCTCCGGCATACAGGGACCCCCAGTACAGAGAGCCCTGAGCCCCTCCAGCATACAGGGACCCCCAGTACAGAGAGCACTGAGCCCCTCCAGCATACAGGGACCCCCAGTACAGAGAGCCCTGAGCTTCTCCAGCATACAGGGACCCCCAGTACAGAGAGTGCTGAGCCCCTCCTGCATACAGGGACCCCCAGTACAGAGAGCCCTGAGCCCCTCCTGCATACAGGGACCCCCAGTACAGAGAGCTGTGCTCCCCCTCCAGCATACAGGGACCCCCAGTACAGAGAGCCCTGAGCCCCTCCAGCATACAGGGACCCCCAGTACAGAGAGCTGTGCTCCCCCTCCAGCATACAGGGACCCCCAGTACAGAGAGCCCTGAGCCTCTCCAGCATACAGGGACCCCCAGTACAGAGAGCCCTGAGCCCCTCCAGCATACAGGGCCCCCCAGTACAGAGAGCCCTGAGCTTCTCCAGCATACAGGGAACCCCAGTACAGAGAGCCCTGAGCTTCTCCAGCATACAGGGACTCCAAGTACAGAGAGCCCTGAGCCCCTCCAGCATACAGGGACCCCCATACAGAGAGCCCTGAGCTTCTCCGGCATAAGGGGACCCCCAGTACAGAGAGCCCTGAGCCCCTCCAGCATACAGGGACCCCCAGTACAGAGAGCACTGAGCCCCTCCAGCATACAGGGACCCCCAGTACAGAGCCCTGAGCCCCTCCAGCATACAGGGACCCCCAGTACAGAGAGTGCTGAGCCCCTCCTGCATACAGGGACCCCCAGTACAGAGAGCCCTGAGCCCCTCCAGCATACAGGGACCCCCAGTACAGAGAGCCCTGAGCCCCTCCAGCATACAGGGACCCCCAGTACAGAGAGCCCTGAGCCCCTCCAGCATACAGGGACCCCCAGTACAGAGAGCCCTGAGCCCCTCCAGCATACAGGGCCCCCCAGTACAGAGAGCCCTGAGCCCCTCCAGCATACAGGCCCCCCCAGTACAGAGAGCCCTGAGCCCCTCCAGCATACAGGGACCCCCAGTACAGAGAGCCCCGAGTCTCTCCAGCATACAGGGACCCCCAGTACAGAGAGCCCTGAGCCCCTCCAGCATACAGGGACCCCCAGTACAGAGAGCCCTGAGCCCCTCCAGCATACAGGGCCCCCCAGTACAGAGAGCCCTGAGCCCCTCCAGCATACAGGGACCCCCAGTACAGAGAGCCCTGAGCCCCTCCAGCATACAGGGACCCCCAGTACAGAGAGCCCTGAGCCCCTCCAGCATACAGGGACCCCCAGTACAGAGAGCTGTGCTCCCCCTCCAGCATACAGGGACCCCCAGTACAGAGAGCCCTGAGCCTCTCCAGCATACAGGGACCCCCAGTACAGAGAGCCCTGAGCCCCTCCAGCATACAGGGACCTCCAGTACAGAGAGCCCTGAGCCCCTCCAGCATACAGGGACCCCCAGTACAGAGAGCTGTGCTCCCCCTCCAGCATACAGGGACCCCCAGTACAGAGAGCCCTGAGCCTCTCCAGCATACAGGGACCCCCAGTACAGAGAGCCCTGAGCCCCTCCAGCATACAGGGACCCCCAGTACAGAGAGCCCTGAGCCCCTCCAGCATCCAGGGACCCTCAGTACAGAGAGCCCTGAGCCTCTCCAGCATACAGGGACCCCCAGTACAGAGAGCTGTGCTCCCCCTCCAGCATACAGGGACCCCCAGTACAGAGAGCCCTGAGCCTCTCCAGCATACAGGGACCCCCAGTACAGAGAGCCCTGAGCCCCTCCAGCATACAGGGACCCTCAGTACAGAGAGCCCTGAGCCTCTCCAGCATACAGGGACCCCCAGTACAGAGAGCCATGAGCCTCTCCAGCATACAGGGACCCCCAGTACAGAGAGCCCTGAGCCCCTCCAGCATACAGGGACCCCCAGTACAGAGAGCCCTGAGCCCCTCCAGCATACAGGGCCCCCCAGTACAGAGAGCTGTGCTCCCCCTCCAGCATACAGGGACCCCCAGTACAGAGAGCCATGAGCCTCGACTCCAGCATACAGGGACCCCCAGTACAGAGAGCCCTGAGCCCACCAGCATACAGGGACCTGAGCTTCTAGTTAGCAGGCTCCATCCTTCAGCGAGCCCCCCATACCCTCTCCCCCTCCAGCACACAGAGCCCCCTCCTCCCTGTATATCCCGTGTCTCCGCAGTGCTCGCCCCCGTGTCCTGTGCCTGCGCTCTGCTCGGTGCTCCAGTGCCGCCTCCCCGGTGATGCAGCTGTCCGTATCTGCATAACAGCGACTCTCCATCCCCCCTCCTCCCGGTGCTGCTCTTCTCTTCCCCGCTCTTCTCACCCGCCGCAGCGCCCGGAGATGGGGCCCCCGGCGGGCCCCGGACTGCTCCTGCTCTTCCTCGGCTACCTGCGGATCTGTGCGGCTAAATATGTGCGCGGCAACCTGAGCACCAAGGAGGTAAGAGGGGTCCGGGGACAGCCTTCCATCCATCCATGCATTGTACCCTATGTAGCAGCATCCTCATCCCATCAGGAGATGCAATATCCATATTACTACAACAAGTTGTATGCATAATCTATGTACTCCTATCTCTATCCATGCTCATCTCTGCATCCATAAACAATACATGCAACTCAATCTAAACATCCATACATCTCAATACAGGCATGTACTGGAGGTCTTGTGTGTGACATATAACTGGCATGCAGAGAGCTGCAGGGAATGTCCCTAACAATCTTGCACAAATGTCTGTATGATATATGGATTATATATATATATATTGTGGATTTCCAGAATGTATGTATGTACAACATAGCCCTATATGATCTCCTGTGAGAATATTTTCTGCAAAGTTTGAAATATGAGGTAGTTTGAGGTCCAGTGCGGGCGGCGGTGAAGTTTGGGAGACCAGTAGCAATGTAGACGCTATCCTTGTGAGATAAATATCCATCTGGGTGTTTGGACTCAATTGGTTAATTATCTGTGTGTAAGACGGACACCTGCTGACTGGCCACGTTTAGACATGTAAAAAGGGCGCAGCATTAATTTAAACGCGTGAAAATAGCCGGTGGTAATATATAGGTTAAAGTTAGTCGCCATTTAATTATAATTATTTTTATTGATTATTTTTTATCAAATTTATGGATATTTTACTGTTGCCTAGCCTGACCCCATTGTAACATGAACCTTCCCTTGATCTATGTGTAACATTAACCAATCTCCCCAACTGATGCCAAACCCTTACCGACCCCTCAACCGATATTTAACCCTAACCAAACTCCCCCCAACTAATGCCTAACCCTAAATGAACCCCCCCCCCCCCCACACACACACACACTGATGCCCAACCCTTACTGTCCCCTCAACCCATACCTAACCCTAACCAAACTCTTTCCCAACCAATGCCTAACACTAAATGACCCCACCTCAACCAATGCCTAACCCTAAATGACCCCCCTCCCCACTGATACTGATGCCTAACCCTTACCGATATCTTCAACCGATGTCTAACCCTAACTGACCCCCCAACCAATTCCTAAACCTTACCGATCCCTTACCGACTCCCCCAACCAATACCTAACTCTAACCCAACCAACCGATATCTAATCCTAACTGACCCCCCACTACAGATTTCTAACTCTTAGGGCCTGTTTCCACTACACGCAGATTGGATGCAGAATGGATGCAGAAAAACTGACTCCAATGAATGCCTATGGGAAAATCTGCATGAGAAAAATCGCGTTTAGTGGAAACAGGCCCATAGGAATTCATTGGCGTCAGTTTTTCTGCATCCAATCTGCATGTAGTGGAAACAGGCACTAACCAACCCCACAACTAATGCCTGACCCTTATCACCCCCCAACCAATACCTAACCTTAACCAACCCCCCCCCCCCCAACCAATGCCTAACCCTTAATGACCCCACTGCAACTGATACCTAACCCTAACTGATTCTCCCATAAGCTATGCCTTACCAACCCCCCTACTGATGCCTATCCCTTAAAGAGAAACTCCGACCAAGAATTGAACTTTATCCCAATTAGTAGCTGATACCCCCTTTTACATGACAAATCTATTGCATTTCACAAACAGACCATCAGGGGGCGCTGTATGACTGATTTTGTGATGAAACCCCTCCCACAAGAGGCTCTGGTACCGAGGTACTCTGGGCAAACTGCCACAATGTAACAATGTTCACAGACAGGAAATGGCTGTTTACAGCTGTCTGTAACAGCCAAAAAAGCTAGGAGCAGCTTACATAACCTGCCCAAAGTAAAAATGTCACCATGTGATAAATGTCAGAATGTAAATCTGGGAGAGGAAAGATTTTACAATGAGCAATCCCTGACTAAATCATTTATACATAATTATTGTAAAAATGAAGCACTTTTTTTATTACATTATTTTCACTGGAGTTCCTCTTTAAAGAGAATCTGTATTGTTAAAATCGCACAAAAGTAAACATACCAGTGCGTTAGGGGACATCTCCTATTACCCTCTGACACAATTTCACCGCTCCCCGCCGCATTAAAAGTAGTCAAAAACTGTTTTAAAAAGTTTGTTTATAAACAAACAAAATGGCCACCAAAACAGGAAGTAGGTTGATGTACAGCATGTCCACACATAGAAAATACATCCATACACAAGCAGGCTGTATACAGCCTTACTTCTGAATCTCAAGAGATCACTTGTGTGTGTTTACCTTCTGTCCCCAGCTTCTCTCATGCACTGAACATTACAGGCTTCCTGCAGACAGCTCTGCCTATGTCTTTAATTCCTTAGTATGTGACAGACCAGCTCCTTTCACAGCCTCCAGAGGAGGATTTTTATCCAGCTCTCTTCTATCACTGATAAGATAGCAGAGAAGCTGCTGGCTTATGTAAATAAAACACACACTGGAGTGTGCATAGAGGAACAGATCAACACTGAAGAACTTGGCAGCTTTCCAGACACAGGCCGACAAGTCTGACAGGGGAAAGATACATTGATTTATTACAGAGATGGTTATAGTAGAAAGAGCTGCAGCAAGCCAGATCACATTAGAATAGGTTTAGGAACTTGTAGGAAGGTAGAAAACACGTTGTAATTTTTGTTACAGAGTCACTTTAAGGACCCCACTCAACCGATATCTAACCTTAATCGTACCAAACCACAACTGATCCCTAACCAACCCCAAAACCGAAGTCTTACTCTAACCGTCCCGCTGCTGCAATCCTTGTAGTTATCCGCGCTGCCTTTGCTGCAGTTTGTACCTATTTTATCAGGTACCTGGGAAGTTTTGGTGCTGCCACAGACGCCCATGTCAATAGCTGTGATTAATGGTTATAACTGGAAATTTGGGCTCTGGTGGGACTTGATAAAATAGTGGATGCTGGGGGCCATGTGCTATTCAAACTGCAGCTACAAATAGCAAGTGTTTTGCCGAAGGGGCACTATAAATCAGAGGGGTTTGTATAGCAGGCGGACCCGGTACCTAAATTTCAGTTACAGCAGCTATTCGCAGCTATTAACATGGGCCCCTATGGCGGCCTCCAAACTTACCCGCCGCCCCTGCTACTTAAATTACTGGCTTCATACTTTTGGGGAAACAATTGATTGGACAGATTCTGAAAGGATTGTCTTGTCCCATGTGTTCCTCTGTAAGATCTCTCTTCTTAGAGTATCCCTTTGCAGTCTAATTTTTTTTTAATCAAATTATTCAGATCGTATTGTATGAAAACACAGACATTGGTACACCTAATCAATCCTGAACGACTGCATTATTGGAAGAGCTTGTCGATCCACATGACAGATTTCACATACATATGATCAAAACTGGTTTTGATATTGGGAATAGAACATTTGTCCCGAGGTACTGCCTCTGCCTTTGAAGCATGCAGGTATACTGTGAAGCATGAAGTCATGAGTTCGACTCCCATGTTAGAAAAAAAAAATATTTTGGATTCTTTAATGCTCTGGATTGATTAAATGTGATCTTTTCTTTTGATTTGTTTGATACCTCTGGATGGGTGAAAAGTCAGGACAGCTGTACATGTGCATGAGGTAGTTGGCAAGGAGCTGATGCAATCCGTCATTCTCTCCAGTTCATGAGCAGCACTTTAGTGTTGAGCAGAGCATTATACGAAGTGACTAAACACAGGCCTGTCTTGTGCCAGTTCAATAACCCATTGCGGCAACTAAGCGGGGATTGCATGTGCAAGTCTACCATTGGGGGAGGGGCTGATAATTATTCTTCTGAATGTTTCAGTGATTTTTCCATTCTACTAAGCAATCCATCCAACAGTTTAACCAAACTGACCATAAAACAATTTAGAATTTCTGAATCTGACCGGTGAAAACTGTTTAATATCAAACATGGAATTGAAAGAACCTCAAATGGTCGGGTTGTAAAATATCTGGCAATGGTACAAGCGTTTGATGTTTTTTGAGACCTCTTGATCAGATGAAATCCTGTTCAGCTGAACTATGAAGTATGCACACACAGGCTAATCTTCACTGTACATTTCACCTATTTGATACGCATAACTGATTCGACTGTACATTGATTGCAATTGATTTCTGAAATTTTTATCGAGCAGATCAGCAATCAAATCTACATAGATTCACATGTTGGCTAGATTAAGCAGTACTCTTTATTGTTCATAAAAGTATGCGTACCAGAGCATATAATACAGTATGCCCACATACAGGGCCGGATTTACCATCAAGGCACTGAGGCTCAAGCCTACAGGCGTCTGACAGCGGGGAGGCTGCTCACTCCCCTTCCCACATGTCCCCCTCCACCCACTTCTTCCTACCCATGCAGAGTGGTGAGCGGAGCATAGAAGAAGTTACTCACCAGGTCTCGGGATTCCATCGCTACCTGAGGTCTCTATTCAGAGAAGGGGCACATCTGCTGCCTATACTGAAGGGACTTCCTAATACTGGGGCACATGTGGCTACTTTTCCTGGAGGTTGGGTTACCTAATATTAGAGTCACATTAGGCTTCATAAACTGGGGAACTACCTATAGTATGGAGCTGACTCTACCCTATACTGGGGGCTATCTCTGGCTACCTATACTCATAGACAGAGGGTAAACTTCTGGCTAATATTTGGGAGCTCCTCTGACTACCTATACTTGGGGGTTCTTCTAGCTACTTGAAATCCTGTAATAAAAAATACCCCTCTGGGGGATACTTACCGCGTGAGGGGGAAGCCTCTGGATCCTAACGAGGCGTCCCCCGACCTCCGGTGGCCCTCCGTTATGTACCCGCATCCCCCCGAAGTGCGGCGATGTAAATATTTACCTCTCCGCGATCCAGTGCAGGCGTACTAGCGGCTATTTGTTTGGGTAAGGCAGAAATAGCTGAACCCGATCAAACCGCTCTTCTGCGCAGGGGCGAGTTATTTTGCGCCTACACAGAAGAGCGGATACGATCAGGCTCGGCGATTTCCGCCTAGCCCGAAGGAAGAGCTGCTACTGCGCCTGCGCTGGACCCCGGCGAGGTAAATATATCAAGCCTTGTTGGGGGAGGATTATGGGTGGATTCGAGGGAGCCAGCGTTGGATTACCTGCAGCTACAGGGATGGGGGAAGCCTCATTGGGACCCTGAGGCTTCCCTCTTCCGAGGTAAGTACCCCCCAGGGGAGTTTTTATTTTTTATACAGAGTCTCTTTAATACTGGGGCTCCATCCAGGGCTGTGAAGTCGGAACAAAAATCATCCGACTCCAACTCCGATTTCCTCAGTTTATGAAACTACCGACTCCAGGAACTCAAAATTGCTCCTACTGACTCCTCGACTCTGACTCCTTATTCTAATTCTTATCAGGACTGTTGAGTTTGTACAAAAATCATCAGACTCCGACTCCTCAGTTTATTGAGACCACCATCTCCGACTCCAGCTACCCAAAATTGCTCCGATGCTGACTCCACAGCCCTGGTTCCATCTGACTACCTAATACGTAGAGGAACTTTTGAATAACTACATCAGGCAAGGCAGTGTCCAGCAAGTGGATTTCCTCAGCTTTACCACCTCCCAGTCCGACACTGGGGCAAGGGAAGCAGGAAAGAGGTGACAGCCATGCCAGCCAGCACACATGTGGTGAGGTTTGGTGGGTGTTTCTGTCAGGATTTGTGGGTCTAGATGCCAGAATATAGGAGGCATATATGTGATTTAAATCCAGGCCTGCTGACGTATAAAAAGATGACTAGTTAGCACAGTGATTAGCACTCTACCTTAGGTCTGCAGGTCTTCCTGTATTGCCTGGGGGTTTAACCCAGCTAATCTGCTTTCCTTAGGCTTTGTTCACATTTAAAATCGCAATCGCTGACGCCAACGCGGCGGCAGCCCCAGGACTGCTCAACGCCAGTAGGCGTGAAGTCCTGGGGGTGTGTTTTGCAGGAGATTGCAAGCCGATGCACGCACATCTCTGCTTGAATGACGGAGCTCCTCTCTGTCATCAGTTTCCCAGTGGTGATCGACGCTAGGAGACTGTTAGACGGCAATTTACAGCGTACAGTGCTGCGAACTAAGGCAGCGCTGTACTGGGGACAGCCGTAACACTCGGCTGTCCCCCTGGGAGGCTCAGGAGTGATCGGCTCTCATAGGCTGACGGCTATGACAGCCGATTGCTGTCATTGGCTGGCAGGGAGAGGGAGGGAGGGGCTGGAACAAAAAAAAAAGTACATTTTATTAAAAAAAAATAAAAAATTAATAAAAATAAATAATCTGCAGCAGCGATCAGAGCCCACCAACAGAAAGCTCTGTTGGTGGGAAGAAAAGGGGGGGGGGGGGGAGTCACTTGTGTGCTTAGTTGTACGGCCCTGCAGCAAGCTCTTAAAGCTGCAGTGGCCTAAATTGTAAACAATATCTTGGTCACAAGGGGGGGTTAAGCCTGTGGTCCTTAAGTGGTTAACATCCCTGCATTGCCATAGACTTACTGGACTTCCTGTCCACCGCAGCTCAACGCATAACTGCACGGTAACGTAGGTCTATCCGAGTGTAAAAAATGCAATGAAAACTTTACTTCCGTTGCATCACGCCATACCGCGGCAGTACGAAAGTCCCCATAGACTTTCATTGCCCTGCGGTGGGGTAAAATTACCGCATCACCCGGTGTAAAACCACCCTGAAGGTATATTAAAGGAAATGGTTCAGTGCCTCCTTCAGACGAGTACTATTTTTTGAATACATTTTTATATATTTCTGTCACTACAGGTTTCCTTTAGGCTTCTTATTGGATTTGTTTTATGGGATAATTTAACTTGTAAAAAGCAGAACACGGAGCATTCAAACCTGCAAGATCTATACGGATTGCATTAAACAGCATTGATCCTGCGCTTGTTCTGTATGCTGATGTGTGTTTATAGCACGTGGCTGATTGATTTTCGCATGTAACATCGCATGAAGCCGTTCACTAGCCATGAGTAACACTGTGCAGGCACACAGCACATGCATGTGGAGGTGACAGGAAGATTAAAGAGGACCTGTTTCATGATGCATAAAAAATGTTTAATGTACAAGCTGTATCTCTCAGCAGATAAAGATTGCTGTCACTCGATGGACGGCAGTGTCAATAAAGCTCCAAGTTTCCAATTCCTGTGCTCACTGCGAAAAGCAGTATCCAAAGCAGTGAAGGGAAGAGGAGCCTGGCACATAGGATCAAAAAAAATCTGCAAAGGTTTTTTACCCCTCAAGGGTTAACACATGGCAGACAAAAACAAAACGGAATGGAGGATCACTAAAAAAGGTACAGATGGTGTGCTCATTTCCCAGGGGGTACACTGAATCCACTTGTAAGCAAGCAGGTCGGCACCACCAACCTGTTTACTTACATATGGCAGACATACAGGACAGTGGGGGTAGGAAAACACCGCAGCCTAACAGTGTTTTCATTGTAAGTACCGCTTCTTCAGAGGTTTAATGAAGAGTGTCGACACTGCATTGAACCTCTGACGAAGCGGGTGTTTTCCTACCCCCACTGTTCTGTAGGTCTGCCATGTGTTAATAAAGCTTTGACATTTTTTTTTTTTGATCCTATGTGTCCGACTCCTCTTCCCTTAACTATAGAGCTCTATCTCCCCCCTGCATGAATCGGCAGGTGTCAGCTGAAGTTAGGGCCCATTCTCACTAGCAAACGCAAAACACCAGGGGTTTGAAACTCCACTCCCTTTCGGCAAAACCACCATGGCGGTTTTTTTTTCTTAAGTGTTCCCGAAGCTCTGTGGCAGAGAAGCTTTAGAACGCTTTGGATAAAAACGGCCGCGGCCATCTTGCCGATGGAGGTATTTAAGTACCTAAGGAGTGGAGCAAACATGTTGAGAGCAGTCAATCAGATTCTAGGTTTCATTCAATTTTATTGTCAGGCAAATATGTTTATCCTGGTTATTACAAATATATACAAATATGTTGATTGTTTTCGCCCCAAAATAGGGATGTTATATTATGACTATGATTGGGTTAGATTGTGAGCGCCTCTGAGGACAGTCAGTGACATGACTGTGTACTCTGTAAAGTGCTGCAGAAGATATCAGTGTTGTATAATAATAACAACATGGTAGGACATTACACTATGACTATGGTAGGGATTTGATTGTGAGCTCCTCCTAGGACAGTCAGTGACATGACTATGTACTCTGTAAAGTCCTTCGGGAGGTGTTAGTACTATAGAAATACATAATAATATAACCTATGGGCCTATCCAAATGGAAGATGCTATATGTAGCATGTATGTAGGGGCAATCACCCTCAGCCATGTAGGTATGCATATATAAATCTGCAATGCTTCTGGGCATTTTATCTGTAGTAATTGAGTATTGAGCTCATTGTAAAGGTGCTATTATACAGCAACTAAACACTTGTTTTAGCTCTCTGATAACCAATAGCAGAAGGCTTGAAAAACCCTTGAGATCAGTGTTTGTTTTCTTTTAATCGGTGTAAATGAGGACAAACACTTTAATACTTTGGAACAGTTTCATATTCTTAACTCCTTCCCAGTCACCCTCATAATTGGCTGTTTGTTTTATCTGCATGCTGTCTTTGAAAATCAGATGTCAGCTAGGTTAATTAGTTCTTTGTGAATGAAAGGCAATTAGAAGATTTGTAATTACACAATTTCTCCGGTGTGTTGACCCCAGAACCTTAAAAAACAAAACAAAAAAACTAAAAACCAAATATATATATCTGTATAGAGTATACTGTAATCTTGTTATAGTAAACTCTGATATAGTAAAACTTTGGGTATAGTAACCATTATAAGTATATGGGAGTATTGTAAACACGGATATACACGTAACAGAAATTCTGTTATAGTGAACCTGTTTTTTGGCCCCTGTGGTACTCTGTATCCGGCAATAGAGGAAAGTGGGAGGACGCAAGAATCATACGTCAGTCGGAGACCCATGGCCGTGGTTGATGGATGGGCTGGGAGCCACTTGTAACCTGCTCGCTATCTGCATTCTATTCTGGGCTCGTGTGGGTTACCTCAAAAGCACTGGCCGTCCGGTGCATGGGCTAAAGACCGCCCACCTGGATCAACTAGTGAGACCTGTACTTCCTGTGCAAGCTGCGGCATGACTACTGAGGGCTCTTTCACGTTTAACAACATCCCGACAATACACCGCAGGCTATTCAACACGTGCAAGAGAACGGCTCCTGCACGCGTTGAATAGCCTGCGGTGTGTCTTCGGGATTTGGATGTTGCGGAGCAACGCAATCAGTGGCGGCAGCTATTAATTCACCCGACGGGAAGAATGCCGGCTCCCGACGATTAAAAGCTCCACAATGCACCAAAACGCACCGTCGGGTGTGAAAGGTAAAATGAAAGTCTATGGACTTTCATTTTACCTTGGTTAACACTAAGTTTCGACTTTGCTTAACGCGGGCGTTAAACAGGCTCTGGTGTGAAAGAGCCCTGAGGGGATTGCCTATCATTTCTGACTTGCTTGTGCATGGCTGCAATGCTACAGAACAGTATCATCCAGGCCCTGATCCTTGGAGTTTACTATAAAGGAATTCTATTGTAGTGGAAAGGGGCTGTTAGATGTTATTGTAGTTGTCTGTGTTCCCTCAGGGTAACTTTGGCACATTTCCTGTCTCGGTGCCTAGGAAGTGATCATGTGACTGCTCCGGAATTTCAGCAAACCATGAAGGAAGAGGAGTACAGTGGAACCATGGTTTGCGAGCATAATGCGTTCTGGAAACATGCTTGTAATCCAAAGCACTCTTATATTAAAGCAAATTTCCCCATAATGATTAATATAAACTCAGATGATTCGTTCCACAACCCAAAAACAGTTATAGTAAAATAGTATACAATAAAAATGTACACAAGACTTTCACTATAAACAGAATCATTGCCATCTGTTGGCTCGCCCAAACCCTTTTTTGTGTGTAACTTTAACCACTTCAGCCTTCAGTCGTTTTCACTTTATGCATCCGAGCAATGTTCACCTCCCATTCATTAGCCTATAACTTTATCATTACTTATCACAATGAACTGATCTATATCTTGTTTTTTTTCGCCACCAATTAGGCTTTCTTTGGGTGGTACATTTTGCTAAGAGCCACTTTACTGTAAATGAATTTTAACAGGAAGAATAAGAAAAAAACTGAAAAAATTCTTTATTTCTCAGTTTATAATACATGCCTCCATAATTAAAACTCACGTATTGTATTTGCCCATTTGTCCCGGTTATTACACCGTTTAAGTTATGTCCCTATCACAATGTATGGCAACAATATTTTATTTGGAAATAAAGGTGCATTTTTTCCGTTTTGCATCCATCACTATTTACAAGTTTAAAATAAAAAAAAAAAAAAAAAAAAAATATTTCATCTTTACATTGATATTTAAAAAGTTTAGACCCTTAGGTAAATATTTACATGTTTTTTTTTTAATTGTAATTTTTTTTGTTTTTTTTTATGTTAAACATTTTATTTGGGTATTTTTGGGAGGGTAACACATACGCTTAGAGGGACTCATGGGGACGCAAGAGCCAGAAAAAGCGAAGCTGTCGCTTTTTCTGTGGGAGAGAGGAATCGGTGATCAGGCACCATAGCCCGATTCACTGATTGCCTGGCTAACGAACCACGGGCAGGGAGCGCGCATGCACGCACATGGCCTCCTGAACATAGCTACTACGTCCAGGAGGCAAAAGTGGTTAAAAAGGATCTTATCCAATGACAAAGGCGGCTTTCAGTTGGCAGTGGCACTTTATTTGGCCTGATGAAGTGGGCTAGATCCCACAAAACGCGTTGCCTGTGCTTTTTATAAAATTAAAATAATTAATCTTGTATGAAATTTTCATCTTTGAGCTAAGCCACCTCGTTTTTTTTTTTATTTTATTGTTTTTAGAGCATTTTATATACATTGGATACCTCTTTAACCCTTTTCCTATTCCAATGACAGTTACTTTTGAGGATTTTATGGAAATGTGACTTTGCACAGTCTCCACACTCACATTAAGTACAATTAAGCACACACCTGCATCGTTAAAGGGAGAAGAACTCAGTTGTGATGACGTGATGCATGTATACCGTATATACTCGCATACAAGCTGAATTTTTTACCCCCAAAAAGTGGGTCAAAAGTTGCGGGGTCGGCTTGTATGCGAGTCGTGGTCCACGCAAACCCCCCCCTACCCGCTCCCCACCCCCCGCACTATATTGGGCACTATAGTAGCTATACTGGGGCTATACTAGCTATACTGGGGCACTTTACTAGCTATACTGGGCACTATACTAGCTATACTGGGCACTACCTACCTATACTGGGCACTATACTAACTATACTGGGGCACTTTACTAGCTATACTGGGCACTATACTAGCTATACTGGGCATTATACTAGCTATATTGGGGCACAACCTACCCATAGTGGGCACTATACTAGCCATACTGGGCACTTTACTAGCTATACTGGGACACACTAGGGGAATAAGGCAGCCAGAATTTCCTACCCCCGGCTTATATGGGAGTCAATCATTTTTTACTGTTTTTTTTATGTAAAAGTGGGGGGGTCGGCTTATATGTTTGTATGTTAAGACGTTGCTTGTATATTAAGTCAAAATTTCACTAAAATTTTTGCTTGTATTGCAAAGCTCTCTTAAACCAAGTTACTCTCAAATCCAAGATTTTACTCTACTTCTGACGTCTCTGTTCCTTTTGATGATTAGACATGGTGTTATGTGGATGGATTTTAGACCCACTTTAAAGTCATTGCAGAGTTTTGATCCTGGCCATGGACGAACCATAATTCACCCCAGCAGAAACATCAAACATCTCTCAGAGGGAGGGGGCTATGTGCATGTATCAGTTTGCTGTTAATAAAATATGTCAGTAAATGATAAAAGAGACAGCCGGCAGCAGGAGCTAGCGGGAAGCAAAAGACAAAATAATCATAAATATACATATCATCATAAGCAGACGTATGTGCGAGAAGAGGAAATGCATAGAACGAACAGACCATTTAGGTTGGTTTATTTGGTTCCATAAAGTCTAGTTAATCCTTAAAGAGTTCATTTATCATAAAAAAACACTTCTTTTCGTTATATATTTCAGATCCTCGAAAGGGCAGGAAGGTCTTCTGTAAATTACTGTAACTGCATTTTCTTACCCACGTCTCCTAGAAAAAATTAAACCCGTTAAAGTGGAATTCAATATTCTCACGTGTTAAGGCCTCTTTCACAGTGGGACGTTGTGTTTAATGCGACGTTAAAGTCGCACAATGTGCCCCTAACGCAGCGCATGTAGGTTATGAAATTGGACGTTATTTTGCACTGCGTTATGTGTCTCTCGGTGAGCCGTTTTCGTCGCATACTGATGGAACGAAAATGGCGCATGCATTACATTTTTTTTAAAAAAACAAAACCTTACTGAGCATGTGCAACACACACAGAGCAGGGACAAGGTCCTCCAGCACCCAAGGCTGAGACACCAAAGTGCGCCCCTCCATCCCTGCCACCCCAGCCGTCACACACTGATTGCTATTAGACTAAGAGGGCCACAGGGCCCACAACCTCCCCAACACCTTAATATCTAGTTATCTGGCTTGCAGTCACTGCTATGTATCCCCTTTTCTTATTTCTTTCTGCTTCATACACAATTAGGAATGACAGCTGAATGAATTGTGCGCCCCCTCCTACACTGCGCCCTGAGGCTGGAGCCTCTCCAGCCTATGCCTCGGCCCGGCCCTGAACACACATAACGCAGCAAATGTATTGCTAAACGCACAGCATGCAGCACTTTCTACATATTGCTACACGTTACACACAACGCATGGTGTGCACTGTGAATGTCGCACAGACTTTGTATTGCTGTGCGTTAGTCTGCGTTATAATTTTTTATAACGTGCGACTTAAACTTCCCACTGTGAAAGAGGCCTAAAGAGAAACTGCAACCAAGGATTGAACTTCATTCCAATCAGTAGCTGATATCCCCTTTCCCATGAGAAATCTTTACTTTTTCTCAAATAGATCATCAGGGACCTCTGTATGGTTGAGATTGTGGTGAAACCCCTCCCATAGTGTGATGTCACGGCCATGGTCCTGACAGTTCCTGTTCGTGAACCTCGTTGCATTGTGGGAAATAACGTCTGTTTCCAACTGCCAAGCAAGCAGTATCTACCTTTGCGTATGTACTGAGAGCTCTATGCACAGACATCACCTGGTAGGACTGAAGATGTCGCCACTTGTGATAAATTTCAGAATGTAAATTGGCGAGGAAAGATTTTACAGTGGGCAAACACTGACTAAATAATTTATAAATATTGTAAAAAAAAGTAATTTTATTAATTACATTATTTTCACTATAGTTCCTCTTTAAAGGAATACTGTAGGGGGGGTCGGGGGAAAATGAGTTGAAGTTACCCGGGGCTTCTAATGGTCCCCCGCAGACATCCTGTGCCTACGCAGCCACTCCCCAATGCTCCGGCCCCGCCTCCGGTTCACTTCTGGAATTTCAGACTTTAAAGTCTGAAAACCACTGCGCCTGCGTTGCCGTGTCCTCGCTTCCCCTGATGTCACCAGGATCGCACGGCGCAGGCACAGACCATACTGGGCTTGTGCAGTACGCTCCTGGTGCCATTAGCGGGATCGAGGACACGGCAATGCAGGCGCAGTGGTTTTCAGACCTTAAAGTCTGAAATTCCAGAAGTGAACCAGAGGCGGGGCCGGAGCATTGGGGAGTGGCTGCGCGGGCACAGGATGTCTGTGGGGGACCATTAGAAGCCCCGGGTAACTTCAACTCATTTTCCCCGCCCCCCCCTACAGTGTCCCTTTAAGTGTAGTTTTTTGTGCTTCTGTTTCTTATGTCACTTTTAACAGATTGTCCTGAGCCCAGGGGCAGTATGCAACCTGTTAGGAAAGCAGTAAGGGGAGTGATGTGAATGTGTGAGGGTTCCATATAATGACTTGATTCTCACTTGCTCTAGCAATAATAGTTTTTTATTTAGCAGCGATTATGATGGTAGTTTAAGTTAACCAAGCACCAATTTTAGCACTCAGTACATCTTAATAACACATTAAAAATGCATGCCAACTACAGTGGTTTGCAAAAGTATTCGGCCCCCTTGAGGTTTTCCACATTTTGTCATATTACTGCCACAAACATGAATCAATTGGAATTCCACATGAAAGACCAATACAAAGTGGTGTACATGTGAGAAGTGGAACGAAAATCAAACATGATTCCAAACATTTTTTTTTTTAAATAACTGCAAAGTGGGGTGTGCGTAATTATTCAACCCCCCTGAGTCAATACTTTGTAGAACCACCTTTTGCTGCAATTACAGCTGCCAGTCTTTTAGGGTATGTCTCTACCAGCTTTGCACATCTAGAGACTGAAATCCTTGCCCATTCTTCTTTGCTAAACCGCTCCAGCTCAGTCAGATTAGATGGACAGCATTTGTGAACAACAGTTTCTTAGATCTTGCCACAGATTCTCGATTGGATTTCGATCTGGACTTTGACTGGGCCATTCTAACACATGGATATTTTTTGTTTTAAACCATTCCATCGTTGCCCTGGCTTTATGTTTAGGGTCATTGTCCTGCTGGAAGGTGAACCATCCGCCCCAGTCTTAAGTCTTTTGCAGACTCCAAGAGGTTTTCTTCCAAGATTGCCCTGTATTTGGCTCCATCCGTCTTCCCATCAACTCTGACCAGCTTCCCTGTCCCTGTTGAAGAGAAGCACCCCCAGAGCATGATGCTGCCACCACCATATTTGACAGTGGGGATGGTGTGTTCAGAGTGATGTGCAGTGTTAGTTTTCTGCCACACATAGCGTTTTGCATTTTGGCCAGAAAGTTCCATTTTAGTCTCTTCTGACCAGAGCACCTTCTTCCACATGTTTGCTGTGTCCCCCACATGGCTTGTGGAAAACTGCAAACAGGACTTCTTATGCTTTTTCTGTTAACAATGGCTTTCTTCTTGCCACTCATCCATAAAGGCCAACTTTGTGCAGTGCATGACTAATAGTTGTCCTATGGACAGATTCCCCCACCTGAGCTGTAGATCTCTGCAGCTCGTCCAGAGTCACCATGGGCCTCTTGACTGCATTTCTGATCAGCGCTCTCCTTGTTCGGCCTGTGAGTTTAGGTGGACGGCCTTGTCTTGGTAGGTTTACAGTTGTGCCATACTCCTTCAATTTCTGAATGATCGATTGAACAGTGCTCCGTGGGATGTTCAAGGCTTTGGAAATCTTTTTGTAGCCTAAGAGTGGGTCCACACTAGACCCGGTTGCAGGACGGACACTGCAGGGGAAGTACCCACCGTACTGCAAACTGATGAAAGTGCATCAGTTTTGCATCAGTTTCCGTTCAGGTTTTTCCCTGACAGAAAACGTCTCCATCATTAGGAAGGAGTGGGAGGATTTTTTTGGGCCAATCATAAAGCTCAGGCTATCCGTATTAACATCCGTTTTTTGCCTGTGGAGCTGGAGATGCGTTTTCTCATTACTTTCACTACCCCTGCGTGTATCCGTGGTCCTGATCCGTTGCGTGAAAATGCAGCAGATCCGGACCTTCCGTTCAGGTTTTGAAAACGGATCCCCGCAAACGCAGACGGATCCGTTTTTTACTTGGGTGAGGCTGGCTGCTATTTTCAACATTAGTATCCGGGACTCCGTTTTTCATCAGGTTTGAAAAACGCAGCCACGGATACGTTTCCAGACCTAGTGTGGACTGACTGTAAGCCTGCTTTTAATTTCTCAATAACTTTATCCCTGACCTGTCTTGTGTGTTCTTTGGACTTCATGGTGTTGTTGTTCCCAATATTCTCTTAGACAACCTCTGAGGCCGTCACAGAGCAGCTGCATTTGTACTGAAATTATATTACACACAGGTGCACTCTATTTAGTCATTAGCACTCATCAGACAATGTCTATGGGCAACTGACTGTACTCAGACCAAAGGGGGCTGAATACTTATGCACACCCCACTTTGCAGTTATTTATTTGTAAATAATGTTTGTGGCAGTAATGTGACAAAATGTGGAAAACTTCAAGGGGGCCGAATACTTTTGCATAACACTGTATGTCACTCATAAATAATAATAAATAATAAAAAAAAACCTCCATTTTAACCTCTTATTTTTACATTGTAAAGTTCAGCAGAGGCTATTTTATTAGGGCTCATTCACACTTGTAAACGCAAAAACGCTAGCAATTAGCGCTAGCGATTTGCCTGGGTGATTTTACCACGATTATCGCTTTGGCGATTAGTGGAAAACGACCGCTAAACGTCCTAGTGTGAATAGGCCCTTACCCTACTTCTGAGACCTACCCGGCCATAAAAAATTTCAGGTAGATGCTATCTTCACACCGCCCCCCTGGATAGATAAATAAATAAATAAATAATGGGCAGCCAGAAGGGGAGGGGGGAACATGGTAGTTCCTATAGCTATTAGAAACCAGTAAAAAAGTCTCCTGGTTCCCTTTAACCACTGGCTGTAATGAAGTTAAAGCAGAAAGTTTGACTGCAAATTTCCCTTTGTTGTCCTGGTCACTCTCTTTCTGTATATGGATAAGAGGCCAATGCAGTAAAAACAATTAAAATCAGTTTCATATAAGGTTCTTAAGAGATTGCTTACCTAGAAAAGGATGTCGAAGCTTGTATTCAGAAAATGTACTTTATTCACACAACGAAAAGTGTGTGAATTTGTGTTAAAGAGGAACTTCAGCCTAAACAAACATACTGTCATGAAGTTACATTAGTTATGTTAATTAAAATAGATAGGTAATATAATCTCGTACTCACCCTGTTTTAAAAGAACAGGCAAATGTTTGTGATTTCATAAGGGCAGCCATCTTTTTGGTTGAAAAAAGGTGACAGGGAGCATGAGACACAGTTCCAACTGGGGTTCCCAGTTGCTAGGCAACGTGAATAACAATATAGGAAATCCCATCATGCTTTGCACAGCATCAGTGGAAAAAAGCCCCGGCAGTTTTCTTTGATGGGGCGGAGCTTAGCTAAAAATGCAGCTAAAATGAGACTTCTATAAGAAAAACAAAGTTCTGATACTGTGAAACTGTTAAAGAAACACCAAGCCTTTTCAGTTCTGCTGAGTAGATTTTTAGTCTGGAGATTCACTTTAAGGTTATAAAGAACGTTTTAGAAAAAGAGCATTGTGAAGGAGAGCCTATCACATGAAGTGAGTAGTGGGAATGATTAATTTGCTGCCTCTCCCCTGTGATGCTGCCAGCATGTGTAGGTCCCAGCGGTGCTGCGTTATCTACCTTCTTCTCTTTCTGTGACTGACAAGTCTGTTTCTTTTTCAAAAAGGGGTTAAGATGCTTGTAAAAAATATAAACAAAAGTACTTCATCATCCACGGGAAACTATTGAGACTTAAGACCAGAACCATAGAATTTACTTTCCTAAAGTAAATCCACGGTTAAAATAAACTGATAAGATAAACAAATATATTTATCCTGCTCCTAAAATGACTTTTTTTAAGTATCCCAGGGTTTTCTTTTCTTTTTAAATATTTACAAAGTAGGTTTTACTGTCTCTAATCAGTGGCAGTCTATTAAGTGTCCCAGAGTTAGAAAAAGGTCAATAGTTCATGCATTTTATCCCCCCCTGCCCTCCGAAGTTGTATTCTGCCAGGAGAACTTTTATGGCTGTAATTTACTGATCAGTGATATGTAGAAGCTTTCCAGAGGCACCAATAGAATAAAAGTCACTTAAACGAGTACCTCTGAATATGTTTTGATGTTCATATAGTTATGTTTTGACATTGAATTGTTTTTGAACATGAGTGATACTCACAAAACCTGCCTTACACTATGTCCTCTGACACTTTGTTTTCAGCTGTATGCTCCTTTTTGATTGGCCTGATGAAGCGGGATTGAGCCCGTGAAACGCGTTGCCTATTTTTACTGTGGAGTATAAATAAATTGATGTTTGACTGTTGATGCCACAGTCCTTCCCTTGTTTGCTTTGTCTGCATGGATGGGATAGGCCCACCACTGCCCCATTGGTTTTAAGCTCGTTTAAGTGACTTTTATTCTATTGGCACCTCTGGAAAGCTTCTACATATTGCTAAGTCCACCCTTGGTGGAGGGTTGTACCCATCTTCTTCCCATCTACAGAGAGCGACTTTTAATCCTGAGTGGGGTCAGGTTAATCTCCCCACCTGCCTTCACAGTGGTTGCCTAATGGTAACCCTGGTTTGTGAGTATTAAATTGTTATATTACTCATTATTAATTATCATCTATACAATATCACACTATTGGGCTCTTGGTGTCCCCCCCCCCTCCCTTTATGCTTATCAGTGATGTTTACTATATGACAAGGTACCTGTGATGATTTGCTCAGCTGCCTGTGCAGGCAGCCAGCCTTTTGACCATTGTGTAGGTTTGCATGCTGCAGGACTCTGGAAAGAAGAGCTTCTGTCAGTTTTGCAGCTTGTGCTTGCAGAGGAATTTGCATACGTTGTCATGCAAATTGCCTGGCCACATTCATTGGAGGTGTGTACTATAAGTACTATGTCTTTCCCACAATGCTTCGCTGTTCATAAGGATTTTGTCCTGTGTAACACTCCTGCCGGGAGTGTCAGCCATGCTCTTTGTTTGAAGTTCAGCTTAGAGTAATTCCTGAATCTGCGCTAGGCAGGTTTTCCCTAGTGCAGTTAGGATTGTATTATCTGTTTGTATGTTCTGTTGCCATTGTCCTGTCCCAACGGTGGTCGAGAGGAAATGGTTCTGATCTCTGTTCTTGGAGTATAGCTGGTGCAGCGGTTGCTACCAGCTATCTCTTCTGTTCTGTCTCCAGGGATCGCGCTAGCTACTTTTTGCTAGCGCTGGGGATCCTTCTGTTCTGCAACTCTGTCTCCTGGGATCGCGCTAGCCACTTTTCGCTAGCGCTGGGGATCCTTCTGTTCTGTCTCCTGGGATCGCGCTAGCCACTTTTCGCTAGCGCTGGGGATCCTTCTGTTCTGTCTCCTGGGATCGCGCTAGCCACTTTTCGCTTGCGCTGGGGATCCTATCTCTCGCTTGTCCCTGTTTTCATGTGTCTGTCTTGTCTGCTACGCTTGCTGGAGGCTCGGTGAGGTAACCGTTAAGCAAGCCTACGCGTCCTCTGTTTCATGTTTGTCTGTCAATGGTTAGTTAGGCGTGCTTGTCTCTATTGTGCTTATCACGTGGAGACCGCGCATAACCGCGTGCACTGTTGCGAATGAGTGCGGTGTCCGCGGTTAGCTAGCGTTTGTTATTTTCCTTGTTATTCTCATTGTATTATTTGCTGTGCCTTTGCTAACCTCGTATTCTGTTCTGATCTGCCCTGTGTCACGTCTGGCGATCAATGTACACAGGGGTGTCTGCGGGCTTCAATACTGTATACTTGCTGTAACACTTTAATAAATGTAATCGTTGGATAAGCATCCGCAGAGGGTTGAGTTCCTTATGGAGATTGTGTGGATTGTCACGTCTGGCGATCGCACCTCTCGCGAACGCTTTCCTATTTCATATCTGCTGTTGTGTGTGTGCGCGGTCGCGGGGTGGCGACTAGATTGGCGCACACACATACAATCTGTCCCTTTGCTCGTTCTCATTCGCAATCGCCTCTCTTGCGAGAGAGTCTCGGGAGAGGAGTCTACGTGTTTTATTACGTGCAATAAACAAGCTCTGCTTCTAGCTGTCCGGTGCGATTTTATTGGCACACGGAACTACATTGCAGTGCAGCACGCAGCCTACTGGCAGTAGGGCTTGACGGACCGGAAACAGGAAGTGGTAGAGCGAGCGAGCTCTTATCCCCCGCCGCTGTGATATCGGGATTACTTGAAATACAGAGATCGGGATTACAGCAAGTATTTGGGCAGCTAGATGTAACCTCTATTAAGGTACTGTACTGTCATCTGCTTACATCTCGAGTGGGCTTGCGTAGCCCGGGGCAAGTTCCACACCCTTTTTTGCGCTGAGGTACTATACACATTTTCTCCTTCATCATTGGGTCTGAGCTGACCCCACCTCTAGCAACAACACATTCATCCACACAAGCACAAACTTTTTCCTTTTTTATTTTCTGTAATGTACTGATAAACATTAGACTTTCATATATTTTAGATTCATTACACACAACTGAAGTAGTTCAAACCTTTTATTGTTTTAATATTGATGATTTTGGCATACAGCTCATGAAAATTCCTATCTCAAAAAATTAGCATATCATGAAAAGGTTCTCTAAACGAGCTATTAACCTAATCATCTGAATCAACTAATTAACTTTAAATACCTGCAAAAGATTCCTGAGGCTTTTAAAAACTCCCAGCCTGGTTCATTACTCAAAACCACAATCATGGGTAAGACTGCCGACCTGACTGCTGTCCAGAAGGCCATCGACACCCTCGAACAAGACGGTAAGACACAGAAAGAAATTTCTGAATGAATAGGCTGTTCCCAGAGTGCTGTATCAAGGCACCTCAGTGGGAAGTCTTTGGGAAGGAAAAAGTGTGGCAGAAAACGCTGCACAACGAGAAGAGGTGACCGGACCCTGAGGAAGATTGTGGAGAAGGACCAATTCCAGACCTTGGGGGACCTGCGGAAGCAGTGGACTGAGTCTGGAGTAGACACATCCAGAGCCACCGTGTACAGGCGTGTGCAGGAAATGGGCTACAGGTGCCGCATTCCCCAGGTGAAGCCACTTTTGAACCAGAAACAGCGGCAGAAGCGCCTGACCTGGGCTACAGAGAAGCAGCACTGGACTGTTGCTCAGTGGTGCAAAGTACTTTTTTTCGGATGAAAGCAACTTTTGAATGTCATTCGGAAATCAAGATGCCAGAGTCTGGAGGAAGACTGGGGAGAGTGAAATGCCAAAATGCCTGAAGTCCAGTGTCAAGTACCCACAGTCAGTGATGGTCTGGGGTGCCATGTCAGCTGCTGGTGTTGGTCCACTGTGTTTTATCAAGGGCAGGGTCAATGCAGCTAGCTATCCGGAGATTTTGGAGCACTTCATGCTTCCATCTGCTGAAAAGCTTTATGGAGATGAAGATTTCATTTTTCAGCACGACCTGGCACCTGCTCACATTGCCAAAACCACTGGTAAATGGTTCACTGACCATGGTATTACTGTGCTCAATTGGCCTGCCAACTCTCCTGACCTGAACCCCATAGAGAATCTGTGGGATATTGTGAAGAGAAAGTTGAGAGACGCAAGACCCAACACTCTGGATGAGCTTAAGGCCGCTATCGAAGCATCCTGGGCCTCCATAACACCTGAGCAGTGCCACAGGCTGATTGCCTCCATGCCACGCCGCATTGAAGCAGTCATTTCTGCAAAAGGATTCCCGACCAAGTATTGAGTGCATAACTGAACATAATTATTTGAAGTTTGACTTTTTTTGTTTAAAAAAAAAAATTCCTTTTATTGGTCGAATGAAATATGCTAATTTTTTGAGATAGGAAATTTGGGTTTTCATGAGCTGTATGCCAAAATCATCAATATTAAAACAATAAAAGGCTTAAACTACTTCAGTTGCGTGTAACAAATCGAAAATATATGAAAGTTTAATGTTTATCAGTACATTACAGAAAATAATGAACTTTATCACAATATGCTAATTTTTTGAGAAGGACCTGTATACTATCCAGCTGGCCTTTGTAAACAGCACTATCTAATATGTATTGCTCTTCCTAATAGAAACATGCTACTAGGGAAATGGCAGTATACTACATTTTGCTGTAGTGCCCCTTTAATGGATGAGGCTATATACAAATATACAGCAATATATTGATATAGGAAGTGTTTTGAATGCTGAAAACAGGATAATTAATGTACAAGTGAATATCGTGAATAATTTACTACTATAGGCCACTACAGTGTCTCTTAATAGAAAACAAGGGCTCAAACTCTGTGCAGCTAGCCACTCTTGGAGTAAGGTTGGAGTTTATGGACATTCTTTACTCTAGATAGAATACAGGTGAGATGGTTGCAGAAAAGTGCACTTTGAGCTTGAGTTATCAAACACATCAGCCTCATCACTCGCCACCAGTTCCTGCCGGCAGTCCATAATCTTACTGGCTTCTCTGTGCGGCCATAAAGCAGTCATAACATTTTAGGGCTTTGAAGTTCTGCTAACGCTTTTTCAACAGCCACATAAAGCAGAATCTTTTCCTGTATCTGTAGCTAAATGTAGAACTTGTGAGAAGCACCCTAGGAACTGAATATAATCCCAGGTAAAGACTTTTGCAGACATTGTTTCCTGGTGTTATATAAACATTAAATCACACTTGCTCCTGAAGCACACACCATATGCTAATATAATAAATAAGAGTTGCCTGTCGCTAGTATCTGCCCATATTC